>NC_139923.1:9535885-9933385 GCF_963514095.1 Eutrigla gurnardus | reverse complement strand
TTGTAAAGATGTAATTATCCTTTATTTCTGTAGGTAGACCTTATGATTTATGATCGTTTTTTTGCAATAAAATATTTGTTTCTTAACTAAATGTAAAGCGATTCCAGTATGTTTTATTTTAGAGTTTTAAGAATATTTGATAACTATCGGGTTAATATTGTCTCGTTTGTAACTGTTGAGATCTGACACCTCTCTTCACCCCCCAGAGTGTGACGGCTGGTTGGGTGCCAGTGTGGCTTCTCCCTCCTCCACCGCAGCTAAGGATTGTGGGAGACCTAAAGCGGAGGAGGAAACGGCTTCTTGTGAGCAGCGCAGCATCACTGAGACGGTCATCAACGGCTCCATGAAAGAAACCGTCAGCCTCACTGTGGACGCCAAGACCGAGACCGCCGTCTTCAAGAGGTTCGCCAGACACAACCACACAAACGACCCCACGTAGCTCTCTGCCACTACTGTTACTATTCCTACTAAATGACCTGACGTCATTAGTAGCGGCTAAAGTTATCGTCCTGGGACGGGAACACTCTCTGACATCATGCCGTCTTTACCTGAATGTGTCTCATTAGTGTCGTCGCATCTGTTTTCATGTCCCTCAGTCTCAGCTCTGCTATATTTAACATCCAGACTCCAGACGGGCCCCGGGGCCTTCAAACGCGTGTACCGGCTGGAGAATGTTCACTAAAGTAGCGTACATAGAAAGAGGCATGCCGAGAATAAACATCTCAGAACGTAACAGAAGGGCAAACCAAAAACCGCATAATGTGACAATGTGTTCTACACTAATTCTATATTTACCTTCAAATTGATGTTGTGATCTGTTGGCTCTGTTAATTAGCCAGTTGGGATCAGCAGCACCATCAACAGCTAACATTAGCTAGCAGCTTGTTTTATCAGGGATCAGTGATAAGAACAAATTTATACAATTTACATTTTTACTGAATAAAAATCTTGTTTATTTTTCACTCGCATGAACACAGATTTTACGTCCCTGAGCTACCACTAAAACAAACACACACACACACAACCTGACTGTAGCCTCCATTCTCTGCTAATGACTAAAGTCCAACTTCTCTGTTTCATCCTGAGTTCCAGCAGCGCCTCCATCGTGAACTGACTCTGATCCTCTGTCCTTCTGTCCCCTGTTGATGCTGCATTAAACTGTCTGTCTGTCTGAGTAAATAACAACTGTCTGACAATCTGAGCGACACTTACAACCTGAGCTTCCCCTCCTCTCTCTCTTGCTGTGCGTTGTGGGTGTGGTCTTCTTCAGAGTTTTGAAATCTTATCGGTATGTACAGCCAATCAGAGATCAGCCTGCAGCCGTGATGTAGTCTTGTTGTCACGTCAACCACCAACTTTTCTTTCCCAATTTTGATCTTCTTTGGTTTCAGCTCCTTGTTTGTTTATTTCATTATCTCATTCTGCATGTGTTTCTACCAAAGGTGTTGTCCAACTGCAGTTCTTTTAGTTTACGGCTTTTATTTTATCAGACCAACCTGATTTTAGACCAAATTATTAATTGAAATAAACAAGTGAAAGAGCAGATTCGTTTTCTGAAGCGGCCTCTGCACAATTCTATTTTTTATTGGTTACAAACTGCTTGGCAAAGTATTTCTATTCATATCTCATTTGTATGGTCTACCTTCTTATTGGCTTTGGTCCATTGTGAGTTATTATAATGGGCCATTTAAATGTATAAATGCTTAATACACTTTAATGTGCAAACGGTCACAAAACTGGTCGGGGAGGGTGCCTTTTGTAGGACGAGCACAGCTGATTTAAATTGGGCTTTTATGGTCTGACAGGACCAGAAGAAACTGGTCTTCAGGTTCTGACCGGACACACTTGTGACCACTAAATGAATGTAAATTATAAGGTTTTGTTCTCACGTTTGCATAGTAGTTAATAGAAATAATTATCCTTTTTTTCCTCTGTCATTTACAATAATAATCCTCGCATTACTTTAAATCACATAAGTGATAACATAGGGAATTGCTCAACCGTTGCCCTTTAAGTGAGCTCCTATTAAAGATTAGTTTGGTTTTAAAAACCAGATTCAATCTGTTGTCTCTTTTGCACAAACTGATGCTATTTTTACAAGATTTTGTTCTGATTTATCTGTAAAAAAGTAAATCATAAACATCCAAAGTCTTATGATCACAGGACTGGCAGCAGGAAATTAAGTAGCATTAAAGATGTTTTTTGAGAACTCAATTAGATTTTCTTTCTTTTTTCTTTTTTTTTTTAACAAGCATGGAGATACTGGTATGAATGGTTTTGTGTTTCCACAAATATAACAACAACCAGACAGTTGAATTGGTTACATCTGAATAGCGAGTAGCTGAGATCTTAGATTCCTCTGGATGTTTGTGGGTGTTTTGCTTTGATTGAGGCCTCATCCAGATTATTGGTGGTTCTCTGAGACAAAGCAAGACTGACGGCTGGCAATTTTGGTCCAATCAGTGTCCAAACCCGCTAGTAGGCCCGCCTACTATTTGGCTCAGTAACTACAAAATAAGAGTGTCGTATGAAAACAGTGGACTTTCTCCATTTGCTGTACATTTTGATGCTTTTCCTACATGCTGTTCACAGTTCCCCATCTCACCGTCTTCACCCTTTGTTTTACCGTGTGATCCGTCCGCATGCATCGCTGTGCTCATCTCACTGTGTTTGTGTGTCACCGTGGGCAACGTGGTCGCTGAGAAACCACCTCGTACGGTATTGATGTGTGTTTGTGTGTGTCCCGTGTGTTGCAGTGACGAAGAGAAGAGCGACTCTTCGGACAAATACTCGGTAGGGGACGGCGTGGAGTTGGAGCGAACGGGCGCCAACAGCATGGCTGCAGGCGGCTGTCCCAAACCCGGGTCAGACACGACACACACACACAGAGACACACACAGACACACAGAGACAGACACACAGAGACAGACACACAGAGACAGACGGGCACACACACACACAAAGACACACAGAGACATTACAAGAACCAGCAGGACTGTCATTGAAAGCGATGTTGCAGCTCTTTGCTGACGTCTCTGTTTCCGGTCAGCAGTGAGAAGTGTCGGTCGGCGGTGGATCTCCCCAACGGGCCGCTAGAGGAGATGACGGCGAACGAGGAGGCCAAGTAAGTCCTGGATCGAGGTTTGAAAGCAGTTATGTACTGCTGAGTCCCAACAGGATTTCATAGGCTTTCTGGGAGATTGTTGCTGATTAAATGCCTGATTTCACTGCAGGTTGTTTTTTCCTTTAATGCAACGCATGATATGTTTTCGGCGTTCAAGTGAAAATTGTAAAAATTGTTATGTTATTTTTGTCTAAGTAATTAAGAATCCAAGGCAGCTCTTTCTGGTGAGAATAAAACTGTTCTGAGCAACGTCACCAAAAAGACTCAAGATTACGGACATTCAACTAAATCAGCTCTATTAGCGAAGGAAGGTCACTTCTTCACTCAATGACATCATCACACATTATCTGGATCTGTTCAGAAAGCTTTCAGGCCACATTTAAACATCTAAACGATTTTATTTATCACACATATGACACACGAGGGCTGCCAACGAAACAACACTTTCCAATATGAAAAATAATATAATATTGTGATTTAAAAAGTAGCACTCTTGGCTGACTGTGCCTGAATGCATCATGACAGTCGCACGGACCTTTTGCACTACTGACGCCAAATAGGAAACCTTCAGGCCATCTAAACTCTGCCAGCTTCACCACATATAGGACATTTGTGGAAAAGTTGTGAGGGCCAGTGTTCAGATTTATTCAGGGAAACGTTTCTGCAGTTTACAGCTTCTCCTTAATAGTTTTATCATTAGAGAATAGACATGTTCTGACCTCGGTCTCTCCCCTCAGAGTGGACCAGAGCGCCGCATCCTCAGAGCCAGCTATAAACGGGCCGGCATGAGGCTCTCCTGATGCCAGCTGATGTCCAGCCTGTTCTGCCACGCGGCGTCCTCCTCCCGAACGGCCGGCGGATGTCGCCGCTCAGAGCTGCACCAATCACACGCCCCCACCAGGACCAGCAATACTCCTATTGGCTCATCACTGACGGACAGACCGACGAGACAGGTGTACAGACACAGAACGAACTGAAAAGCAAAATGAGACGTACTCAAATGGATACAGAATAATTTTTTTTCTGCATTTGTTTATATACTATTGTTCTTATGAGGTGATGTGCGACTGATACCGTGCCACTCAAAATTAAATAGTTATGTTGCTATAGTTAAAGAAATGATTGTATGAATAAAATATTTTATAAAAAGAAAAATGTATACAGAAACATAAGATGAATTACCACAGAAACAGCTGGTTGGTGTCTTTACCAATCACAGAGCCGGATCTGTGATCCTGCAAACTCACTACGATACTTGCTATTGCATTTAAACCCCCCCCTCGTCCGTCACAAAAACACACGTAAAGGTTTATTTTGCTGCTGGTATTATTATTTGTACATGTTTCTCCCGTGTATTCTTCTGAATTGAGTAAGATTTGACAAGCTTTTCTCTTTTTTTTTTTTGGTATATATATTTTTTTTATTTATTAAGGACGTAAGATGATTGAATTGTTTTGTTACTAAAGAGCCATACCAACACACCGGTCTCTCCCCTTCTGGCCTAACTGGGATTCTACCTCGCAGAGAGACAGATGGGCAGAGAGACACTATGTCATCTCCTTCACTGAGCTGGAGATGTTTTTAGTCCCAACTAAACTGTAGAACCACACTCCTCTTTTCTACCGTTAATCTGAAGTGCTTTCAGATCTGCGGCGTTGATGCATCTGTGTTGAACTGTGATTTTAGGAAGCAACAGCGTTTTTAGAAAATTTGGTCGTTTAAACACAAAGTTTAGATCGTAAATGTTTGAGAGGAACCGGGTGTCCGACTCAGGAGCCCACTCGGGGGTCAGGCACAGAACTGGTTCACCTTGGTTATGATATTTACCATATTGACCAATCCAATTGCTGCACGGGATCCCGCTTGATCACTGAAAGGTGAAAGGATGAGAAGATAATTTTCCTCACATTTTAAATAAAGGACCAACCTTTGCTCTCAGCCAATCGTTGGTGTCCTGCTCACTCTGATCTGTCGTAGTGTTTCTGCTGAACATCGTCCACTTGGGTCCGCTTCGGCTCTGAGCCCTAATGGAGCGTTCAGCGACGCATCAACTTGCAGACCGAAGCTATTCTGTGGATCCACTTCCTGTCTCCTCCTGCAAACGTGAACACTTCTTTATTCCACGATTGGCTCGTTGGGATCCGGTTCCTAAAGAAAATGTCACTTTAAAGTTTCTCTACCGAACCAGCGAAGAGAAGAAGCTTCTTCCAGGTGATGGAGGAACCCAGTTCTTTAATTGTCAGATTATTGATTTAATTAAATCTCATCTTAATTTTTGAAACTACGTGGTCTTTGCAGATGGTTTCTTGAGTTCAACTTTCTAGAAGCTCATTTCCAGACTAGAGATCAGTAAGCCTCCAGACAACTAACCACTTTAATGGGGGCCAAAATCCTGTTTTAATGGAACCTGTTTTTTGTGAATAATGTGATCTGCTGCATCAGATTGTGATATACAGTACTGGTGAGAATGTTACATCCTGTCCTGCACTGGAAACCAGTATAGGTGTTGATAGAAACCGGTATAAGTGTTGATGGAAGCCTGAGAGAGGGAGGACTCGGGAGGAGTTCTGGATTTTAAAGACGGCTGAAGGTCAAGAGCGCCGCTACAACTTCCTGCTGTCGTGTAAAACCTGGAAAAGGTCAGTTTATTTTACTAATTTATTTTATTATTTCAATGGTAATTGAGGTTGTACGTTTAGCCAAAACAAAACTTGGTATTTAACATTAATCATGCAAATGTAAAGAATTATTAAATGTTTTTTAAAGATTAATTTTGAACTACTTTGTAAGGCGTTGGACCATGTGAAAATGTAACATCAATTATATGGACCAAATAATTGTGATTCACAATATTGTCCTAATAGTCATCAATATCTGTTAAAATTACTGGTTATCATTGTATTATTTAAATATTGCTTTGTTTTTATGAATCAAGTCGTTGGTAAAAGAAAAGTCTGTCAAAGTTAAAAACTGCAGTTTATTCTTATTAAATAATTGTTACCTTTTCCCTTTCGTAAGCCAATATGAGAAGTAGGAGTTGAAGTAAAACATTACTGAAAAATACAACCTTCTCTAGATGTTATTATTCTGAGATAATTTGCAGAACATTTGGAGGTTTTAAATGCAAAGTTATCAGGTGGAGATTTGACACAACAACATGTAAAAGTAAAAATGTAAAAGTACAGATATCTGAAAGTAAAGTAACGAAGTATTTGCAATTCGTTACTCCTTACCTCTTGTTCTATATAATTTAGTTCGAGCATAATGAAAATGTGTTATTAATGAAATTGTGATGCTCCTTGGTGTTCAGTGTCTATGAGGACCAGGACCATGTTTTGGCGATAAAGCGGATGAAAAGTTTTGAAAACTTCAATATTGATCGATGCTTCTCAAGCAATTGGAAGAAAAACAAACAGGAAAAGTGTTTCTTCTGTCTTTCCCTGAACGCAGCATTTGCCTTGATGCTGCGTTCACGTGCTTGTCGGAAGATCCGATTTCCCACTTGTGAAGTTGAATTACGAGACTGTCACGATCAAGTGATTTGTTGTCAGGACGAAATTGAAAAACTTGTCGCCGAGTTTCCACACTCGTAATTACGACTCGATGAGGCGTTCACGGACAACATCCCAGTCGACAACTCGTATTTACAATAATTCCGACACCACGTGAAGGCAGCACTAATCCCTGCTGTCTGTGGGACCGGCATAGCCGCAGTGCTGGTCTGACGGTGAACCAGGACGACGCTGCTAGCTGCTAGCTGTTAGCTTAGCCGCAATCAAGATGGATTTGAAATCCACCATCGAGCAGATGGAGACCGGGGACCAGGACTCGGCTCTGGCGGCCCTACAGAGCTACAACCGGGAGGTAAACACCGACTCCATCACACATTGCAGCCGCAGGTCAGTGATGACGACGACGCTTTCGTCATCCTGATGAGGGGAGTCCGGGGCCGGTTGGCACGTAGATGGATCCATCATTCATGTCTTCACTGCAGCATATTAGATAAAAATAAAAAAGAAGCATTTGATGTTGTATCGGTAACAACCACAATATTTACACAAGAAGATCTTTAAACTGAACCGTTGAAGTGATGCCTTTTATTTCTAAGAGACCTAATAAACCTGTTTTAAAGCTGCACCAGAAGAACAACCTAGAAACATCTTATAATGTTATTATAGCAAAGAAAATATCCAGGAGGCTACCTTCGTTTCTGAGAAGCAAAGCCAAAAGTAAAGTGCCTTAAAGCTGCATTCTCTCTGCTGGCCACCAGGGGGCGGCGCCTGTCTGATTGTATAGAAATATGAGAAAATGACTCTACTTCTCTCTTGATTTATTATCTCAGTATACATTGTAAACATGAGTTTATGGTCTCAATCTCTAGTTTCAAGACTTCATAAATCCACATAATGTTCATTTAGTACGTTTTGGTCCATTTAGAGTCAAACCAGACCACAAAGCAGGGGATGCTTTAGGGGGCGGGCCTACCTGCTGATTGACAGGTTGCTACCACACTACCAATGCAGTTAGCTACTAAGATGACTTTAACACTTAGCTGTAAAGTTGACCGTGAATTATGAAGCTAACTTTGTTAGCAGCTTCACACCAGAATCCAGATGGATCCAGATCCAGTAAGGTTGTTGCTCTGCTTGTAATTTGAGTATTTAAAGACAAAGTGCTGCTTTAGAGAAAAACTAAACGCTCTATTAGAGCCTGAGAGCAGAGCTGAGTCTCTCCGTTTACTTCCTGCTGCTCTGGCGAAGAGAAGCTAACTAGCTACTTGGCTAACTAGCTAACTATTTAGACATCCATCTCCAGAGTTGCATCCTCTCTCTTCCTCGTGAGTTGTGACATCATTTAACAGCCCCACTGATGCGTGTTGTCACCATGACAACAACAATCACCATTTTCTTTTCTACTAGTCACATGATCACTGAGAACAGTTCACTGTACTCCTTTTCTATTTCTATGCCAAACCAAAGCAGTCACCACAAGAAGATAGACTTAGACATACTTTGTCATTCAAGTATCCACAGGGTGTATACACAACGAAATTTCGTTGCATTTGAAAAATTAGGTAAAGTGCAGAGATTTGAAAATATATGTGCATACATATGCAACGGAATAAATAAAGTGATGGAAGCAGTTTAAAAACACAGAATAAAAAAAGACGCAAATAAAATACGGCAGTGATTTAAAAAAATATGTCCGGAACAAAAAGTGACAAGTGATTTAAAAATATATACGACCAATGTACAGCCATACGATCCGGCAGTAATTTCCAATATACATCCATATGCAAGTGTGCATCCCAGACTGGTTAGAGATCAGAAAGAGGCTAAAACAAGTTTGGCAGAGTTGCTGATAAATCTCTGTGTTTCTCATTAAACACGGTCATTTGTTTCATTGTTCATACGAAACAATCTTGATTACTGCAGCTTTAAAATGTAAATAAACTATTAAAAAAAACTAGCGATGTACATTGTGTGAGACAAGTTAATAAATAAATAAATAAATACAAATTGGTAACTGATGCATATCACACCTCTTGAAAACCAGAATGCTTAAGTGCACATCAGACTCGTTGGTTTTTATCAATTATTGTAGTTTGCACTGTAAATCAGTGTTGGAAAGTGAAGCCAAAGCTGAAGTTCCTTGAACTTACATTTATGGACAGGACGATACAGGTTTTATCGGGGGTATCATTGCACCAGGAAAAAAAAACAATCACGATAAGTTGATTGCAGGGAATTTTCAACATCCGGAAACTCTCCAGTCTTGAAAAAGATTTGGAATAAGTCGTCTAGCTCGTTAACAGAGCCTGATTTAAAAAAAAATAAAAATACAGGATATATCCAAAAATATGGGCTGCAGTGTATGGGGTGTAGTGGGTAGCACTGTCGCCTCACAGCGAGAGGGTTTCGGGTTCGGGTTCCTTCTGTGTGGAGTTTGCATGTTCTCCCCGTGTAAGCGTGGGTTCTCTCCGGGTTCTCCGGCTTCCTCCCACAGTCCAAAGACATGCAGGATGGGGATAGGTTCATTGGTGACTCTAAATTGCCCATAGGTGTGAATGTGAGCGTGAATGGTTGTCTGTCTCTATATGTCAGGCCTGTGATAGACTGGCGACCTGTCCAGGTGAACCCTGCCTTCGCCCAATGATAGCTGGGATCGGCGCCAGCCCCCCGCGACCCTGAATACAGGATAAGCGGTAGACAATGGATGGATGGATGGATGGATGGATGGATGGATGCTCTTGGTGGTTTATTTGAGCTGCTGAGTTCATGTTGGACTAAGACAACAACACAAGAAACTGTGGGGATTAAAGTAATGAACGTGATTGGCTGTGACCGTCCCAGCCCACCTGTGGTGGTGGTGGTGGAGGTGGTGGTGATGATGATGATGTAACCTCTCCAACCCCAGCCGGTATCTGAGCGTGGCCCAGGTGCTCCAGCTAGCCGGGACATGACTTCACAGAAATAGAGCCTTCAATCTTTACTTGACTAAATGCCACCTGAGCTTCTCAGCATGCTACGTGCTAACGGCAGACGAGCTCTACCAGATGGCTGTCTAACAACGTGTTAGCTGTGTGGGAGTTGATCTCCAAGGTAATTGGATTAGATTCTCTGATACAGAAATACAGCGTCCGGCGGCCTGCTCCGATCCCTCTCGGATTCCGTTCAGGTCCTGCTCAGATTCTGCTGTGCTAAACCCTTTAAGAGATGAGCAGCTTAGCGTTGCTGCTCAGGTTCCTCTGCTGGTCAACTGTTCTGGTTTATTCAGGATTTATGTTCCTTCATAAGAACACAAATATTTTCTTAAAGTTTGAGTAGGTGATTCTATTCAGAAACACTTTCTGTTATATTACTTGAAATCCTTGTAACATACCGATAGCAATGAATAAATTAAATGCTCTGACATAAAAACATTTTTGTCATCTGTGGCCGTGACACGACTGAAAAAACCTGTCCAAACAAAAAAGTTGGGCCGGAGAAAATAACTGGACGGCCTGCCTGTCAATGCTTACTTCCTGATTGCACTCTGCAGATCTCGAGCACTCGTTTGTCGTTCTGGGGGAGCAGCTTTGAACAGGTCTCAACGAAGGGGACAGGACTCAAAGTCAAAGTTTCTGTGATTTTTCCAAATGACCTACTCTGCTGTTACATAAAATACACAATGAGTCAATACAGAAGTCATTAATTTCACAGCTCACCTTAAACTCAAAGTCTCCTCCTCACCTGTAGAGCTGTTAATCAGATGGTTAGTTTCAGAGATATCAGCTGTAAACATGTTATGCTTCCCCTCCAATCTAATGGGACTAGAGGGAATACCACAATGCCTCTTTCCGGAAAATGACCTGGTTACTGAAGATAATCCAGACACCGTGTTGTGAGCAGTTTTATGAAGGAACTATTTTCTTTTCCCCAAAGTTCCTACATCTGATCTGTGTCCTGTCCCTTTAACACACTTAGCCATGTAGGTTGTATATTCGTGGCGTAACGGTGCACAAGTAACATGGCAACAAAGTTAAAAGAACCAACGTTAACTGCTGGAAGGAGATTGGATGTAAAATTCAGTCAAACATTTAGTTGAGCCGACCTCCGACCTCCTCATGCTGCTGTTCTGGTTTTGACAAAAGCACCAACAGTCTTTGTTGTTCAGTATTTACTGTTTGATGTTTCTCTTTTGTGCCTTCTGCTTCTCCTTCCTCCAGATGAACCACTGCTTTACCTTCTGCAAGGACGACGAGCCAGACAGAGAGGTATTACTGACATCCACATACACACTGAGTCCTGCCCATTAGCTTTCGTCAATAGATAAACTCTATCGTTGGTTAAGAATATGTCCTTGTTAATAATTGTTTGAAGCTGATGTTTTCACAGCAAGGGAATTATGACCTGTTTCCTTACAGTAGCTCTCAGGAGCTTATAATACAGAGAAGATGAGGAACCATCATGGAAGGACAAGCCCCTGTAGGCCTGAACCGCCACCAGATAGAAGATGGAGAAATCATCCCAGTGGCTAGAAAAGGCTGGTCTGAAGGAGACCAGCACAAAGGCTCTAATCATGGCAGCACAAGAACAGGTGCTCACCAGGTCAATAGAGGTTGGGGTCTACCACACCAGACAGGACCCCAGGTGTAGGCCAAGGTCTACCACTCTAGACTGGACCCCAGGTCCAGGTGAGGTCTAAGGCACCAGACAGATCCCCAGGTACAGGTCGGGGTCTACCAATCTAGACAGGACCCCAGGTGCAGGCCGGGGTCTCCCACACCAAACAGGAGCCCAGATGCAGGCTGTAGCATCGTTGGTCCCGGTGGGAATCGGAGCACTTGGGGCTGTAACCCTCAAACTGGCTCCAGCAGAGTCCAGGATCAACATCCCAGATCTCTGTCCAGAAGAGAACCCTCAGACTAGCAGGACTCTGGTAGCTAATTAGCCAGTTAGCTATATATACGATGATATAGTTATAAGTTAAATCTTTTCTGCTGTTTCGTGATGCAGCGTTTGGGGAACTTGGCTCTGAGTTTCCTGAACAGGGAGTTGCAGCCTTCCTGTCGGCTGGCCTGTCTAGAAACCATTCGGATCCTGACCAGAGACAAACAATGCTTGGGTCCTTTCATCAGCCGCTCCGCCATGTCCACGCTTGCCCGCTACGCCGGCATCCCCGTGGTCAGTACTGCCACACCTGACGCCTGCCAGCTGCTGGAGGGCCAAGGTCAGTCCTGCCCCCCATGTAGACCCAAAGGCTTCTCTCCTGGTGTTGTGTTTCTTCCATGAACGCTGCCCTGATTCCTCTTTGGGAATTAAAAAAAATCACTTTAATGCAACCATCCTGGTTTTCATTATCTTTTCAAAGCGACCTCGCTGTGCATGAATTTAAACTGAGATGGAATTGTTGCATTAAGTTCCATCTGTGAGGATTGTTTTGAATTTGAATATAACAAGTTATTAATCTGGAATTCAGTTGTAACATTTAATTTTCTCATTTCGAGATTCGAGGAGTCGTTAACGTTCATGACAGAAGCAGCTCGGTTCATCTTTCATTCCAACCTTTTAATGGAGGAAGGCGTCGTTTCTCTCCCTAGTGGAGGGGGAGGGAGGAGACGGGGGGGAGGCAGCAGAAGGATGCATGGAGGCCATGAAGGAAGCCCCCCCTCCTTCAGAAAACGCAGACCAGGAAGTGATTGTCGAGGCTCTCAAGTCCATCAGCAACATCCTCCTACACAACGAGACGGGACAGGTCTGTCTGCTGACTCAGCACATTTACATCAATTCCTCAAATGATGTAATTTGATTGATGCTACTTTATAAAATGTGTCTTTGGATGGATGGATGATGATGATGATGGCAGGCGGTAGCAGCAGATCTACAGCTGATCAAGAGTGTGGCAGAGAGGCTGAAGCAGTGTCATGATCCCACCTGGATCTTTGAGGTACGACCTTCAGTCACATATTTATATTACATTTTTCAGTTCCTTTTCTGATTTACCGTCTAGTTAAACGAGTTAATTGTATGTCTGAACAACGACTGATTATTCCTGAGTGTCGGCTTTGATGTGAGTTACATCATTTTAACAGATTTACAAAACATGAGACTTTACTGACGTGTAAATTTATTTCTCTGCGTACATATTTTTACCAAAATAAGGTCCCATGATGGTCTACAGGAAGGGGTGGGGCTTAGCCTCTACTCCAAAAAGCTAATGTTTTTATATTTACTGTAGAAGGATACAATCATGTTTTAGTTTTTCATTTAACAAAACATTCTTGTTTAATCATGTTCAAAGACTTTGCCTAAAAAATACAGTCAACAAATGTATGACTGATGACGTATGACTGTAAGACAGGAAGTAGTTACTCAAAGAATGAACATTGACTGGCCGAGCAATCATTTAGAATTTAGAATGATGAAATCAGACCTGTGGGTTGATGTGTAGCAGTTGTGTGGAGAGGAAGCAGAGAGACTAAGCTCCGTTGTCTCGTCGTCTGTCCAGGTGCGGTTCTTTGACCTGCGTATCACCTTCCTACTGACCGCCCTGAGAATGGAGGTCCGGACTCAGCTGGTTCAGGAGCTCCGTGGCATCAGTCTGCTGGGTAACTTCCTCTGTAGCCAGCTCAGCTAGCGGCCTGGGAGACCAGCGTCGGCTCTAAAGTGGGGAATCAAATATGATAGAAATGGCGTCATGGGAGTTGATGACTTCCTGTTGTGTGTGCGCTCTAGGCAACCAGTTGGACGCCACCCTGGGTCTGAGTTGGCCCGACACCCTGGAGGTGGCCCGGGCTGGATCAGAAGGTGTCCCACCAGACCAGCTGCCCCCCCTGAGCCGGCAACAGACAGAACTCGCCATGGAGATCCTGAAGATTCTGTTCAACATCACATTTGACACAGCCAGGCGCAAAGTGGACGAGGTACCGAAGACAACATACGTTCTTGTGATGTAGTTGGGCCGCGTTGTTGTTATCCCTATGATGGTGCATTCTGTTGTAAAACAAAACCAACCTTAGCTTTAGACGACAAACCCAACGTTAGCTTTAGACGACAAACCCAACGTTAGCTTTAGACGACAAAACCAACGTTAGCTTTAGACGACAAAACCAACGTTAGCTTTAGACGACAAACCCAACGTTAGCTTTAGACAACAGAACCAACGTTGGCTTTAGACGACAGAACCAACGTTGGCTTTAGACGACAAAACCAACGTTGGCTTTAGACGACAAAACCAACGTTGGCTTTAGACGACAAAACCAGCGTATGTGCATGTTTCTCTCATGTCTGTCCAGGAAGGGGCAGCAGAGTTCAGGCATCTGGGAGCCATGTTGAGACACTGTCTGCTGAGCCAATCAGACGGAGAGGAGCGGACTGAGGAATTCCTCAGGTAGGACGCCACAGTTTCTCTGTTCCTACATCCTGATTGGTTGAGTTCCTGACTGTGCCGTCTAACTCCTCCCCCTCATTTCTCAGCCACACGGTTAACTTGCTTGGCAACGTTCCGCTGCCCTGTTTGGACGTGCTGTTGATGCCCAAAGTGCAGCAAGGGTCCGTTGAGTACATGGGGGTCAACATGGATGCTGTCAGCATGCTACTGGACTTCATGGAGAAGACACTTGACCAGGTAAGACCAGACTCTGTAGCTGTATCCCAGTCCAGCATCCGTCCTCCAGAGGTCCATCTGAGGACTGAATGTGTCCCAGTCCAGCATCCGTCCTTCAGAGTATAAAACAATAAGAATCATAAGTCATTAGTTCCCTGCTTAGCCGGTTGCTAGGTGACGTCAAGAGCATCGAAGAATGGGGGGCAGGAACAGGAAGTCCTCTGTAAACGTAGACCATGAAGGCTGAATTGGTGGGACACTTTTCTATCGGGTAATTTCCCAATTTTAAAATAATAAGAATAATTATAAGTGACCAGACATGAATCATAACCTGGATTACATGAAGCATTGGTTTTTAATTGTGCTTCATATAATGAAACTAAAACACAGCTTTTGCTTATTTTCTGGGAGGTGAATGAACACAGCTGTGTTTTCTATCTCAGCCACTAGGTGGAGCTGTGTGCACACTGTGCACACATATGCTACAACGTCCACTTATAAAAGTAGCTTTTATTGGTGTAAAATAAAATTCAAATAATACACTAGTAATCAGTGCACACTGATAGAAAGACCCCGTGGACCGTGTTCCTGACAAACCGTGGTGAAGGGTAACTGATGACGTTGTACTTCAAAGTACGGAAGTCCTTCAGAGTTCCATTTGAAGACTGAATGTCCATGGAGGACGTGGTCTTCATGGTCGTCGTTGGTCGCATCCTCTTATACCCGTCTTATTCCTCTTTTTTTTTTAAAGATTTTTTTATGTACAGACACCTTTTTTAGCAGTGGACAGATAGGAAACATAGGAGAGGGAGGGGGGTGTGACATGCAGGAAAGGACCTCCGGCCGGGATTCAAACTGGGGTCTGCTGCATATGTACGTTCGTACATGGCATGCGCTCTAACCACTCCGCCAACTGCGCGCCATACCCGTCTTATTCTGCTTGTTATTATTTTCTATTTGCTGTAATGGCTGTTAATTAAATGTATTTTATTGTCTTTTGATGTTTGATGTAAAAGCCTTTTAATTGCTGTGATGCTGAAATCTTCTTTAGAAGAGAAGCAGCATGTCAGACCTCCAGGTTCAGGTCGATGGCGTTTCAATGGGATTTCACTATTAATTAACTGAAGATTTGTAATTTGTTTGCAATTACAACAAATTAATATTGTCCTCATGTGGTTGATAGATAAAGTTGTGTTTAATAACACTTATATTTCTATGTTACGTGTGTTGAGTGCTTTATCAGCTGATTGGTCGTATTCATCAGGAAGCCGTTTGTTAGTGTTTGATCCCTTTGTGTCGTCTCACAGGGACAGAAGCTGAAGGAGACGCTCCTCCCATCACTCAACCTGCTGACTGAGAGCGCCCGAATCCATCGCGAGACCAGGAAGTTCCTCCGCTCAAAGGTACGGCGCAGAGCAAGGGAGAGTCCCCGATGAAGAGTTGAATTGTGGGTATAGTGTTCTGATGACACGTGGTTTTTAGGTGTTGCCTCCGCTGCGTGATGTGAAGAACAAGCCCGAGGTGGGCGGAGCTCTGAGGAACAAACTGGTCCGGATCATGACCCACGTGGACACGGACATCAAAGACTGTGCTGCCGAGTTCCTCTTCGTCCTCTGCAAAGAAAGTGGTGAGTGTCAGTTTATTTCAATCGTTCTGTTTGTGTCTCGCTGACAACACATCCAGACTAGTGACGGGGAAACAATCAAAAATCTAGACTAACATCGCTGACCAATAGAATCACTGTTTTCTTCATAACAGATGAGCCCAGTGCACAAATCAAACTGAGACAAGTCAGGCTTCAAGTCCAAAACCTGACTTACATGAACCTTACAAATCAGGCTAAAGCGGCTCCACATAGGCCAATTTAAATGCAAACATTCAGATGGAAGTCAGGTTTAAGTAGTCAGATAATCTGATAGTTAACCTGATATTTAGCCTGATAGTTAACCTGATATTTAGCCTGATAGTTAACCTGATATTTAGCCTGATAGTTAAACTGATAATTAACCTGGCTGTTATCCTGAGAGTTAACCTGATAGTTAACCATAATATAGGCTGATAGTTAGCCTGATAATAAATCTGACCTGGCAAATTAAGTTGGGCTCATTTGGTAAACTAGCTTCATGGAACAGGCCCTGGTTTTTCAGTAACTCATTGATAAAAACGTCAGTCTTAATTTTAAATCTTGTATTAAGTGAGATCTTGAAGTCAGTCATCATTGTAGTTTAAGCTGGAACAGGTTCTGGCTTGTTGACCTGGTTTTGTTAATGTATCGGTGTTTTTCACTGAGTCCAGATCCGGCCTCATCAACAGTCATGTGTTCTGTTCTCCAGTTTCAAGGTTCATTAAGTACACTGGGTACGGTAATGCTGCAGGTCTCCTGGCTGCCAGAGGACTTCTTAGGGGGGGCAGGGACTCTGGGATCTACTCCGAAGACGAGGAGTCGGAGACGGAGGAGTACAGAGAGGCCAAGGCTCAGTCAGTACCACCACAAACCAGTATCACCTCAACCCAGTATCACCAACACCACAAACCAGTATCACCTCGAACCAGTATCACCACAACCCAGTCTGTACTGTATGACGGTGTAGCTTTAACTGAGGAACTTTATATATTAGTGCAGTTCTTATGATCAACTGTCTCTAAAATCACATTCCATCACAACTAATTTTACTCTCAATGAAGTTTCCAGGGAAACGTATTATTGCTCAGACAGAAATGCCAGTTTGAAACTGTTTGAAACCAGGCGGCAACCTCTGGTTCTGAAAAGTGAAGCCAAATTTAAAGGTCCTTAAAGCTGCATTCTCTCTCCTGGCCACCAGGGGGCGACTCCTCTCTGATTGTATAGAAGTCTATGAGAAAATGATCCTACTTCTCTCTTGATTTATTATCTCAGTAAAAATTGTAAACATGAGTTTATGGTCTGAGTCTCTAGTTTCAAGTCTTCTTCAATCCAGCATGATGTTCATTTAGTACATTATGGTCAAACAGATGAGAAAGCATGGGATGCTTTAGGGCTTGAAAAGTTATATTTTAAATTGACAAACCTCCTATGTGGAATTCATGATACAATTCAAACGTGATCAAAAAATAATGATAATTATTATATTATATTATATTATATTGTTAATAATTCTCCTCCTCCTCCTCCTCCTCCTCCAGTATAAACCCGGTAACAGGAGTGGTCGAAGAGGAGCAGCCGGATCCCATGGAGGGTATGACAGAGGAGCAGAAAGAAATCGAAGCCATGAAGCTGATACAGATGTTTGACAGACTGTCAAGGTCAATAACAACAGGACACACACACACGTACCTACGTACTGGGAATAATTTTATTTGATTTAATTGTACACATGACCCCATTTGAAGCGTTTCTCCCTGCAGGAACAACATTATCCAGCCCATGCAGCTTGGTATGGACGGGAAGATGAGTGAGATCCAACCAGCGGATCTGCATAAACTGGCCCACAATCCTTTGTTCCAGCCACAGGATCCAGCTAATTCAGGCAGCGAGGATGAGGCTCCGTAATACAGATCGCAGAAACATAGATCTGTGTCAGTATGTTATTTATTCATGTGACGCGGTCCGACTTGTTCTGATGGGAGGTGAATTATAGAAAGATTAGAGAGAAAACAGAACATTTTGTGCACTTGGTCTTCCTGACAAAAACGGAACACTGTTCACCGCTTTTCAATGAGAACTGTTAGTTGGTTTGTTTCCTTCCTCACAGATATGTGTTAAAGTTCATTCAGCTCTGGTTAGTTAGCGAGATGGCTAGTTTGCTGAGTAGCTTGGGAGCTAGTTAGCTGGTTATCTAGTTAGCTGGGTAGCTAGTTAGCTGGGTTTCTAGTTAGCTGGGTAGCTAGTTAGCTGGGTAGCCAGGGAGCTATTTTATTTTGTCATCTGACAAAAGTGTAGTTTCCTCCGGTGTGATCAGAGTGAGGATTTTAAATGTAGTCTGTAGTCTCCCTGTCTGTCTGTTTCTCTGCTTCCTAACATTACCACTCCACTGATAGTTGCTGCTGGGAACCTCAGAGAGTCCGGGACTCGACGGAGACTGTTTACTTTATAAGGAATTGGCCGTACAACGGTCGCCATGGCTACACATAGAAATGGCTGCTGCTCTGACCGTCCTGGTACCCTGGTACACTGATGTCTGACAGGGATGTCCCTTTTACTTTCATTTCTATGGGTCAAATGGTTGCAGCAGGAAATTACATCATATAGTTTGCAACGCAACTACAAACTTGGCAACTAGCACTATGACTCACGTAGTTTTGGCTGTGAGGTGAATGGACTTTGGTTTTTAATCTTCTAAGAAACGACATCCACAGATCTCCCTGTCAAGCGCGTTTACAGCAGAAAACAGGTTTGTGTTCACAGTGAAGACTTTGTGATTAGATGTGTGAGATAGTTTTCATGAGAGCAAAGAGAACCAAAGAGCTAAACTTCAGTTTGACGTGTCATCATGTGTGTTTTGGGGATTTTGGGAACTTTAGATGCTGTTCTCACAAAGATGTTTTATTTTTAGTGAAAAATGTGACGACAGAAGTTCTCATTCAGAGTGAAGATGAAAGGGATTCCAACCTGAAACACTTTATGTATTAAACGTCCTTTATATTATTGTTGTAGCTGTTAACTCTAACTATCTGGACCACAATAAATGTGTTGAAATAACGGACGCGTCCTGTCTTAGTGTTGATGCTGCACCATCATCACTTCACAAATACACCACAGATAGGGTCCCATATTAATTATTTGTGAACCACCATGTCCTATAAAGCATCACTTTTATTTGTCTGTATTGATTTAAGAACCCATACTGAAGGACAGAATGGCTCTTTAAATATTCCCTGACTATATAACTTCTCTTACAGCAGGCCAATCCTTGTGTAAAAAAAAAAACACTGTTAATCCAGACGGGATCAAAAAGGCAGAGAGGGTATAAAATCAGCGCACTGTAAAGAAAAGTTCCCAGAGATTATAATCGTTGCAATGATTCAATCCAACATTTAGAAAATCACAACACAAAGCAACACATGAGTGTTGAATGAGAGTCAAGTTACTCAAAGAGGTTTGGACCTTCAAAATAAAACAGGAGGGTGCCAGGATAGCTCAGCGGTACAATTCATGCCCCACGTACCGAGGCTGCATCCTCGCTGCAGCGGCCCCGGGTTCGAGTCTATCTCAATAAAAGGCAGAAATGGCCCAAAGAAAAAAACAGGACGTTCTACAAACCAAACCCCAAGAAATTGGCTGTGTACAGATTTGTTCATTCACTCCTCTCTGCTAGCTATCCAGGAAGTTATTTATAGGGGACTATGTAGAGGTCAATGACAGAACTAGGACTATATAAAGGACAAAATATATGACTATTAGAGAACAATATAGTGCCCTATAGGCTCCAGTTTCTGTGGGTCGCAGCCATTTCCTCTCTGCTGCTGGGCCGCAGCAGACTCCATTTGAGATCCACCTTCGCTGACGGCCTCCAGATGGTTCTGCCTCCGTGTATCCCTCCAATCAGCCTCCAGTCAGCCCACCCCTGTCTTGTTCCCAAATGAGTCCCTGGTGTATGAACTTACTGGCCCAATCTCAATGTACCCCCTAAAGCCTTTTACCCTGAACCCTCAGACTACACTCACGTCAACTGGTAGATGATCGAGTGTGAGAAACTGTGAGGGTCTGAAATGATAGAAATACAAACAGGACAGCACTTGGCATGTCACTTTACTTTGTTGATGCAAAATATGTTATCAAAATGTTATCTTATTTCACAATTTGTCCAGGCTCTTATAATCCCAGACCAGACGTAGCTGTCAAATAATTGATTTACTTACATAAATACATTTACGTCACATTTACGTTTTAGTTAAAACGGCTTTGATTAGTTAATTAAAATAGCTGGTTGATGATTAAACCAGGTGTGTAGCCTGTGATGACATCCCTATGATTAGTGTTTTGTGTTCTATATATTTAATGTTTCTGTGTAAATGTAATCTCCACACATGCGCCGTGGTCTTTGTTGTGTCGTGTGTAATTCCCTCAGACAAAGTCAGCATCGATGCTGACTCACAGAAAGTGCGAATAAAGTGCTCAAAAAGCCATCACGCACTTCCTGATTTGACGGTGGGACAGCCCTAAGCCCTCAGGCACTTAACGGGACCACACATCAAAGTCGGTGAGTCCGTGAGTGGGGACATTGGGATCGGACCTCTGTGTTTTTGTGCTCCAGTTTTCGAGTAATTTCATCTTCCAGGCTGTTCTCCCTGTGTTCCTGTGCTGTGGTGGCTCCCATATGTAATTTTTTAATTTTTTAAGCAGTAGCTATGACTACTGTATGAGAGAGAGCAATATATGACACACTTGTATGCACTAAAAGCCCGCCGAAGAGAAGCTCTGATAACAACTCAAACGGAGGGAGAGTGACTTCATTCTCTGCATAGACATTATTACACTTCTTTATAGCAAATACTCAGAATGTCATATCACACCTTTCAAAGCTGCACTCAGTTTTATTTTCACAATCAATCTGATGACTGTAATGTAAAAGTTGACAACTCTGCAGCTCTGTGGAACATTTTAGTCTCTTTGAGCTCCCAGTTTGCTGTTTTTTCCCCCCATCAACATGTAATGATCGTCCCCGGCCCTCCAGCCGCTACAGAGTTACTGAGCAGTTTTGTCGTCGGTGTTGTGGCGGCCATCCTCTCCATCAACTGCCACTGACATAAACGCAACACAAACAGGTCAACATGGACATTCTCAGGGTTCGTATGGGAGAGCCAGCCGTGCCGACCTGGCAGGTGACCTGGCAGGTGACACCTGGCTGCTCCAGGCTGAGTGAGTGGGCAGCGACATCACAGGTTATTTCAGACCTGTGTGACTGTTGTTGACATCAGCTGGCGAGCCGTAAGCATCATCTCCCAGGGAAGGACTCTGTGGATTAATATTATTTAAGGCAGCCATTATTTTGTCATGTCATTTCTGCTGCATCCAGCCTGATGTGACCTGATGCTTCAGCTCCACTTGTCACATCTAGTTATTTATCGGTGTTAATTCACCCGTTAAAGGAGGCTACATTATGCACCACGGTCTGTCTGTTACCGTGTCACCATGGGTGCTAAACAGGAACATTCAGGTCTTTAAAATGCACCTGTGTGATGATTTATAGTATGATGAAGGCACTGTTGGGATGTGGGGATGAGAAAGTGTCCCAGTTGTTCTGCTGCTTTAAAGTCCAGCTACAGCAAAAAAAAAATAACATGTGTTCAGAGTTTGTCACACCTTGTGTCATTAACCAACCAGGCTCTTCCAGACTTTAAATATTATATAACCGAATTTATAAAATTCTGAGGTGAAACAAATCATTGTGCGTAGGTTGTGATACACTTTGCCGTTCTCTGCTTCTCACTGTTCTGCTACTTTTTGCTCAAGCATTCTCATCCTAGAGGTCAAATATTATGGTAATGTTTGTTTGATTATTTAAGGAGAGACTCTACAGGAAATAGTTTTTCATGCACTGTTCAATTTTGAGATTTGGGGCAATTTTTCTTCCAAAACATCTACATCTTGTTTCAGACGAATGTAAGGAAAACATTCAAAATAAACATAGAGGTGTTTATTTTGCAACTTTTTCAATTTACACCTGAAACTTTCTCCTAAATTCACCAAAAATGTAATCAAATGATGTCGAATTTGCATATTTAAACAAACTTGTAATACAATATAGAAAATAATAGTGACCGACTGGTGAAGTTTTATTGTGATATTTGTTAGTTGGGGATCCCCTTTTCAATATACCCATTACCTTAAAACACAGCAGGGAAATATAAATAATAAACTCAGTGAGGATGTGTGGTCGATACCTGGCCTACTGCTCTTAAATACAGCTGGGTTACTGTTGTGTGAGCTAATCTTTGTCATGTTTGGGGGGAATCCCAAAGTCAAGGAATGTAAAATCAGTGGTGTCTATTTTGTTCCTCGGCTGCTGTGATGAATAAATATGAGATGATGATGTCTCGTAGATCTCTCATAGAACTCCTGTCTAAGTGAATCTGCAGGAAAGCCGTGCAGCATGCAACAGTGAGCTCTGCAGCATCTCTTCAGTCAAGGCTTTAAATCTGCTTTTATGAGGAAACTTGAGTGTAATTGTTTCCTGGAGGGATTTTGAATGCTCTGGTTTTGTTGTCTGCTAGTTGTGACTCTGGTTTTATGGAATTTTAATGACTTTTATCAGATCAATTTAAATTGTTTTGGGATTTTCTCAGCTTTCCCCTCATGGTTTTGTACTTTTATTCCCATCTCAGTAATGCACTCACTCTCTTCGGAAGAAAAGTCTTGAACCGGCAGTGACGTGTGTGGTTGCCATAGCAACGTGTACAGTCCGGCGTTGCCTGGGAGTGGGAACTTCTGTTGACTCCTAAGTGAGAGTACCAAGCTAAGCTACCGTTAGCCGATGGTGATGTCGGAGCAAAGCCAAAACGAGGAGCAGCAGGAGGTGAAAGGAGATGAAAAGAAAGACACGGAAACAGCTCCGTCTTTCTCCCCGGGCGGAGGCGCCGCAGAGCGGCCGCCAGGGAGCGACAGAGAGCCGGGGAGCGACGGAGAGGAGCCGCAGGCTGACCGGCTGAGCCCCGGTGAGTGAGTCCGGCGTAACTCCTCCTGAACCACTGGAGCTTTTTAAATACTTACAGCTAATGTTTAAATCCAGAGTTAATGTCTCATACATATATGTGTAAAAGCAAACAGGTTTTCCTGTAAACTGTGCCTGGTTGGGTAGCTAGTTTATCTATGCAGCTAAGTAGCTCGTTATCTAGGTAGCTAATTATGTTGCTAGTTATCTAGGTAGCTAAGTATCTAGGTAGCTAAGTACATAGGTAGCCAGTTAGCTAAGTATATATATATATATATATATATATATATATATATATATATATATATATATATATATATATACATACATACATATACATATACATATATACCAGTCATCAGATACCCCGCTGGTATCATAAGCTGGCCAAAGGAGGAGATAGAATCCACAGATATCAGGACTAGAAAGCTCCTCACCATGCACGGAGGGTTCCACCCAAAGTCCAGCACCCTGAGGCTATACACTAAGTAGAAAGAGGGTGGCTGAGGGCTAGTGAGTATCAAGGCCACAGTCCAGGATGAAACATCGAAAATTCGAGATTACATCGAAAAAATGGCCCCGAAGGATGAACTGCTAAGTGAATGTCTCAGGCAGCAGAACTCTGATGAGAGTGCGGAGGAGGAGCAGACAACCTGGAGGGACAAGCCCCTACATGTATGGCATGTACCACCGTCAGATAGAGGAAGTGGCTGATCCTACCAGTGGCTGGAAAATGCAGGACTGACAGACAGCACAGAGGCACTAAGCATGGCAGCACAAGAACAGGCCATAAGCACAAGAGCCATAGAGGCCAGGATCTACCAGAGCAGATCAGACCCAAGATGCGGACTGTGCAAAAAGCCCCTGAGACAGTCCAGCACATAGTAGCAGGGTGTAAGATGCTAGTTGGATCAGTGTACATGGAGAGGCACAACCAAGTGGCTGGGATAGTACACAGGAACATCTGCAACCAGTATGGAATAGAAGTACCCAAATCCCAATGGGCCATACCACAGAAGGTGACTGAGAACAACAGGGCCAAGGTTCTGTGGGACTTCAGCTTCCAGACTGACAAACAGCTCCTGGCTAACCAACCGGACATAGTGGTGGTGGACAAAGAGCAGAAGACAGTGGTGGTGATAGATGTGGCGTTCCCAGCTGACGCCAACATCAGGAAGAAGGAACACGAGAAAATTGAGAAGTACCAAGGGTTGAAAGAGCAGCTGGAACAGATGTGGAAGGTCAAGGCTAGCGTGGTCCCCGTGGTAGTGGGGGCACTCGGGGCAGTAACCCCCAAACTGGGAAAGTGGCTCCAACAGATCCCAGGAACAACATGTGAAGCCTCAGTCCAGAAGAGTGCAGTCCTAGGAACAGCCAAGATACTGCGCAGAACCCTCAAACTCCCAGGCCTCTGGTAGAGGACCCGAGCTTGAGGATGACACAGATACCACCCCACTAGGGGTGAGAAGGAGATTTTTTTTCTTTTTATATATATATATATATATATATATATATATATATATATATATATATATATATACAGTATATACACAGTATATATATATAATGAAGAAACAAAAAACATGACTCGGCATTTATCGGCTTAAAATACCATTTATAAACTTCCGCTAGATGACGGCGCCGTAAAATGCAATAAAATGCAATTGTCTGTTAAAAAAATGTGAAGACGTTGGTATTTCAGGGCAACTGGTGGAGGAGCAGCGGAGCCTGTCGGAGCCTCACGGCTCCACCCGGATGGAGATGACTTCCACCGACCTAAACCCCCGCCCGCTCCTCCCCCCAGAGCAGGACAACATGGTGGACGACGTCACTGTCAGAGTCCCGACAGGTGTGAACACCCTGCTGTGATCCTCTACTGGCTGCCTGATGTGGAAGCAGTTATGCAGTAATAATGTGACAAACCTCTGAGTAAATATTTAGGAAAGAATGTGAGTTTGGAATAAATTTATACTTAATTAAAACAAATATATATACCGTTAACCGTACATTATAATATACAAATATATTTAAAACAAAAGTTTTAAATAGCTTTTTTTAATTGGTGAATTGAGTTGACATTTAATGATCCATTCATAAAGAATTGTGTTCTTCTGCATGTGAAATCTGTCATTGAAAATTAATTTAGAATTTCTTTTCATACAATTTGGATATAGAATTGTAAATTAGGAAATTACATTTAATTTTTATTACGTTTTTATTCATGAAGTCATCATGTAAAAGCTAATAATGAATCAACCTGCAAAGTATATTTTATTTATCAATTGATTGTAAATAAATACTGTAAAATTCTATAATATTGTGTAATAATTCTGGTGTCACTTCTGTCACCATAGCAGCAAAGAAAATTTAAAAACATAAAATAAATTATAAATGCGTACATATGGCTACTGTGAATTTATAGAAACATAAACTGAAATTAAATTAAACTCCAACATTGTTTCCCACCACTTAAAAGATTTTGAACAAAACACAGAAACTATTTACTGTAAAATGACTTAAGCAGTAAAATGACTCTCCATCCTACAGACGGCGGCATCTTCCAGGAGGCGGGGCTAGAGATTGAGTGTCCCCCCCAGCAGAAGGCCTTCCTGGGCGGCTATAAACACCGGCTGACGGAGAAGGAGTACCACCACGCTGCCGTCCAGACCCAGACAAATAGGAGACCTGACAGAGGGGTGGTGGTATTCAGCCGCGACACACAGGTAAAACACGCTGGTAAAACACAGGTACAAGACACGGGTACAACACAGGTACAACACACAGGTACGACACTCAGGTACAACACACAGGTAGTACACATGGATACAACACACAGGTTGGCTCTCCTGGTCTCTCCTGGTTCCTCCTCTGAGAAGACCTTCATTGCTGCCCAGAGGAGGAAACACTCTGACCCTCTAATGTCTCTGGAACTTTTACACTAACGATGTTGTGGAAAAATGAGGATAATCCCACAATAAAAAGGCGGCCTAGGAGGAGCTTGAATGTAAGAAGTGGGTGTGGTCAATGTGGCGTCACCCATTGGTTTGTGGACTACCGTTATGAAGCCTTTTTTAAAATATTTGATAACTAATCTTAATGTCAGACATAAATATTCTAACTTGCCTCAACCACATCAAACTACAACGAAGCAATCAAAACAGAACAAGAATAAGAGAAAAACACTCAATAATAACAATATTACAAATAAATATATGATCCCAGGAAGAAGTCATTTTAAAATCACCAGAAATCCGATATCAATAAGGCGTGTTTTTTTGTGTTGTTGGGTTTTGAGTGTGTGTGTTTGTCCATCTTCATCGGATGGAGGTAGAGTGTGACTCATTGACATTCACGCTCCCATACAGGCCAAAATGATGGTGGTTGGCTCGTTACGGACATTGCACACCACCGTGGTAATGAGACCTCCGTGTGTCTGTCGCTCTGCAGTGTCGTCAGCACCACGATCATGTGACCTTTTGTCCCTCAGTAGACTGTTTACATGCCACAGCATGGCATCGCCTCGTTATTTGTTGGTTTTACACTACATCGTACATCCGCCTGCAGTCCTGATAGGAAATCTCTCTACTGTGTGATTTATGTGAGAATCAAACGATAGACATGTTTTCTTCCCCCTTTTTCCACTTAATTCCCCTAAAATATTCCTTAAACTGTAGAAAAAAAAAAAAAAAAATTATGAAAAGGTATCTGTGACTTCTGACCCTTGACCCTGTTACTGTAACGTAGCAAACGGCTGGAGCTGAAGCTGCTTTTCACATTACATTCACAGGAGTTCATAGAAACACACTAACCAGTTTCAACATGTGAGTAAATAAATGGGTTTGCACCATTGAAACTTAGAAAACATATGAAAACCTGCACAGATTAATTCGGATTAGCAATCAGGAACAATATCTCTGGTTCAGTTTGGGGGTCTTGACACGTGATTAATTGCCTTAACAATCAGCGATCTGGTTCTCGGATAATAAAAATGATTTCCAATAAATAAATCTGCAGTGATCTTGTATATAGGACGGAGGATTTAATAGACTTGCATGAACCAGATTTCACTGAAGACTTTTTGTACAGGTTCACAGGTAAGGAGAGCTGATGATGAAGGTCAAACTCTGACTAGATAGCTTCTCTTCTGATGTTGCCATGGACACAGCCAGTGCCCTTTGATGTTTTTTTTTTTAATGAAACAGATTTTCTTCAGCTCAATGTCCTGTTGAGTTTACCAGGAAGAATTCACGTCCATCACAGACAGCTGACTTTCTTTATGGGAAAATGAATGCAACTATTTCGGTTGTTATGCAACTCTGCCCCCTAAAAGTTACATTCCCATACAACTAAACTGCATTCTCATTGCAGCTCATCAGTAATTAAAGGTGAGACTTGTGTCACAGGCCGGGAGAATGTAAAATGTTACTCCCCAGCTCATCTGGCCTCCAGTAGACCTCAATTAACAACCTGAAGCCTCTGACCTCAGCTGGGACCTCCTGTCCTTCATCCATATCCACTGAGTCCTGCTCAGTCCAGGGTCTCTTGGACTACATCATGGTTCATGGTATTGGGGCCGTAATGAAGCCTTAAAAAAGAGAAAACTCAGGAAGCACAAAACTAACTGGTGAGAGAAGTAAGTAGTACTAGTGCTGGATCCTCCTTCAGCTCCCAGTTGAGGATAGAATGCAACGGAATCAACTTAACATGGTTCATAGGGGAACCAGAGCTAGCATAGCTAACCTGATCCTGTATACGTTCTAAACCATGATGGGTACAGAGTCTTCATAGAAACAGAACAGGAGAAAAAATGGACACAGAACTGTTGTCCTGTTGTCATGTGACCAGTACAAAAGATAATGGAGATTCCTAGTAGTTGTTAATTAGTCAGTTAGCTAGGTATCTAGTAAGTATTTAGTGTAGGTAGTTAGATAGGTAGCTAGTTGGGTAGTTAGTGTAGTTAGTTAGATAGGTAACTAGTTAGGTAGTTCGATAGGTGACTAGTTAGGTAGTTAGTGTAGGTAGTTCGATAGGTAGCTAGGTATCTAGTGAGGTATTTAGTATAGGTAGTTAGATAGGTAGCTAGGTTGGTATTTAGTGTAGGTATTTAGATAGGTAGCTACTTAGGTAGTTCGATAGGTGACTAGTTAGGTAGTTAGTTCGATAGGTAGCTAGGTATCTAGTGAGGTATTTAGTATAGGTAGTTAGATAGGTAGCTAGTTTGGAATTTAGTGTAGGTATTTAGATAGGTAGCTACTTAGGTAGTTGGTGTAGGTACAGAGATAGTTAGCTAGGTATCTAGTGAGGTATTTACTGTAAGTAGTTAGATAGTAAGCTAGTTAGGCATTTAGTGTAGGTAGTTAGATAGGTAGCTAGTTCGGTATTTAGTGTAGGTAGTTAGATAGGTAGCTAGTTCGGTATTTAGTGTAGGTAGTTAGATAGGTAGATAGTTAGGTATTTAGTGTAAGTAGTTAGATAGGTATCTAGTTAACTATGTATCTAGTAAGGTAGATAGTTAGGTAGCTAGTTAACTAGGTATTTAAGTGGCTAGTTAGCTATTTATTTATGAAGATAGTTATCTAGGTAGCTAGTTAGCTAGGTATCTGGGTAGATAGTTATCTAGGTAGCTAGTTATCTAGGTAGCTATTTAGCTAGGTATCTCAGCTAACTGTAACTAGGGTGGTACCCAACAGTACCACGCTTCAGAGCTTCGTTTATAACATTAACATTCAAATGATTATTTTCAATATCTTACAGAAGCATAACGTGCAACAGTGTGACTTGCAATGTGATGAAGGACATTCACAGCTTTATTGAAAAACCTTGATAGGAACCTTGAATCTTGCTGCAGACTTATTGCAGCCAGTGCACTTGTTTAACACAAAATATGACACATAGAATAAGGCCTTTCAGATGTGTTGCCAAGGCAATACATCCCTAAATCTCAGCAGACAGTGGAAAGAAAAAATAACCAAGCGACTGACAATGGCAAAGGATCTATATTTAGCTGTAGCTATATGTGGATTGTTGTGTTGAACGGCTGTCTCCATCTTCTTTTTTCAAAGTAAATTCCTCACAGAGATCAGCTACTATGGAAATGCAGTCATCTCAGATCCCTCCCTCTAAATTATTTATTACATACATTAAGATGTTTTTCTTCTTCTTTTAATTCTGAATGTTATTATAGAAAAGTATCAAATTAGCTTGTGCAGTGAGTGTCTGCGTGTCTCCGTCAGACAGTTGAGCTGAAGTCTCAAGCCCAGCAGACTCCAGCCACAGCCTCCACCCAGACTGCCGGGGTCGGCCACTACGTCTCCTGTGTGAACGACAAGCTGGTCACCGTTGGTGTTTACATCACCGCTGCCGAGTTCCATGACAGGAGGCTGAGAGCTGTGGGTGAACGTTTTGTGTTGTGTTTTTATAAATTATTTCTGCTCTTTTATTTATGACGTAGAAAAGGTCAACATAGCGTTATCGTCTTGCTTATATTTGGAACATTTGTCCCGTTGGTGGCACTGGAGGAAAGGTCACGTGGATTTGAACTCTGAAGTCTTTCCCACTGGAGCAAAGCAAAAGTTAATAAAACAAATTGTGATAAAGTAAAATATAATGAATAAATACGTTTTAATTTTATGAGGGCTAAATGCAGCTTTTCGTTTCTCTTTCCTGAGTTGATCTCCTCCTTCTGTCGTCCACCCAGGTGATCCGCCTGCAGACATTTGCTCGCCGCTGGCTCGCCCAGCAGAAGGTGGACAGGCTCGTCGGGGATCGGAACCGGCGGCTGGCCTGGCTGGAGATGAAGGAGAGGAAGAGGAGGCAGGAAAAAGAGGAGCAACACCGGAACCAGCAGAGCAAGGAGCACTTTCACCTGCTATACCGTGCTCTAGAGAGTAAGCTGTGTGAGGAGGTCTCACTCTGTTGTAAAGCCGATGTGGATGAGTGACATCATGGTGTGTTTCAGAGTGGAGGAGTGAGGAGGAGCAGCAGATCAACTCCACCCTGAGAGGAGCTGAGAGGAAGGCAGCTCTCTTCTCACTGCTTGAACAGGAAACGCAGCTCATCGCCACTATTGGACGCCAGCACAACGCTGTCCAGGTCAAGAACTACGACAAAGCTGTCAGGAGCCTCCTGGACAAGGTCAGAGGTCACTGCCAGTCCTCCAGCTGTCTCAGTAGAAAAAAAATTACCAAAACATATCCACTCTTAAATAACCTTCAAGTTGGAATGAGGGCCGGCAAAACATATTTTCACTGATAATATTTGTAGAGTAATTTTCGATACACATTTAATGTACTGGGAGTAAAATACTTCACGATGTACACAAATATATGCTGCTACATAACAAAGTTGCTAGGTACGTCACCAACACCGCCGTTAGCTCGACCTGCTAGCTAGCTAACTTAGCTTTGTTCCATGCTCAGTTGTTAGTGTGAATAACATCCTGTTACCAAACACACAGGCATCGTAGCTTCAGAGAGATGACATATTTTTTCACAGTCTTATAATACAAATCTTATAAAAATGTGTAAAATTGTCTTTTAAATTGAAAACATCGTAGGTGTAATCCATGGCACAAAAGAGTTTGGGTGGTCTGACTGGGGTAGTATGGCTGGTAGAAGTACCCCCTTTAAAGGACCATGCCAGTCTAGCTCTGACCTCCTTTAAAAGGACCATCCCAATCTGTTTTACCCTTTGTTCACTGACGTTCATGTTGAAACAGTGTAAAAACCCTCATCATGGTAAAGTCAATGACAGTAGTAGTAATGTAGTAATGTGTAGTACTAGCAGTAACTACAACAGTAGTGAGAAGTACAATCAGCGGTAGTACTAACTGTGGGTGTGTCTCAGTCCGCGGCTCCTCGTCGGTGGATCGCAGCCGACGGTCGACCGATCCAGATGGAGAATCAACAAACCATCAGAGCCAGAGAGCTGAGAGACCTGTACAACGAGGTCACCAGGTCAGCTGTGAGACGGGAGGAGAGACGGGACATCCTGCTGACACTCAGACACACCGTCAAGGTACCACACAGACATACACACACACACACACACGTGCACACACACACACACACACAAATAAAAAAAATCCTTTAAATTTAAATATAATACAACAACAACTACAAAAACAAATAAGATAATAAGATTGTAGTTCACTTCCACCTACTGAAAACTCCTAAACACATATTCAACATTTTGGTAAACTAACATATTCCAGTAAGTAACTCGAGCTGAACTAAACATTGTGTTCTACTCTGAAAATAATGTTGATGAGTGTGTAGGACACAGCGGGATTCTGGGTCGGGCCTGGACTTCAGACTCCTGGTGTGAGCAGTACCAGAGCGGAACCGGACCGGTACTTTTATAATAAAAATGCAGCTGTGTGTCTCCGTCCAAAATCCACTCCGCGGGGTCGCGCTGTCTGCCAGCGATCACATGATGCAGACCGAGTGTTTACTAGAAATATGTGCAGATGTGACTTGTCAGTAAAGTTTCAGTTATGTTCTCTGTGTTGTTCTCTATTGTGATGACTTGAGACGGCGCTCTTTGAAAACAACATCAAGCCATGCGTGTCGTATTACGACGTGATGAGGTATGTATAACGGGTAATCGGGCCGAGGCCCGTTTGGGCAGGAGCACTGTGAGTGCAGGCCTGGGGATCCCCTGTGGGGGGGGCAATCGTGCCGAGACACGCTATGGATCGAAAGGCTCTGGTGTGAGTGCGCCCTGAGAGTGAGATTGGGCTTTTAGGGAGGGGGAGGAGCAAAAGCGCACTGCTGCAAAGGAAAGGGGTGCGATGGATTTATAACAGATGACAAAACGTGCACATCATTGCGAAACAGAATGCGGCAAAATAATAGTTTTATTTCAAATATCTTGTTTTCATACAGTCTTTCTCGATTGTTTACACACATTTTCTGAAAACATGCCTCATACTCTCAGAACTCTACACACAAATCAACAAACACACACACAATGGGCAAAACCCCTCAATTCTCCTGAAAAATGAAACTTTACATTCAAAACAATGTTATTTCTTCTCAAAATGGTATTTTGTTTTCAAATGACACACACAAACCATCATATGAATAGACATTTATAAGAATCAGTTGAACACTGATGTGCTCAATGTAAAACACGATGAACACTTCTTCTCCATTTACCATAATGACTTAGACCTTTTTTTGTTCAGTGTTACACTCACTACAGACAGTACATACATAAATGTGTTGTAAAATATTTTAGAATATTGTTTTTATACTCAAAACACACAAATAAACAGTAACAAATATATTTTATTTTTCCCCACAAGAATACTGTAATGTACACAGTGTACATCCTAACCAACACAAAGTTGCATATAGAGTGGTCTACATACAAAACCAGAAGAATTTACTGTACGGCATCCATTGTTGGCATCCATTGCTCCAAAACAGAAGAGCTCACCTGTTGCCCTTTTATGCTAATGCTCTGACTGCAAATTGTAAAACTGTGTTGCAGGTGTTTTCCCATGTGATGAGTCAGTGTGCATAGTAGGGAAATTAACTTTAGAATTTCAAATGGCAGTGTGTTCCTTGTGAAAACAAGAGATTTTCTTCATGAAAATTGTGCCAAATGCAGAGAATTGCGTGTAGTGTTTTGGAAAAAGTGTGTTTTAGAACTGCAATTTGAGTATAAAGCATGAATTGTGCTTGCAGTTTAGCAGAGTTAGTTCATGGTGTTGGTGCATGAGTTAAATGTTGTGGTCATTGTGTGTCAAGTACCAGTATTTGTGTGTAAACAATTGAGAAAAACTGTAATAGTTGGAAGCCAAAATCGTAATTGAGATTCAAATGTGATTAATTGAGCAGCCCTAATAGAAACACGTTTCATATGATAATGTTCTGTTTGAACTAGTTACACACTGCTGTGATAAAACTAAAATACGTTTAGCACTTCTACATCCCAATGATTAGATTAGGCTACTAAAGTACACAGAGAAAGGACAAATATACAGTACTACTGTAAATTCACCAAACGCTACACAAAACCAAAGCTGCAGACTTGATGAAAATTAAATGTATTTCTCTACATGCACAACATGTCAACGTGGAGATTCTTATGTAACAAAACATGTCAGATTGCTGCTTTTTATAGTGCTTATAAATCTGAGTGTATATAATTAAGCAAACAAGTTTTTGCACACCTGATGGCTGTTTGGAACCAAGTGGTTGGAGGGTGTGGTAATTTCAGTCAATGCTTTGGTGTCGCTAGGAAGCGACATCATGATAGATTTCTGTGTGTAATGTTTACGAGTGTGTTTATTGTTTTGCAAATCGCTGTGTATTGTTTTACAAAAAGTGTGAGGTTGATAATGTGCTTATAGTTGTGCTTATTTGAGCTAGTGTTTTGCTCCTTGTGTTAACAGTTTTGCTAACTGTGTAATACTTTTGATTTTAGTGTGTAAGTAAAACTGTACCGAGAAAGGGAAGTAAAGCTAGTGGAAGTGAAACACGTACAGTTCGTAAAGTACAATCATTTCTAAACTTCCTGTTGAAACTAGAAACATTCTCTTTTATAGAAATTCTACATGAAAACAAGTCAACAAAGCATACACAGGAATTATAACACCAATAGTCTGCTTTGCACATTGGATTTCACTAAAATGTTTAATGCCCTGTACGTCACAATACTTTAATGTGTGTTATAGATATTGTTTTTATCCGTATTGGGCAGGAGGAAGAGTGTCAGCTGGCCCGGGACATTGTGGATTTGGTTGACAGGGAGGTGGACCTGATGACTCGGGGGCTCAAGGCAGCAAGTCTGGAGGGTCTGAGGAAGAGGATCTCCACTCTGTTCCTCCAGTACATAAAAACACCAGCGTTTAACCCCGAGCTGGCCCGACTGCTGGAGGCAAGTAGAGCTCATCATCTAGAACATAAACCTGGGACTTTCTAGGATCTAAATGTCATCTAAACTTCTCCATGTGATCTGGAATCTGTCCCAGTTTCCCCAGAACCCTCCCCAGCAGAAGAAGGACCTGATCCGCTGCCGGGGGTGCCACCGCTACCTGCACTCCTCCGACTTCAGCCCGGCCGCCTGCGTGCGTCTGAGCGGTCGCTGCCGGCACTGCACCGGACTCGACCACAAAGCCACTTCCAACAATGTGTTGTCCTGCTACAAAAACCTCCTGAGGAGGCTGAGAGCTGATGAGCAGCGGCTCAACAAGGACGCCAAGATTCCCTTTCTGCTACAGGTGACCCCTGTTCACCTCACACGGTCTCTCTTCTCTTTTGCCTTAAGAAGATGCGTCTTCCTGTTTCCTGATTAAAGTGCAGCTACTGAAACGCTGACAATAATAGGTCTGATGTCTCAGGTGGAAGACGTGCGGTACCTGGTGGAGATGGTGTGGGCGAAACACTCGGCCATCAGCGCCAGCGGTGACCTCGACAACCTGGTATTTGCCCGCTGGGAGCGCCGGGTGGACTGGAACCCCTGGAACTGCATCCTGCTATCTGAAGAGGAGGCTTCGGTTCACCTGGAGGTGGAAGACACCCACACGGTCTGTCTATTAAACATTCAAACTCACAGAACACATGTGAACCTCATCTCCACCATCTCCACCTAAACGGCAGAGAACTTATTGTTTGGACCACAGACGGTCTCTGGTTTCGCCACTTAGTCTGGTCTGGTCTCTGGACTAATGTGAGCTACTATCGTAGACCTCTGGGGGAACACAGACAGTCTCTGGGTTCTCCACATAGTCTGGTCTGGTTTCATGAACTGATTCTAATTCTTGTGTGTCTTCAGACCTACAACGTGACGTTCATTCGCTGGATCAAACACAAACACATGCTGGCCCGGCGCCACTTCAGCCAGATCCCTGCCATGGCCGACTACCTGGACTCTCAGGTGTCCGCCGCTCTGGGCAACCAGCTTGTCACCAAGCCTGTCACCATGGCAACAAGCAACCACACCATCGAAACCCCACCAGCCTCAGCTCACTAAGACCCATCTTTTGGGAGTGGTCTTCTGTCACAGACTCCTCCCTCCCTCATATCCTCTGTCATGTTCCAAAACATTAGTCTGAAATCTGAAATAAAGTTTGTGATGGTTTTACTCCCACTTTAGTTCAGGTGCTTTTATTTTGAAAGGAGTATAACGCTGTGAAAATCTTAAATCTTCCTTGCCTCCTATCTCCTGGCCGTTCTGGTGAGTTGCCGCCACATGTTGATGATCAGAGGCATTGGCCAGGGGTCAAAGGTAATAGAGTTGGTAACTGTTTGATGGCCCTGTTAAGACTGAAAGATAAGGAGTTAAAGTATAGCCGATCTCAGTGCTCTCAGGGTGACGTTCTAATTATCAGCAGGTATCTCTCTCTCTCCACCTGTTGACACAATATTAATGCTTGTGCTTGTGCATGTTCTGGGCAAATATAGTATCAGTCTGATTGACTTGAGTGTTCAGTAAATGATGATATCATATAATGAATTTCTGATGTTGATTTAAACCCAAACTGAAAGCTCGTTATTTCAGTGCATGTTCCCGTCTGGTGCCAGTGTTTGGTCTGTCTGTTCTGGTCCTGTAGAAAGATGGCTGCTGGCTCCGTGAAGACGACCCACTCCGTATGGAGATGTCATTCCATGGTAACGGAAGCCAAACATCTTTTTATTTTCAGATTATACACTAAACAATAAAGTAAAATAATAAAAATACTAGGAACGATACTGGATTTTATTGTGGATTGCGTTTTAAAAAAAAAGTCAGTTGTGGTGAATTTCCTTCATTGGATGTAAATATCACGATGAAAAAGGTGTCTAACTCACTACCATAGTGAAAAAATGAGCCTGGTTTAAAGAATAAAGGATACTAAATATATTTAACCTTTATTTATGCAGAGAGACCTTATGATCTTCCTATTTAAGATTGTTTTTCACAAAAAAGTTGGGTGTCCTGTCTGTGACGCAATAACAATATTGTTTCTTAACAAAATGTAAAGTGATGTGTTTCAGTGTCATTTAAGTGTTTTAAGCATGACCAGTACATTTTTTATATTGTCCCAGCCTCGTGATATGTCCCCCTAAATGCTGCACACTGTACCTTTAATCACTGCACCTTTAAATAGGCAGCAAGTTTACAACTTTTACAAATTTCACATACAGGGAGAGTGTAACCAAACATCCAAATACTGTTTATTTATCACTTTGCTTTGGGTAAATATCACATATTTAACAATCAGTGGTCACGACTCAAAACTCAAACTGTTGAGAATGGATTTTTATAAATTTGCAAGAGAATATCTCAGACATCCAGGATGTGTTAGCCTAGCTTGGCATAAAGACATTCCAGCTGCCATGTGCTTCCTCTGAAACAAACTGACGGGAGTTTTAGGTTCAACCCTTGAAAATATGAACACATTTAAACCTCCTTTGGGAACAGATGAACGTGTGAAAGCCTCTTTAAAGTGCCATAAATCAACTTTTATCTCACCTGTGTGTCGGTGCACAGATAACCGGCGGTTAGAGAGCTGGTTTGATCTCTTGCTCAAGAAAACCCTAAACAGATATGGAACCTGAGTGTCTGAGAACCGGGACAGACCCGCCAGCTGGACCACATGATCCACCAGGAGTCTTTAAGGAGGTTTCAACAGGAACCTGCAGAAGAGTCGAACGGCAGCAGAGCCAGAATGCTGAGGAGGTGGAGGAGAAGATGGTGGAACTTTCGCGGCGTCGCCCTGATCCTCCTCGTCCCGCTGCTGCTGCTTCCTCTTCCTCTCGTCATCGGGACGAAGGTGAGTCACCTCAACACGCCGGCAACCAGAGCAAAGGGCAACGGCCATTATACCTTAAAAACCTGTTTCCTCTCATGTTTATGAATCAAAGTAAACTGGAGGTTTGAAGGAAGTCTGACGCTCACAGATTTACAGTTTGAAATTTGTGGTTTTAAAGTTGCAAATTGAAACAAAACAAAAGATGATGCAAAACGACTCTGTTAGGTTGAGTAAAAAGCATCAGGTTTGGGTTAAAATGACTGGAGAGGTGCGTTCACACATGAGTTTGTGTTATTCGCATCACTCACTCACATTAGATGCTCCAGAAAGGAGGCGGGGTTTAGCACAGGAGAGGAGGTGGGGCTTCCCTCCACGTTAGACTCCAACCAGGTCTCCTCCATCACGGCTGAAATCACCACTATTGTTGCTTTGTACATGTTGAAGTTCCAGATACACCTGGAAACCAAACTGTGTCCTGTCTGGGTTCATGACATCATCATGACATCATCCAGAGGTGTTCCCTCGAAGCAAAATTCAGTTTTGTAACTCTGAGTTTTGGTTTTACAGCAAATTTACTTTGTAGGTCAGTCTCCATCTACGGCAACTTTCAACTGGATTTCCTGAAAATCAGCCAAACTGTGTCAGCAGTTGGTCTGTCGAGACATCGAGTTTAATTCTCTAGTTCCATTAAACACAATCGCTGTACACAGATCTGATGTTTTCATAGTCGTGCAGAAGCTTCAGTGGACAGCTGTGTGCTGCTGATTGGTTGTTACGATTGTGATAAATTAAATGTTGCACTATTGTTTATCCATAGTATGACAGGTAAATAAAACCGGTCTGTGTGTTTGTCCTGTAGGAGGCAGAATGTGCCTTTGTGTTGCTGCTGATGGCGGTGTTCTGGGTCTCGGAGGTGGTTCCTCTGTCTGCGACCGCCATGCTGCCCGCCGTCCTCTTCCCCATTCTCGGCATCATGAAGTCCACCGACGTACATGATAATAAATAGTTGTATATGTTGTTGTATTTAACTAAAGAAGACTTACAAATAAATGATTATTTCTACATCCTGGTTATATTGTTCGCTAATATTTGACTAACCTCGATAAAATGTTTTGTACTAACTTCTCCACTTCTCGCTATTTGTGGAAACGTTTGCTAAAAACAATGGCTGTTTTTAAGTAGTGAATATTACCAGTGCACTTGTTGATTTATTTATCATTTTGCTCTGTATTGGATTTTCTCTGAGTTTGATTTCAGTGAAATGTGAACGTACATTTGAAACTATTGTTCTCCCTTCATTATTTTGTTATTCCTCTTCTCCTGTTCCTGCAGGTGGCAAATGAGTACTTTAAAGACTTCCACTTCCTGCTGGTGGGCGTCGTCTGCCTCGCCACGTCCATCCAGAAGTGGGGTCTCCACCGCAGGATGGCTTTGAGTCTCATCACCAGGGTGGGAGTCGACCCTGCATGGTGAGCGCCGACCTTCAAACATTTCACAGAGACGACGCATCTAAAAGCTAGCGGTTAGTGGGTGTAAATGTAACAGTGAGATGATGCTGACAGGTTAGTGGGTGTAAATGTAACAGTGAGATGATGCTGACAGGTTAGTGGGTGTAAATGTAACAGTGAGATGATGCTGACCAGGTTAGTGGGTGTAAATGTAACAGTGAGATGATGCTGACCAGGTTAGTGGGTCTAAATGTAACAGTGAGATGATGCTGACCAGGTTAGTGGGTCTAAATGTAACAGTGAGATGATGCTGACCAGGTTAGTGGGTGTAAATGTAACAGTGAGATGATGCTGACCAGGTAAGTGGGTCTAAATGTAACAGTGAGATGATGCTGACCAGGTTAGTGGGTCTAAATGTAACAGTGAGATGATGCTGACCAGGTAAGTGGGTCTAAATGTAACAGTGAGATGATGCTGACCAGGTTAGTGGGTGTAAATGTAACAGTGAGATGATGCCGACCAGGTTAGTGGGTCTAAATGTAACAGTGAGATGATGCTGACCAGGTTAGTGGGTCTAAGTGGTCAGTGTGATGATGCTTTGCTCCGACCGGCAGGTTGATGCTGGGCTTTATGTCTGGCTGTGCGTTCCTCTCCATGTGGGTCCACAACACGTCGGCCGTCATGATGGTGATGCCCATCGTGGAGGCAGTTCTCCAGCAGCTCCTCAAGGCTGAGGACGGGGGAGGGGCAGGCCAAGACAACCCCACCCTGCAGCTGGACGGTACCTGGATTTCACGGGGGGAGAAGTAGAATAGCAACACAGTGGAATAGTAGAATAGTAACACGGTGGTACCATGGCAACGAGGAGGCGTTAACCTGGTAGAATAGCAACACAGTGGTACCATGGCAACAAGGAGACGTTAACCTGGTAGAATAGTAACACGGTGGTACCATGGCAACGAGGAGGCGTTAACCTGGTAAAATTGCAACATGGTGGTATCATGGCAACAAGGAGGCGTTAACCTGGTAAAATTGCAACATGGTGGTACCATGGCAACAAGGAGGCGTTAACCTGGTAAAATTGCAACATGGTGGTATCATGGCAACGAGGAGACGTTAACCTGGTAGAATAGCAACACGGTGGTACCAAGGCAACAAGGAGGCGTTAACCTGGTAAAATTGCAACACGGTGGTACCATGGCAACGAGGAGGCGTTAACCTAGTAGAATAGTAACACGGTGGTACCATGGCAACGAGGAGATGTTAACCTGGTAGAATAGTAACACGGTGGTACCATGGCAACGAGGAGACGTTAACCTGGTAGAATAGCAACACGATGGTACCATGGCAACGAGGAGATGTTAACCTGGTAGAATAGCAAAACGGTGGTGCCATGGCAATGAGGAGACGTTAACCTGGTAGAATAGCAACACGGTGGTACCATGGCAACGAGGAGACGTTAACCTGGTAGAACAGCAACACAGTGGTACCATGATGTTAACCACAGTCTCTTTTGCTCTCAGAAACTGGTGGCCATGTTGAAGAGATGAAAGAGATTGTGAGGTATGTGTGACGGAGTGTTTTATTGCTCGTTGATCACTTGGTTGATCACTTGGTTGATCACTTGTTCATCTGGGTTCTGGGTGGTTCTAAGTTCTAAGTTCTTGGGTACATCCAGTATACACGAATACTTTATTCTTCTGTCTCTCAGTGACGAGACACAGCCAGATGTTCCTGAAGAGACACTCACTGGTGTTCAGATAGAGACGTCACAGCCTGCTGCTGCTCAGGTACACTGAAATAATAATACTACTACTAGTACTACTACTGCTGCTGCTCAGGTACACTGAAATAATAATACTACTACTAGTACTACTACTGCTGCTGCTCCAGTACACTGAAATAATACTACTAATAGTACTACTACTGCTGCTGCTCAGATACACTGAAATAATACTACTACTAGTACTACTACTGCTGCTGCTCCGGTACATTGACATAATACTACTAATAGTACTACTACTACTGTTGCTGCTCAGATACACTGAAATAATACTACTACTAGTACTACTGCTGCTGCTGCTCCGGTACACTGACATAATACTACTAATTGTACTACTACTGTTGCTGCTCAGATACACTGAAATAATACTACTACCAGTACTATTACTACTGCTGATGCTGCTACTACTACTATTACTACTACAACTGCTTCTGTTACTTCTACTGCTACTATTACTACTACTACTATTACTACTGCTGCTGCTACTACTACTACTACTATTACTACTAGTAGGCCTACTAATATTACGACTACTACTACTACTGTTGCTGCTACTACTACTACTACTACTATTACTACTACTACTACTGCTGGTTATGTTACTTCTACTGCAACTTGTCGTTAACTGACGTGACTTCTGATACTAGTACCACCAACACTACTGTTAGAAAATGTTGTATTATCAGCAGCCTTATAATGATGCTACTAATGCTCAGTAATCCTTTTACTGATGATGAATCTGTGTGTGACGACAAGTACTTCTACTTGTGTCTAGTTGTGATACTAACAGCACACTGGTGCATCAGCTCATGCGTAGTGTATCCCTCTGTGTTGTCTTGCAGGCTGCTGAGCCTCGGCCTGCAGCACCCAGCAGGAGTCACCAGGACCTGATGGCGATGTGTAAAGCCATGTGCATCAGCGTCGCCTATTCCTCCAACATCGGCGGCATCGCCACGCTGCCCGGCACCTCGCCAAACCTCATCTTCTCCGAGTACCTCAACCAGTGAGTTAACGCTGTGAACGAGACAGAGGAGAGGGGACAAGGGATAGAATGCGAGGGGATCCTGTGAGGCGACACACAAACAGATCAAATCCAAGGGTTAAAATATAATACTGCAGTTTAGATTCCCCTGTCGAGAATTCAGTCCGCTTGGTAATGAAAGAACGAGAGGAAACAAAGATTCAAATCTCCTGTGTGTGTTTAAAAGATGCAATTAAATCCTCCTCCCACATGGTCTTTAAATTCAGGATTTACCCAGAGTGCAACAGCGTTAACTTCGGGACCTGGCTCCTGCTGTGCCTGCCTATCAGTGTAATCATGCTGCTGCTCACATGGATGTGGCTGTGCTGGCTTTTCATTGGCTCAGAGTGAGTGTCGCCATCTGCAACGCCGACCACCTCTCTGCGTTTTTACTCCCACTGATCCAGTTCCTCACCTTCCTTCTTCACATCTCTGCTTTTTATATCACCCCAAATCATCAGCTTCTTTTCATCTTTTTCTTTCCTTTTCTCTTCCTGTCCATCGATTCTTTATTACAACTGTAAAATTCATCACTAACATTTTTATCTCGTCTGTGTTTTTTAGTTGTGATGGTTTGTTTGATTTGTTTCATTAATCTTTTTGCACGTGTGACACAACGTGATTCAGTTGAATTTTTCTTAAATAAACAGGTTTCATGGTTAAACTCTCTTATTGGTTTCATCATCTCTAAACCTTTTGAACTCAGATTTCTGATGAATCTTTAAACCGGCAGCCGAGATGGTTTGACTTTAAATATGACTCTTTTTTGGGTGTATGGAGCAAAATGAGCACTAGAGAAAAATAAAGAACATCCATACGAGTTAGCAAGCTTTAAACATCACCAGCATCAGAATGTCTGGTTGTTACATGTTCATACGTCAGAATCAATATTTCAGACAGAATCACAATCATGTTTCAGAGCAGCAGGTGTTGCACGGTTGGTTTCTACAGCTGACAACCACAGACATGTTTGGCTGAGAGTCACCAGTTAACACGGTCACTCATTAAACCAAAACACTGGTGGTGTCTTTACCTGCAAACTATTAAATTGCTTTACAGCAGATTGTATTTTTTTTTAATAAATTAGAGAATGATGATACAAATGAGAAGATTGCAAAAAGATTAATTCAAATACAATAAAGCAAGGTAGAATAATAAGAAAATATAATTAAATCCACCCCCCTGACTAAGTATGATTCAAGTTAAAAATAGAAGCAATAAACATAATCCTCCGCCCAATGACAGCTGGGATCGGCTCCAGCCCCCCGGGATCCTGAATACAGGAGAAGCGGTAGATGATGGATGGATGGACAGTGACAGAAATTTTAAAAGCTTTTTGAAAGCGATGGATTTCTGATTTCTCACAAAAACACTTATTCCTTTCTGAACAGCTGAAACGACAACCTCCCCTTTCCAATGAAATCAGATTAAGCTTGCAGCCTAATTCACCCAACATTAGCTTCAATTTGACTTTTTAATGAACCACCATGGGACCTCATTTTGGATAAAGTGTTGCCGGTAGTACAGAGATATTTTTTGATGATGTTTGTGAATTTATAACTTTTAGAAGCAACACACGGATTAAATCAGCAGCTCATCAGAACCAGACATCCACCTGCACTGCAGAAAGTAAATAAAAACTTTTAATAACAAACTTTAAGAACACAAGTCAAAACAAACAAGCAGGTGTATCCTTATGTCTTTGCATAATTTAATTCTATTCTCGAAGCCGCTGAGATTAAAATAACATTCAGAGACCCTGAATATAATAATTCAGTTAGATTTGATATAATGTTTGATATGTCAGAACTCCACGATAGCTCATCTCAGCTCAACCCGGGGCTGAGCATGACTGTAGCGCTGATGTTAGCATTAGCAGCGTGAAGGTGTCAGAGGGGTTAATTGCGAGCGCCGCTGACCTCCGCACATGCTCAGTAATATTCTCATTAGTCGCCGTCTCTCAGCGTGTTATTAACCAATCACAGTCAATCATCTCCTTCACTGGGAGCATCACTCTGTCGCCTATCAATAATGTAATATGTCTGTGTGCACTGAACACACACACACACACACACACACACACACACACACACACACACACACACACACACAGCTTCAGGTTCCTATGGCGATGTGGAGGAGAGCAGTGTGAGAGGGAGACAGCAGCAAGAAAAGTGATAGAAGAAGAGTACGAGTCGCTGGGACCCATGAGGTGATTCATTCATTCATCCATTCAGTTCAATTATTTATTAGTTTGTGTATTTTTACCTCCATTCATTCATTCCCTCAGTCAATCAGTTGCAAGCTTCATTCATTCATTCACCTATTCATTCAGTCAGTAATATTAATTTTTAAATTTAAATCTATCATATGTTCATTCAGTCATTTATTCATTTAGATGCACATTCATCCATGTATGTATCCCTTTATTCATACATTTAGTTACATGTCCAGTCATGGAGTTCATAAATCCATTCATTCATGGGGTCAGTAATATGTTCATCATTCATGCATTCATGCATTCATTCGTTCATTTAGTTCATACGTTAATTAATTCAGTCAACAGTTCCCTCATACATTTAATTAATTTCATTAATTAATTTTGTCAGTCAGTTATATGTTAAGTTATTCAGTCAATCTGTCATGATTGAATATTCAGCCATTCATGTATTCAATCACTCAATTTCATTATTCATCCTAGTATAAGTATTGCATGTGTCCTTCGAACTGTATGAATAATTAATGATAAATTATATCTGATTCTACGGGATATTCACTTTAGTACCTTCATCACTCACTCATTCATTCCTCTTCCCTCCAGTCACCAGGAGATCGTCACCAGTCTGGTGTTCCTGGTGATGGTCTTGCTGTGGTTGACCAGGTCGCCAGGTTTCATGCCGGGTTGGACTTCTCTCTTCCCTCAGTGAGTCACGTTCCTTTTATTTCACTGCTGTTTATCTGGACTCACAAACACACAAACACCATGGACACGCAAACACCACAAACACACAAACACGCAAACACCACAAACACCACAAACACACAAACACACAAACACACAAACACCGGAAACACACAATCACCACAAACACACAAACACCACGGACACACAAACACACAATCACCACAAACACACAAACACCACGGACACACAAACACACAAACACATAAACACACAAACACCACGGACACACAAACACACAAACACATAAACACCACAAACACCACGGACACACAAACTCACAAACACACAAACATCGGAAACACACAAACACCACAAACACTTTTCATTTCTATGGTCATTTAAAAATATTTACAACTTCACTTATATTAGCCTACTACTAACAATAATAATAACTTTATTTGTGTAGCACATTTCATGCAAAGATGCAGCCCATAGTACAAAACATATTTTTATAATATAACAGCAATATCACAATACGATCTCAAGACAACAAAACATTAACTAAGCTACCATTAGAAAGTTCAGTGAAATGTTTAAATTTATGTTTCTGATTATTTACTTAAAAAAAGAAAAAAAAAATTCCATTTAACTGTTAATAGTGAAATCGTTAAACAGAGATAATTAGTTGTGTTTTATCGGCATAGCGGTAATATTTTACATTATGAATGATTATGCTCAGAAGGAGCACTGATAAGGAAAATGGAAAGGGGCCTAAAATGCCTCCTTGAGGAACATTGTATTCAACTTCAAATGTCCGTGACCCAAAGTCACTAACAAGAATCTTCCTTCCTGACACTGCAAGTGAAACTAGAAACTAGCCTTTTCTCCAGTTGATGGATCGATGATGATCAATAGTATCAAACGCAACGCTGAAAACACATTTTACAGTAGGCATCACAGACCGACAGGGACTCAGGAACTACAGAGTTAGACTAACTCATTGTTGGTTTGGTCTTTTGAACGTGTGCTTTTCAGTCAGTCGGGCTTCATCACCGATGCCACCGTGGCTCTGCTGTTGGGCCTCCTCTTCTTCTTCATCCCGGCCTACGGACCGGCCAGAAAATACGGTGAATAATCGAGACGTCACAGCTTAGCTGTGATTGGTGATTTCTGCTGCCAAGGCCCCCCTGGCAGCTCTCTGAGGCCCCCTAGTGGGCAGTGGCCCCCCTGTTGAGAACCACTGTTCCAGGTTAGTCCACTATATTAGTGGTCCCCAATCTTTTTTATGCCACAGACCAGTACCATGTCGCGGACATGTGTGAGGGACGCATACGACGAAAATGATTCATTATTTTAAAAAAAACATCATAAAGAAAACGAGATTGATATGTGTAACGCAATTTATTGTGAACAAAGTTGTAAACAAGTTAATACGACTCACGACCCATGCACAGCGCGAAAGTGAGGTTTTGGGCTCAATTTTACTGTCATGTGACCAAGGCGGGAGAGCTGCTGAGCAAATAAGCGCGAACAGATGACATGACAGAAGAGAATAGCGAGAACAGCTTTCATGCACCAGTAGTCAATAAAGCGGAAATAAAGCAAGATTTTCTCTGTGGTGCCACATGGTCCATAGACCGGTCTTTGGGGACCACTGATATATAAGATTCACAGCAGGTAACCAGAGGTGGAAAGTGACGAAGTACATTTACTAAAGTAACGTTGTGAGGTTACTGTAATTTCCTATGTGTTACTCTACATATTATATCTGATTATACCTTCACTTAATAATATCCAATCAAGAATATTTTCACTGTGATATATTTTTCAACGTCCCAGCTGATCCCCATTGTTAAGTTTATAGCAAGTCAGCAAACATGTGAGCAGGATATATTTTTCTCCATCCAGAGGCCATGATCTCCTGGAAGGAGTTCCAGGCCTCCATGCCGTGGGAGGTGGCCCTGCTGGTCGGTGGAGGCTTTGCACTCGCTGAAGGCACGAAGGTAAACTGTGTCTGTCCACGTGAAACATAATCTTCATACGTCCACTATAAGGAACCTCTCCTTATAGCATGAAAAAACACTGAAGTAACCGTAGAGATAAAAGAGACCGTTGGCTAAGCTACCCTCATAGCCACCGGGCCACTTTCTACACTTTCTTACGGCAAGTGGCCGACTTACTTTACAGCCCCACCAACGGTTGTTGTCATAACAACTACACTCTTAGAAATAAAAGTGCTAAGTAGAACCATATAAGGTTCTTCGGCTTGTCCTCATAGGAGAACCCTTTTTGGCTCCAGGTAGAACCTTTTATAAAGGTTCCACCTGGAACCTTTTTGGAGGGTTCTACCGAGAACCCCACATAAAGGGTTATACCTAGAACTGTTTGTGTAAGGTTCCACCCAGAACCCCCCATGAGAGGTTCTACAAAGAACCCATACTGGGGGTTCAACCAAGAACCCTTTCATTTTCCAAGGTTTTCATCTAGAACCCAAACAGGGAGTTCCACCCAGAACCCCTCATTCGAGGTTCTACAAAGAACTCACGCAGGGAGTTCCATTAAGAACCCTTTCATAATTCAAGGGTTTCATCTAGAACCCGCACAGGGAGTTCCATTAAGAACCCTTTCATAATTCAAGGGTTTCATCTAGAACCCGCACAGGGAGTTCCACTAAGAACCCTTTTGGTTTTCAAGGGTTTTATCTAGAACCCACACAGGGAGTTCCACTAAGAACCCTTTCATTTTTCAAGGGTTTTATCTAGAACCCACACAGGGAGTTCCACTAAGAACCCTCTCGTATTTCAAGGGTTTCAGCTAGAACCCACACAAGGAGTTCCACTAAGAACCCTTTCATATTTCAAGGGTTTCATCTAGAACCTACAAAAGGAGTTCCACCAAGAACCCTTTCATGTTTCAAGGGTTTCATCTACACCTCACACAGGGGGTTCTTTTTCACAAATAACCGTCTTGTCTTCTGAGGGTTCTATGAAGAACCATATTGTATTCTACAGATCAGTTTAGTTCATATTATATTGTGGTCATTTATCATTTTGACATTAAACAAACATTCAAAACATTTTAATGAGATTTTTTTTTTTTTAAAGATAGGCTGTGTAGGTCCCAGGGGAGAACAGGTCAAAAGTCAGCATCGGTCCAGTGCAGGGGTGCCCAACTCCGGTTCTGGAGAGCCACATGTTTTAGGTTTCTCCCTGCACCTGATTCGAATGATTTTCAAACCTGTGACAAGCTTCAGTTGCTTGATAATGAGCACATCATTAGAATCAGGTGTGTAAGAGCAGGGAGAAACCTAAAACATGCAGGACAGTGGCTCTGCAGGACTGGAGATGGGCACCCCTGGTCCAGTGGAATCAGCAACATGACAGGCCAGGCACATCATGCTGTCCTCAGTAGGTGAATTTGTGAATCTCCAGCCACGGTGACATGGCAGAAAGGGGAGACGAAAAAGTGTTAGTTCCTTCAATCCAAGGTGCACTTACTACATTTACTGCGCCTTATTGTAAGCTACAAACAATAAAATAATGCATGGTCCAATGAAAGGAATCAGAGTACATACTGTACATAGTAACTGTGACAGTGGAACAGAATCATGAGAAAGTGAGGGAACCCCACAAAGTTTTCACATTGATTTAAATAATGTTAAAATACTTTTCAGTGTTATGTAACAATAACTCAAAATGTTACGTATTGTAACAATAATGGAAATCTCGGCAAAACCCTCTTTTTCAAGCCAATGGTACACTTCGGCTTTCGTCCAAGCTGTGTAAGTCATTTCTACAAGAAAACAAACAAACAATCAAAACATAACAAGAAACAAATGCTTAGTCCAACTTTCACCATAAAAGTCCTCAGCTAGGGTCGAGCATGCTGAAATAAGATATTATATTTAGCTCAACTTGATTCTCTGAAGTTTCTTCTCTTCTCTCTCTCTTCTGTTCTTCTTTGTTCTGTTCTGTTCGCAGTAATCACTATTGGTATGTCACACCTGGTTTGTAGAGGGGGAAGACCAGACTATATGGTGCAATCCATGGGGCAACCAGCTCTTAACTCACACATGACAGCCACCATGGGGCCAGCTCCCAGGCCCAACACACCAAACCTCGCCCTTTCCCCTGGGAGATCAAGGTTCAATTCCTGGCATCAACAAACCCTGATGCGGTAGCCCCAAAGTCAGCATTACAATATGATGATGCAGCTTCACAACTTGACTAAGCCAGTCAGCAGGGTACAGCAGCCATGGGATGAAGCCGATCATGGAAAAGTATGAGGAGGAGACAAATACATGAGTAAAATTGTCTGTAAAATAAGTGTTTAATATTTTTTAAATTGTCTGTCACTAATCCACACATCACCTAAATTGGCATTAACATGGTCACTCTGCATCAACCAGGCCTTGACTCACAACTTCAAACTATATGTACTAAACTTTTACTGCTGCGCAGCGATGGGTCAGGTCCGGGGCTATTTTTGGCAAATTTAGGCAATTCTGAGCAACAAACAAGAGAATAAGAAGGCAAGACAGTTGACATTATAATTATAGCTAATTGTCTGGAAGTCCAACCAGTAACATATGATATCTGTCAACATGGGAATTGAACCTGTGACCTAAAAGCAGAAGTCACACATTGTACAGACAGAGCTAAACAGACACATGATCAGCTCCCTCTGTCTGACCACTGACATGAAGGAGCTGTCAACCTGGCTGTGTGAGTGAGTGTGGCGAGTCAGAGGAGTCCCTGATCTACACGTTCTGCTGGATAGCTCAGTGGGTAATGGTACAGACTTTAGATTCGGAGGGTGGGGGTTAAAATCCCAGTCACAGCTAATCTTTACCTGGATCAACAAGATTTGCTGATGAAGGTCTTGCTTTCTTATAATTAATGGTTGTGAAAATAAATTGGTAACAGAACATTTCAGTTATAGGACTGCCATTATTTGTATGTCTGATCAGAATGTGTAAGGTAATAGACTAGTATGGTGGACCTGATGACTCAATGCAGCTAGCTGGTTAGCTCAGTCACTACTGCCAGTGACTTTAGACTGGGTGGCAGGTGTTCAAATCCCAAGATGGGCAATTATGTTACAGTTTGATCAACAGGATCTAGAGAAGAAGAAAAAAACAAATAAACAAAAAAAAAATGGATATGAAAAGTATTTGTATCAGTAGTCACAAGGAAGTGTGTCCCTGGTGACAGAGGATCCATGCTTTCAACAATCCCTGAAGAACTCTTTCTTCCAAAAACGGTTCTCTGGATCAAAATAGTTCTTACTGGAACCCTTAGTGTTACCAAGAACCCCTTTAAAACCCTTTATTCAGGAAAGGGATTTTAAAGGGTTCTCTGGATCAAAATAGTTCTTACTGGAACCATTAGTGTTACCAAGAAACCTTGAAAAACCCTTTTTTCGGGAAAGGGTTTTTCAGAAGCAAATGGTTCCAGGTAGAATCTCAGCCCTTGTAGAAGAACCCTATTGGAACCCTTATTTCTAAGAGTGTTACAACAATCGCTGCTTTCTGTCGTACTCGTCACATGACCACAGAAAACGGCTCAATGTCTTTTCCACTCTTATTTTATAAGTATATGTTCTTATTTCCTCTTTCCTTAAGAGTTCATATATATGTATGAAATTGAAAAATAAGATTTATTATTGTTTGGCATTTTTTGGTTGGGTCAAGACACTCTGATTTGACTCATCTGTGTACTTCTAACTTAATTTGCGGGAACTGACCCTTTAATCAGCTGAAACCAGCTTAAAACATAACGTTACATTATATCGGAGCTGCTTCAAAACATTGTGTGTGTGTGTGTGTGTGTGTGTGTGTGTGTGTGTGTGTGTGTGTGTGTGTGTGCGCTGCAGGAGTCCGGCCTGTCTCTATGGGTGGCTGAGCTGCTGACACCTCTGGGTGATCTACCAGTCTTGGCCACGATCACGGCCGCCTGCATCATCGTCACCATGGTAACCGCAGTGGCCAGCAATGCCGCCACCATCACCATCTTCCTGCCCATCCTCTCTCCTCTGGTAGGGACACAGATGATCTGATCATCAGGCCATTAGAAAGTAATGTTTTTTCATCCTTGATGTGAATGTTTTTAAAAAATCAATGAAAGTTATATAATCTACAGACCCACTTTGTTTTCTAGAGTCAATCTCAAAACTGTAGTAACGATGTCACGTTCAAGCACTTTGTTGAATTGAAAAATGTATTGGTATTGGGAAAATCCTTAATTCCATTAGACTGAATAATCTCACTGGCAGAATTTCTTTAAAGATAAAATTAATCAACTGTCAAATCAAATTACGCATACTTAGATTACAGATTAAAATGATACACAAGAACATCTCATACTTGTTGCACTGTTACAAACAAAGAATAACATACCATCCAATACTGAATCCGTCCTCTTCTCCATCATGTTGGAAGGTACTGGTCATCCCGACTCAGGAACTCATATTTACCATAATTCTGATACCACTTGAAGGCAGCATTAATATCGTCAGCCTGCCGTGTTCCCTCGTGTCTCCCTCCAATCAGCCTTCAGCCTGCCCTCCTGTCTGCCCACCTGTGTCTTGTTCCCCAATGAGCTCCTGTTGTATTTAGTCCTGTGCTGGATTTTCTTTTGTTGCCTACTTTTTTGTGGACTACCATCTGTAAGGTTACTGCTTGGCCTTCGTCCGTATCTGCATTACGTCCCAACTTGTACTCTGAACCACGCAAAAAACAACAACAGTGGAAATAAGTCTGATAAGTTAAAACCAAAATGTAGCAGCGTAGCATGTGTGACCAATGAGAACGGCTGGCTGTGATTGAACAACTCCAACATTGAGACGGATGTTTGTGGTCCGGCTCTCTTCAGGCCGAGGCGATCCACGTGAACCCGCTGTACGTCCTGATCCCCACCACCCTCTGCACATCCTTCTCCTTCCTGCTGCCGGTGTCCAACCCGCCCAACGCCGTCGTCTTTGCCTACGGACACTTCAGCATCGTTGACATGGTGAGTCCTGTGGTACAAACATGGCTGCCATCATTATGAAATTGAATTCTGCACGTAAAACCATAACTTGCCTGTCTGATCGCTGCTGCAGGTGAAGGCGGGACTTGGCGTCAATGTGATCGGCGTCCTTTCTGCCCTGTTGGGCGTGGCAACATGGGGAGTTCCGTTGTTCTCCCTGGATACTTACCCGGACTGGGCGCCGGTCCTTCCTGGGTTCAACGCCACGACACCGTGATGATCTCAGTATGATGCTGACATCTCCACGTTCACACACAATAACACATTTTCACCTTGTGTTATTTGCAAAAGTTTGACTGTGGGATAATTTATGTTTAATCGTGTTAGTTGCGTAAACTGCCCCAGAGAGGAGGCGGGGCTTCCCTCCACTTAGACCCCAACCAGGTTTCCTCCATCATGGCTGAAATCACCACTATTGCTGCTTTGAACATGTTGAAGTCTCAGATCCACCAGGAAACCAAACGCCGCCCTGTCTGACTTCATGACATCATCCAGAGGTGCTCGGTGGATTTCACCAAGCTGGATCCAGCAAGACCTGGTTTACCACAGCTGGAGGAACCCAGAATAAACTATTTAGCTGTGATTTAATATCAATATCCCATGAAAATGATGCTGAAATAACTCCATAATGATGGTGATCAGTAAAAAGTGTGAAGTCATGCTTTGTAAGGTCTGTCTGCAAGACGACAAGATAACTACTTGTGTAATTCATACCATTCGTCTAGTTGCGTCTCTGCATTTTTTTATGCGATCGCCCCGTGCAAGCATTTTTTTTTGCTTTGTGTTTGTAGTGAACTCAGTATTAAAGGGCTCTAGGGGGGCTGGTTGGACTGAATGATCTTCATTCTCAGATTATTACATGAAATGTGAAAGGTGTCGCATGTGGTGAAGACCCCAGATAGAATTGTCATTATTGCTGCATTTCTTTTTTAGCCTTTTTTAGTGGTAGTAGTCCATAGTTTTGGTTTTGCGTCACATTTCCTGTCAGGGAGCATCTCAGTGTTTGTAGCTAAAGCCACCTGCTCGCCGTAAACATGGTGGAACCTCACCCTGGAAAGAAGTAGAATGAATATTACATTCATCAGGATGCAAACATCCTTTGGACGATCATGTTACTGCCTACTGGATGTGGAAGTCGGCTGCTGATTCCCAACATGTTTGCAACGACTATAATCTAATCTACTGTCAGATGTCGTGTTTAGAGCTCGTACTGCTGCCCCGAGTGGACAAAGGGAATAAAAAAGTCTTTACAAAACGACAAACTCCCGAACGTCTTAGATTTTATGTTGATATGTTTATTCATTATAAATGATCAACGATGAATGCCTTTTCTGTTATATTTGTTTCTGTTTTTTTTTCTAGTTTTCTGATTCAGAGCAGAGAAATTGGAAACTTGAATAACTTAATAACTTAAATAAAGTTTGATGAAAATGAAACGACTGCACACAAATGGTAGCGATGCAGTTCTGAACCTAACAAGCTGCACGTTTAAGTACTGTGGTACAGTATAATTACTGGGCGAGGATGAATAAAGATGAATCCGTTTTAATGTTAAGTACATCAATACGCAGGGCTGCACGGTGGTGTAGTGGGTAGCACAGTCGCCTCACAGCAAGAGGGTCTCGAGTTTGATTCCCGGGTCGGGTTCGGGTTCCTTCTGTATGGAGTTTGCATGTTCTCCCCGTGTAAGCGTGGGTTCTCTCCGGGTTCTCCGGCTTCCTCCCACAGTCCAAAGACATGCAGGATGGGGATAGGTTAATTGATGACTCTAAATGTCCCGTAGGTGTGAATGTGAGAGTGTCTACATGTTGGCCCTGTGAAAGACTCCTGTCCAGGTGAACCCTGCCTTCGCCCAATGTCAGCTGGGATTGGCTCCAGCCCCCCGCGACCCTGTCCCTGAATACATAAGCCAGGATGGACATCCACACTTGTTGCGTTAGCTTTATTGCTGTCTTTAAGCCTCTGCTGTGCAGTGGGAGATGCAGTGACCTCTAGTGACCACAGTGTATCTGTGTCTCTAAACTCAAGCTGAATACAGAACAAACTAAAATCATTAATGAACCAATATTCATATAAACTCTGGTGCTCCGTTTCTGTTGAATCTGTATCACATCAACATTAAGGTCATAATGGAGGCTGAAGTTTGTGCTGAACTGTAGGTGTTTCTAGTATTTTGTCCAAAAAATATTAGAATTTGTAACATTGCTTTTTTTGTTAACACTTAAATGTATACCCATATGGTATAATATAAACAGAAATAATTGATTAAGTTCGCAGGATGAGTATTGTTTTGGGAAAAAGAAGCATATACACATATACATATACAGACATGTTACTTTTATGTTTAAATCAATGTTTCAATGGCCACATTCATCAGTATTGTTTGTATTCCCACAAGAAAATACAGTAAAGTGAGATTTCTTCTTCACACACAATAGAAGGAAACATTTAATATTCCAATTCTCTATCAATCAAAAAACAACTTTTTAAATTGTCTTGTATGGTTTATAGTTTATGAGTGAATTCGTCGATAAATTCTACTTCCTCCATGATAATAAGTCTGGGTGTGTGACATCTTTCCATCTGATTGTTTTTATGTTTGTGTTTTGTTGTTAAATGATCGGATCATGAAAAGCCTATATATTAATATTTTATATCTGAATTTTATATCTGAATGTTTTTGTGTTGCAGCGATCCGTTCTGTTCAGCACATGTTGCTTCTCTCTCCAGTCACAGATCGTCGTCTGCGCTAGAGGAGGTGTCACTCAGCGAGTAGAAACGTGGACCAGCTGCAGAAAGGGGCGTTCAACCAATATCTGGACATAACGAATGCGTTTAAATACATGTGGTGGCTACATAGCAGAAGGAATCGTAAGTGGCATCAAAATTGTTTTGGATCTGATGAAATATGAGTATATGCATTCTGGCAGAGACCTAATGAGAAGATCGACACTAATGTAACATAGCTGATTATCTTACCAGCTTAGCACAAAAGTGGCAGTCTGACTCTTGGTCAAACTGGATCATGTATTTTTCACCTTGGTTAATGTCATAGGCCTGAAAGAATGTGTGAATTTGTGAGGTTTACAGGCAATTATAACGGTTTTCCCAGTTTTCAGTTTTCGTGCTAAGCTACGCTAAAAAACTGCTGGCTGCAGCTTCATGTTTATGGAAGCTTTACTGCCTGACTACCCATGAAAACAGGCTGTAAGATATTACTTTATTTCCGTAACTTTGTCATGCATGGGCTTCTATAGATTTGTGGTTGTATGCAGTGGCGGTAACTAAGGAGTTTGTAGTTGACTTGAGTATTTCCATTTTATGTCACCTTGTACTTATACTCCATTTCAGAGGGAAGTTGCTACTTAAGTTAATGTAACTTAAGTAGCATTTTACTTGTGATGGAGAATTTCTAGACACCTTCTACTTGTATTGAAGTATTGCACTCTTACCCCCCACACACAGTCATACGCCTATGATTGTTATGGTTACACTGTACATTTTTTGCACAAATATTTTGCACCACTCTCTTATTACTAAAAAATCCTTTCATATTATTATTAAACGGTGTAGGCTATATATGGTTACATATTTAGTGTCCTTTTTCATTTTGTAATTTAAAAAAAGCTTTATTTATGTTGTTGACTGCAGTACTTTGTTTTATTCTTTGTGAGTATTGTGCGCACTGAACACCAAGGCAACTTCCTTGTATGTGAAAACGTACTGGCATGAACTCCTTTCTGATTCTGATGGACTATGAAGAAAAGTCCGCCGGTTTTCCGGTTCTCGGTCCGCCCGCAGAGTGAGACCTCTTCCGTGTGTTTCTCTCTGTGCTCGCAGCCACAGGTTGCTCACCTGTGTGTCGGAGCGCTCAGTAGCAGACGGTGCGAGCTTCATGCAGCAGCAGCCAGCTGCAGCGGGCGTGCGCTGCCATTCCAACACTCACGTCCCCGGTGGCACGAACCTCAGCGCACGCGGCACAACCTGCGTGTATTACGCGTTTATACCCCCGCCCCCTTCTCTCGGGTCGGGGCTCGGAACGCCGCAGCAGGAAGCACCGCGAGCCGGTGAAGTGCGGCTGTTAACGCCACGTCGACTAAAACAAACAAACTAAAGCTCGAACAGGTGTCGGTCCGAAACGGAGTGAGCCATGCTGGACCCGTCCTCCAGCGAGGACACTGGCGGGGAGTCCGACCCAGAAGTTGTGCAGGAGACTCCGAGGAAAACGTCCGCTGCCTCGGCGGGGAAACACGGGAGCGGCAGCGGCAGTCGGGCGGGCGGCCAGCGGCGCCAGTCCGCCGCACCTGGAGGAGTCCCCGGGAAAGGCTCTAACGACGGCGGCGCCACAGGTGAAGAGGAGGAGGAGGAAGAGGAGGAGGAGGAGAGGAAGGAGCGCGAGCGCATCCAGCATGAGGAAGAGGAGCGGAAAGTTAAACTGCAGATCTATGTGTTCGTGCTGCGGTGCATCGCCTACCCGTTCAACGCCAAGCAGCCGACCGACATGGCCCGGCGGCAGCAGAAGGTGAGTCCGCACCGTAACAACATGCACCTGTTGTCTCACACAAAGCGACCTGCCACCGAACTTCCATTAAAAAAACGATTCATTTAAAACCTACTCTCTTACCTGGCAACACATTGGGAGCAAAGAACAACACTTTGGCACTCTTTAGAAACATATGGATCTGCCGATTAATTCGGCATATATTTTATCCACAACTTTCCCCAATAAAACGGTTTATTTTGCTCTCGACTCTCCTGTTCAGTCCGCATTGTTGCCTTACCAAAACACAGCTGGGAAGGCGACGGCCGCCATTGTGATCCACCTGTTAAATTTGAAATATCTGTAAAAGGAGCGCTATGTTTTGTGTTAAAAGAATGCTGAATTCAACTTGACTTCTTTAATGTTAGGTGTGTCAGTCGTTTGTGCTGTATGTATACTCACGGGTCCGGATCACGTCGACCTTAAATGGAAAGAAACCCGAATAGAATCTGGTATAATGGTAAATATATTTAGTGGAACCTGGAATATCAGAGTTTTTTAAAAACATTCTTTATTACTGCCATCTCGAGCACCATTTACACAAATAATAATGTAAACCCATTTCCTTTCAAAATCCACTTTGTTTTTTATTGAAACTCTGTATAATCTGTATTTAGAACTAACAAAATTTCCTCAATATGATTGAGAGTCGTTGTACTCTACATGAAGGTAGATCTCTTTAAATATTGAAAGTATAAACAAGGCACGCACATCCAAAAAACTGACGCTGGGTGCTTGATAAAAAAGTAAATAATGAAAAAAGGAAAAATCCGCACACCAACAAGGAGCTCCAAAGCACTAAAAATTTATTATCACCGAAAAGGAGTATCTCTTTAAATAACCTTTATTTAATGCTTAACAAAAGGCAGACAAGGATATGTGTTGTTGTTGGAAGCATGTACATTACAGGGACGTTCAGCTGATTCGATGAATAGTTTGTCCACGCTAGATTCAGATGAGTGGCTTCCTGCTGTGCTGGAAGGGGGCAGCCTGGACCTGCAAGCCCCCGCTAATGACTCGAGCAGAGAAGCCAGTTCCGACTGAAGAACCCCGATGTCCTCCTTTCCCACCAGGGAGCTTGGTAATGAGCGTCTAGTGGCGTTTAATTTCACTATGCAGACGAGGCGTTTTCATTCAGCCAGACAGAAGGCAGACGTGGGAGTTTATTTGTGCACAAGTGGAAGTTCAGTATATTAAACCGGTTGCCCAATTAATGAGACAGAATCTTAAGATCCAGCTGGAGAAATCAACCTCTTCAAGAGTATTTATTTTTGCTTCTCTCCGCTCCGATTCACAAATACACAAGAACGTGAATTAATGGAGAGATGACAGAAGTGTGGCGCTGCTTTCTGGAAGTGGATCTCCTCGTGTAGCAGCACTCTCTGGTGGGGGCGGCAGGCAGTGGTGGGGCTCTCAGCTGTGTGTGTGGTGAGTTGCCAGTTTGAATCCCCGGAGTCTCGCCCAGCAGACGGCTCCGGATCGCCGCAGGATGGAGAAATCGATAGAACACCGTGGCAAATGCTTCATTGGCAGGAGAGGATTCATCTGAGGAGCAACATGTCGCCCGGGGGCAAAACTATGATGAGGAGGCAGATCTGAGAACAGCCAGTGTTTTCAGAAAATGTCCGCAAGGCTGATCTGGTATCACAGCCAACGTTACTGAGCGGATCAGGACGTAACATGACTATGGTCCGTTCTGCTGTTGCTGACACACCAGTGTGAAGGCAGCACCTTTACTGTCACATATGGTAATGTTACCACGAATGTGGTCCCTATTAGGTATTCCACAGGGCTCCAGACCAGCCTTTCTCCTGGAAACACTGGTGCTGTTTCCCTTAGTCTTGTTCCATTCCCGGTGGTTCCCACGTACGACGGCACGTTGGCGGTCTGCTTCGGTCAGAGCAGCAGCAGGCAGCCGATCTCTCTCTTCTGTCCCTCCCCCACCTGTCTCTCTTCTACTTCTGTATCGTTGTTGTCATTGAGTTTTTTTATGTCATAGTCTCCTTTTCCCCATCGGGTCTACTCTGTTTGGGTGGCATCCTGCTATCATGCTAACCGGCTAGCTTAACCTGTTAGCTTTACCTGCATCAATGCACTTAATATTCGCTCCTCTAATAGCAGCAGCCCTTGCATCATGTCATCAATCTGAGTTTCCAGGGCAACGACTCAGGTGGAGTAACAGACAGTCATGGGAACAGCCAACTCATGAGAACATGAGGAAGGATTTCTGATATTTGGTTATTTTGGTAGTTTAAACATTTTTTTTTTTTTTATTTGCCTGGTGGGGCATTCCATTGTCGGGGGAAACACCCCCTTCTGTTGGTATGTCCTGGTATTAATCAGTGGTGGAACTGAACCAGGTTCATTTTGGTCCTCGACCTGAGTTGGGGGGCTAAGGCCACCTTTAACAGCAAGCCTGGCTACATTCACAGGGATAAAATGTGTTATTTCCCTGCTCCGTGTGAAGTAACGGCCGACTCCTAGAAACACAGAAACTCTGTCGCTGTGGTGACTTCTGTCAGCTGCCGCGCCTCTGGAGGTGGAGTTAATGATGCACACTGGCGCTTAGCGTTGGCCCACGTACCAACGCAGCCGTCAGCGGGTTCACGGTGGGCCGCCATGATGCTCATGATGCTCACACCTCCGGAAAACACATTAGTGAGTACAGGGATGTTTTTATTATGTGTGCAGTTTGTCTTTAGAAGTGTATGCAGAAATAAATCTCTTTTTGTAATGTTTTCTTTATATTTGTCTTTTTTTTCTAGAAGTTGGAATCAAATGCCCTCTTTTTTTAGGTGAAGACTTCTGCTAATGAAAAACGATTGTCAAAACCTCAGAGTCCATAAAGCATTGGATCGATGATGAGCTCTTACAAGCATCAACATTTAATTCTATTAAACTAAACGTGAGCATTAATTGCACGGTGGTGTAGTGGGTAGCACTGTCGCCTCACAGCGAGAGGGTCGCGGGTTCGGCCCGGGCTCCTTCTGTGTGGAGTTTGCATGTTCTTCCCGTGTGAGCCGGCTTCCTCCCACAGTCCAAAGACATGCAGGATGGGGATAGGTTAATTGATGACTCTAAATTGCCCGTAGGTGTGAATGGTTGTCTGTCTCTATGTGTTGGCCCTGCGATGGACTGGCGACCTGTCCAGGGTGTACCCTGCCTTTGCCCCCTGCGACCCTGAATACAGGATAAGCGGTAGACAATGGATGGATGGATGGATGGATGGTGAGCATTAATCAAAACTATTTCGCACATATTTCCTTTTATCCAAAACACATAAATCCTTCCCGTTCGAGCTACTCAGTTGCTGTGCATCATATACATGTTGATGATACAACGGCGGCCGCGTACGAGCAACTACCGGCGTTTTATCTTCTTCGGCTCTATGTTCTTAGCTCGTTAAATGCTCTAGTGGTGTGTCGCCCACGTAAGTAAACGAACACAGGTTACTGCGTGCTCATCTCCCACCTCTATTGAAATCTCGCCAGTGGCGGCTCCGTTAGTCTGTTTATAGATAAACACAATATTATGTTAATAATTTTTCATTATCGCTGCTTATTACTAATGCAAGAAAAGTTGGCTTTAGTGCTGTTTTTTTAATTTTCCAGATCGTGTCATAAGGAAAATGCCGGTTCAACCGGGTTTACGTAAATCAAACCTGTTAACCCCGTACACCAAACCGGACCGGTGGAACCAGAAATCGTCCCAACTCGAGTAACTCGTTATATAAATATCGTACAAAGAACTTTTTGGTTGTTAATTATAATTTTATTACACGCAAATTCAAGTCACGGACTCTCAGGCCAGATTCATATCTACTTCCTGTTAAGGAAATTACAAGGGCTTTAAAACAGCACTAACACAATTAAATCTTGCAGAAAGTGATTATCTTCGGGAATAGCAAATAAAGGCTTGTAGGAAATAGTCTCCTTATTGACATTGTAAGGGTCAGTTACAGGTTTATCTGCTGATGAAGATCATGTGATATAATCGAAAGCTGGATCTTCCAAGAACTTTCATGAACAGAATCTCAGAATTTGAAGATAAAAAAAATGTAATCCACTGTAAAACGTGGAATTTTGTGGAATTCCCCAAAATGTGGATGCAATGAATGAAAGTCAGGATTTACTGCTGTTTCAAGTTTTACGCAGCACTGCCAGGTACATCCAGAGCACATTATCTACTAGGTATATAGGTATCGATAATCAATAAATAATCAATACATACTAAAAGTGGATTTGATGCTAACTAAGTATCGATACTTTTGCGGTCAACAGACCTGTCTCCGCCAATTGACACGTAACTTCACCAGCGCTGCTGCAGACGGACAGCTACAGCTCCGTACCTCTCTAGCAGCTGAACACATGAACGATAGTTCACGTTAACAACACTGAGTTGACTGAACACAGCTAGCGCTGCCGCTGGAGGGCCTTCGCTACCAGTTTTGGTAGCAAATAAACAAAAGTACCGTTTGGAAGTATTTAGCATACGAGGCTAACTACCGGGAAGGGCTAGGGATGCAAACAAGGATTATGCTATGCTAAAGTCCGACTATAGTCCCGGTTTTTATGGGGACTGTAGAGTCAATAAAGCTCCCGTTTCAACAACATTTACGTTTGAAATAGTTAAGTCTGTACGGTTATCATTACGTAAGCGGCTAAAGGCTAATAAAAAACAGTAATGTAATGACTGCTGGAGCCGATCCCAGCTGTCATTGGGCGAAGGCAGGGTACACTCTGAACAGGACGCCAGTCTGTTGTATTGAATCACTTTCTTTAATTTAAAATGTTGTGTTCCATCAAATTAATTGATATCCATTAGTTTTTTTTAATCCACCACATGATTAGACACATTTCCTGGTGACAGTCACATTCAGACTGTGGAGACCTGGACCTAGACCTGGACCTGATACTAACATCCCAGTCTGGTTCAGTGAAGGTGTACAGTTAAAATGGTACTACTCAGCTGTGTCCCCTGCTTGTGCAGCCACGTTGTCACCGGCTTCCCATTGGCCATCATGTCCATGACATGTTGAAACAAGCAGCTGAGTCGGAGGCAAGAGCTTAATATAAAATAATAATATAATACCTGCTTTCAGTAGACCAAAGTCCAACCTGAGCTGTGATGTGTCCTAACCGGAGAACCCCGGTGGCTCGACTCTCCGCTGCCTTCAGTATTTATTCATTACTTCCTCCTCCAGCAAAATATAAATGATGATGTGTTTATCAACTTTACCTTCAGCAGGGTTTGGGAGGTCTGTGTAACGGCAGTATGCTGAGACGCTCCCACGGACTGAGTCAGACCGACCAACAAGCCGGCGGCTTCGGGGGAAGTTTGGTGTAGAAAATAAAGTGGAGAAACCAGCCAGGCGACATGAACTCTTTCCTTGTTTACATACCGTAGTTGGATGTCGGACTGAAGGAGCTCTGCAGAGTCCTAAAGCTTCTTATTTGAAGGATCTTGTGTCTGATCTGCTTTGAAGAGATCAGTTTCTCCGGTTTCTCTTTTAAACACTCGGTTCACCTGCTGTTGTATAATGATGTATAAGTACACAATAAGTACACATTGATGTTTCCAGCAGCAGATTAAACTGAATCAAATGAGAGGAAGGAAACCGGTTTCACCCGAGGCCGTCCACATAAACCAGAGGATGTTTATTTCCCAGAGAGCAACAGTGACTCAGCCGCCGTCTTAATTCAGATAAATCATTTACATCACGATGAAGCAGTTATTAACATCCCCCCCCCCCCCACACCGGTCCTGTTCTGTGCAACGTGTGGTAGATGCTAAACTATTTTTTCTTCGTTTGTTCCCCCTGAAGGCACATGGGGTCCGTTTTTCTGTCGCACGTTAAAAAATAATTTAGATAATTACTTGCAAAAATGTTTTCGGAACAGGCTAATTTTCTGCTTTTTTCACATCCCATCAAAAAGCTTTCAGAGAGTAGTTCGACCCCTCAGAGCCACCGTGGATCAACAAATAACAAGCTCGTCCACCTCACAGCAAGATGCTGTATGACAAACAGGCTGAAGAATATGAAGATGATGATGATGTAGGACAGATTGATATACTGCAGACACTGTTCAGGGTCAGGTGGATCCTGGAAGTCGGTGGTCTTCTTTCTGATGTGAGGTCCCAGTAATGCTGCAAACTGGACCACCGACATCCTGAAGTCCACCTGGACCCAATTTAGATCGTTGCTCAGCTCTCTTCTTTTATACGTCACTATTATTTTTAAATGGAGTTTGGTGCAATGCTCACTCCACAAGAGATGCACTGGGGCTACATGACATTACTTCCTGTAAACCTGCGTCCACCACCCGAGGAATGTGGATATAGAGGAAACGCTGTCCTCGGGCTGCTCGATTAATACAATTTTAATCTCAATTACGATTTTGGCTTCCAACGATTATGAAAACAAGATAATCGAAATAAAACGATTATTTTGCCGCATTCCGTTTCGCAATGAAGTGCTCGTTTTGTCATGTGTTATAAATCCAGCGCTCTCCTTTCCTTTACAGCAGTGCGCTTTTGCCCCTCCCCCTCCCTGAAAGCCCAAACTCACTCTCAGGGTGCACTCACACCCGGGCCATTCGATCCATAGCGGGCCTCAGCACGATTGCCCGTTGTACATACCTCATCACGTTGTAATACGACACGCATGGCTTGATGTTTTCAAAGAGCGCCGTCTCAAGTCATCACAATAGAGAACAACACCGAGAAGATAACTGAAACTTTGCTGTCCGTCTGCACATATTTCTATTAAACACTCGGCCTGCATTAGCGCATGTGAGCGTCACACAAGCGGAGAACGTGAGTAGTTTTTGGGCGGAGACACAGCAGCATTTTTATTCTAAAAGTACTGGTCCGGTTCCGCTCCGGTACCGCTCACACCACGTGTCTGAAGTCCAGGCCTGACCCAGAATCCCGCTGTGTCCTACAAACTCATGGGTAAAATCATATTAAAAATCGTATTAAATTGTAGAGCTGCGCTCAGCGCATCAGCCCCTCCCCCCGCTGTCGCTCTGTCTCGCTCTCTCTCGGACCCGTCTGTGAACAGCCCCTCCTCTCCGTGCACACTCAATGCTCATGCACAGGAAGGATTGTTTTCCCCGCAGAGAAGACGGCTGGCTGAAATCCTGAATAAAATCAAACTTTGCTACACTTATTTGTCACAAAGTAGCCTACTTGCCAATTAAAACATACAGTGGAGCACCTTATATACAGTGGTATTTTTTCATAATTGATTTAAGAAAGCATGTGTGGTTCTTTGATACTGGGTAGGACCCACATAGTCCGGGCCCCCCCAAGGGTGTGGGAGCAGAGTTTGGTTGATGTGTAGCTGCAGGGAGGAAGAGCATCCGTGGCCTGAAGCCATGAATGTTTTAACTTCAGTCTTCTTATGCAGAACTTCCTGTCCAGCTTTTGTCGTTTCTGTCTTCAGAGCTGTTGCTGCCTCAGAAACCTGGGGAGCCTTGAGTTTTTTAGATGTTTTCCTCATCTTATTGAGTGAAGGAGTGAAACATTTATGTTGTTACCAGTGTTGACCTTGTGGACTCAGCAGCTTCCTTAATAGCCAGTCTGCTGCAGCCTTAAGGTTTTTTAAAATCTAGAGAAATGTGGAACCTGGTTAGAGTATTCAGAGTCAAACACCCAGCAGAGAATAATCTATGTATTCATTCTTTTTAGATATTCTTCAGTACATTAGCAGGAAACTCCCACCTGTTGTGTTTTCTTGCCTCTCAAACATCGGAAGCCTCCTGTCTTCCCCCGTCCTTTCTGTGTCTGTTTCCAAGCCGAGCAGGGAAACCAGGACTGCAGAAACCCCCTCCTGATGGAGATCCACGCACCCCCCCCCCCCCCTGCACACATCTAATCCCTTGGCAGCTGTTTGTCACACAAACAAGATAAACACCTTCTCCATCTCCTCCTGCTGCTCTGCTTTAAGAAGACACTTCTGCGGATCGTGGGCGAGATTTTTTTTTTGGCCACAGATTTGCTGGAGGCGACTTCTGTCCTCTTTGTCATCTCTCCTTCCCTGTCAGGTTCCCTGAGTCGGGTTCTTACAGAGGGTTATGTAACCTACCCTCCCCCTCCTCCTCCTCCCTTTTCTCCTCTTCCTCCTCTCTGAAGTGTGAGGATGTCTCAGCAGGGCTCTCAGAGAGCAGGGAGCTCCGTGTAGAGCATCAGACAGCTGAGCCCTGGGGGCCAAAGATGGCCCTCAAACTCTGCTGTCAGCACTTCATTATACACTCAACGTTAACTTCCTAAATTCACTTTTCCAGACACCAAAAGTCACTTGTCTCAGTTAAATCGCTGTAAACTCAGCAGGACTGTGTAGTCCACCGGCTAACCGCTAATGCTAACTAACTTATGTCGGCCGATTTCAACTCTGATCTGTTGTTCACACTGGTGCATCATCAGGGAGAAAATAGTGCTCCGTTTCCTGCAGCCCAAACTTGTTTCCTAGTGTCCCTGAGATGCTGTTGAATCTCGAGCTGGAAAGAAGGAAGAACTCTACTTTTTATCTTATTGTATCAAATCAAGTTGCTGCTGCACCTGCAAAGGTTGTAACTGCACACAGGACTTCATCTGCTGGTTTAGGAGTCTCTGTCCACTGTAGCAGAGAGAAAACGAATCCATCAGGCATCAGACAGTCGCGTAAGTGTCGCATACAGAGGGGCTGTACAATTAATATACATTTTTATTTCAGAAGAGGAAACGGTTTCAATACTATATTTAGTGAAATGGAATTTTGGAATGAAATATTGTTGTTAATATTAATGTATTATTAAATATTGCAAAAAAAGATAAACACAATTATCTTTCTGACACTTAAAATCATACAAACTCTGATCAAAGACTTTCCCAAAAAGCATCGCTCCTTCTTTTTCTTCCTGCTGAAAAAGGGTCGCTGGATAAAACTCATTAGCTAAGATAACGTTACGTTAGCTAGTGAACTAGAGAGACGAGCTAACGGCCCTGTTGGTGACGTACCTAGCTAAGTTAGCCAGCTAGCTAGACAAGCTAAGAGCTGTGTTGATGACATACATTGTGTGAGACCAGAGATGTTTTTCACACTTAACTAAATGATAAGATGGCAAAAAAAACAGATTCACACAATCACACAGGAGTCTCTTATAATTCTGACAATATAAATAGATGTGATTGATTGTAGTTATTCTTTAAAAATGCTAGATTGATTTTGTTCAACCAACCTAGAAAGAATAATTATATGTATTATTATATGTTAGTTGATATGGGAGTAATTGTCGTGGTTACTTCCTATTTTCCTTACGAATGCAGGTTATTTCAACCTTATTTCAAACCTCTCGGCTGTATAAAGTAGATCAGAACGGAGATGTGAGGGGGAGTCCATATTAAAACCAGACTCAGGTTTTTAGTCCTGTGTTCTAATTTTGTCTGTTTTGCTTGAAGTAAAAACGACTTGTGGAAAAAAATGTTGAAACATAACCTAACTGTGTGTTTCAGGTTACATACGGATGAAGAATAACACGTTTTGGTGCGAGCAATGAAACGCTGCGTTTGGCTGCTTGTTACGTGACTGGGATTAAAGTCAAATAAATAAATCAGAATCTACTGAGTTTAATGGTGTTTATTCTGTAAAAAGAGAACAGGACACACTCGGATTAAGATAAACCAGCTGGTCTGAGGCCACCATGTGACAGACTATGAATGGAGACTAATCCCACACACAAACAGTGGAAAACTACACTCATTTATCCAGGGTTGTGTTTGTGCTCCTGAAGGCAGCGTGAAGACATGAAGTATCTCCACACAGGAACGGGTCACATTGGGTAACGCCGCCTCAATCCCTGTCACCATGCTCCGGAAGCCAGTCATATCACTGAGTCGTCATAAATAAATGATTCTTATTGACAGGCTGAGTGGCCTCATCATGTCTCTGCTCGGCAGCCGGATCAGCCGGCGGTCTCGCTCCATGCTTCTGGTGACTAATGAATCCCCCTGAGGCGTTGCCACATGCAGGCTCGTTTGTCGAGACAGCGGCCTGCGAGCTCTTCTGAGGCTTCCTGTCTCCGTCGTGGTGCTTCCACATTCCTGTGCAGCGAAGTGCAGAGCTTTAGAAACGAAAGAGAGGTCGTAATTTCTGTCGAACGCCCGGCGTCACCAGGGGGATTTAAAAAGATGAGAATGTGAAGAAGAACAAGAAGTTTGCATCAACATGTATATGATGCACAGCAACTTTGTTTGCGCTTGAAGAGTTGTGTAAATGTGCACACAATGTTGTGTTACTGTTTCCTCTGAGCCGGATGCTTCTGGAGAAGGAGACGGGCTGTGGCAAAGTTCAGTATAAATGGTGCGATGGCGGCATATTGAGTGAGGGGGTCTACTTTCTGTGATCATGGAAGGATCTCTTTGTAAAAAGGCCTCATGTAAGGAAGGTACAATGGCTGCTGGTCAGTCTGCCTGGAGGATATAAATGTGGGGATGATTATCTCCATCACTGGTTGCAGTAGAATTCAGCCATTTTTACAAATATTCTGTCATAATCTCTTATAATCTGTCATGTGAACGTTCATTTGATAATTATTATCCAACATATTTGAGCTCTTCCTCTGATAGCTGATCGTTCTTCAGGCTGAAACAAACAGCTCTCTTACTGTGAAACAAGCTAAGTGGATGAGTGGTCACTTAATGTTTTTACATACAAAGCTTCTGTTCAAGTTGTTCACTGTCAGATTTCCTCAAGTCAAGTCAAGTCAAATATTGATCTCCATCTCAGGTTCGGAGAGGATGTTTGTTAAATTGAAGAAACCCGTACAGCTCAATGATTGGATAGGTGACTTTAGGTCAGATTGTGCTGTAAGGTCATGGGTTCCAACGATGTTGGATGACCGAAACAACCGATTTCTTCAAATTTACTGTCCACCTGGACTCACAAACTCATTAGATCGTGTTCCTGTCAGGTTCGAGCCTCATCATGAAAGCGTTATCTCAGGAATGCCTTCAGGCACTTTCTTCAAATTCGGCAGAAAACAACCACTGAGTTGTAATAAGCTCCATTGCTAGTTTAAAATACATAATTGTGCCATCGCAAGAACAGCTGCTCACAGTTGAGAAGCTCTGAAGCCCAAACATAACATCTGAAGCTACCTAGTTGTGTTTTGAACTCTCTGGCTCTCCATCGAAACAACACGCCAATTAGCATCATTAGCCAAAAGTGGGAAAAAAATGATATAAACTGGATGGATGTCGTCAGTGGATTTCTCTCGAAGTAAGCGAAACTGACATCACTACTTACTAACTTTTGACCAAATGTCTGTGTTTCCGGCGTGTGCCGTTTTAAAGACCTCTGTGTACCAGGGAGATGAGGTGGCTGCAATCCAGTTGCATTTTGGGAATGTAGAATCTGTCTCGTGTACTGCGGTGGGAACAGAAAGTTACACTCACAACTCCAACGACTTCATCAAAGTGAAACCCTGAAACCTTTGTGGGTTTCTCTCTAAATTGACAGTGTTTCTACGCCGACGATTGATGTGTATCAGCTTCTCTGCCGGTTCTCAGCAGGTCGTTGTTCCTTCCAGAGCGTCGGGCTGTCGCATATTTGTGCTGTTGTGCATCAGCACAGTGTGTCTCTGCTTATTTATTTCTCTTTTTCTCTTTTACAGGAAGCTTTTTTATCACGTTGAGCATAAACATGGAACTCCAGCAGAGCTGCAGATATGCTTTTAATCGATTTTTCACTTTAATTTTTGGGTATCAGCCGTGATCCGTCACAACCCAAATGAGCAGAATTGAACAAACAATACATTAATTTTTTTTCCTAAATGTTTTGATTGTAGGTCTATTATTCATAAGAAATAAATAGCAATCAGTCATTTGCGTGTGATTGTTGACATTAAGCCCACACAGCCGTATACTCCTGTGTACTGAATCATTGATTGGGTGGAGGTCCTAAAGCACAAAGGCTCTGCAGGTCTCCATCTGTGAAATTGAAAATTACATCTTTTTATAATTTGCGATCAGTTTTCTCTTCATAGCTGAACACTTCCGACTGACAACACAACTGACTGAATGTTCTGTTGGGGGCCGAACGCTCGTCCTGTTATACCCTCCTGTTTGTCAGGCATCAGCCAATCAGGAGAATCAGCCTTCAGCCTCACTCTGAGTTGTTGTTATCCACCAGTGATACTGGGGCCTGTACTACAAAGCAGGATTTGTGCTTAGCGAGGTAACTTAAGCGTTAACTCTGGGTTTTCCGTCCTACGACGCTGGTTCACTTCTTACCGGGGTAGATCGCCATGGTAACTTACGCTGTGGAGCTAACCTGCAGGTTATGTTCCTGATAAGAGATCAACATGGAGAAACACACCGCCTACTGACCAATCAGCTGTCTTGGTGCACGGATATAAAAAAAAAAAGAAGCTCGGTGGATTGTGAGAGGTTCTCGTAGGAGAACTATAGAGTGTACAGAGACCGGCAAAACCCTTTTTCTGTCCCTGACGATGTTTTACATGAGAGATACAGATTCTCATCGGAGGGAAAGACTTTTCTGTGTCAGCATACAGCCTACTTACCACTTTGAATTATGTTTTTATATTTATTTGATTTGCTCCCAAGTCCGTTTTACACCGCTGGGATTGTAGCTGAAAGAATGAGGCTGATATTGTCATGAACCATGTTATAAGAATACATCCAAGCAACACATTCATCATTTTATTGCGGAAGGACATCGTAAGAGTTAAAGGGACGAGAGAGAGCGACGACCTGATTTAAAAGACTGCCAAAGGGCGGATTCGAACCGGGGCCGCTGCAAGGAGCCTCATAACATGGGGCGGTAACTCTACCACTAAGCTATCAGCAAAGTTAAAGTGATTAGGTAATCAGTCAGATCTACTAGTGTTCTTATGATGGGGCAGTCATATTATACTACTTATACTATTAATACGACTTCCGCATTCACACCGTCTGTGAGTTTTTGCCAGCTGTCCTGCCTGCATTTGGCAGATGAAACTGTTGCCTTTTGCCTGTATTATATGTTTAACTTCTTCGTATTTCTGTAAGTTTATGGTTTGCTCCTCGTACGTGAAATACGCCGCTCCGCTGCCGTAGACTGATCCATGTATGTGATTGGTCAAATTCTGCAAACGCCGCCTCTTTCATGTGCACGCGCTCATAGCTGGACAGGTAAACCCTGGGTTGACTTAACGAGTTGATAACCAGCTTCGTGTGACCGCTTATCTCCGATTGCCTTTGTTAGGGTTACTTAAGCTGGATCTCTGAAAGATACCCTGGGTATGTTGAACTCACTTCGTAGTACAGGCCCCTGGAGGCCTTCAACATACCCAGGGTATCTTTCTACTATTCGGCTTAATTAACCCCAACAAAGCAGAGCAACATATTTCACGTACAAGGAGTAAACCCTAATCTTACAGACATAGGAAGAAGTAAAACATATAATACAGACAAAAGGCAACAGTTTCATCTGCCAAATGCAGGAAGGACAGCTGGCAAAAACTCGCCGACTGTGTGAATGCGTAAGTTAATAGCCGTATAATATGACTGCCCCATCATAAGGGCACTACTACCAAGTGCACTAAAACTCAATATGTTAAGTTTCAGTCATGTTCTCTGTGTTGTTTGCTATTGTGATGACTTCAAGACAGCACTCCTTGAAAACAACATCAAGCCATGAGTGTGTCGTATTACGACGTAATGACGTACACTATATTGTATTTGCTCACCTGCCTTGACTCGCATATGAACTTAAGTGACGCCCCATTCTTAATCCATAGGGTTTAATATGATGTCAGTCCACCCTATGCAGCTATAACAGCTTCAACTCTTCTGGGAAGACTTTCCACAAGGTTTAGGAGTGCGTTTATGGGACTTTGTGACCATTCATCCAGAAGCATATTTGTAATCCAGAAGCGTAGCACACTGATGATGTTGGACGGGAAGGCCTGGCTCTCAGTCTCCACTCTAATTCAAAGAATTAGAAACAACCCCACACTATAATGTGCACTATGTGCCTCAGCATCCGCTGACCCCGCTCCGTCATTTTACGTGGTCACCTCTTGGCTGAGTTGCTGTCGTTCCCAATCGCTTCCACTTTGTTATAATCCCACTGACAGTTGACTGTGGAATATTTAGGAGTGAGAAAATTTCCCGACTGGACTTGTTGCACAGGTGGCATCCTATCACAGTACCACACTGGAATTCACTGAGATCCTGAGAGCGACCCATTCTTTCGCAAATGTTTGTAGAAACAGTCTGCATCCCTAGGTGCTTGCTTTTATACACCTGATTTCAGTTATTTGGTTGGGTGAGTGAATACTTTTGGCAATATAGTGTATGTACAACAGGCAATCGGGCCGAGGCCCCTTTGGGCTGGAGCAGTGTGAGTGCAAGCCGGCTTGGAACCCCCTGTGGGCGGCCTCCATGAGTTGTCAGGTTGAATGGATTTCATTCCATGTAGTCACTGGTTTCAGTGATTTTCTGAGAGAAATAATAAATAACAAGATAAGCCATCTCTGTCGATGTTTTTGTTGTTGCGTTCAATGACTCTCCAGCTCTGGATATTTTTAGACTTGGATCCTCAACAGAAACCTTTTTTTTTTTTTAAATGAAAAAAATACCACATCTAGTAGTTTTGCATTCAAATCTATTAGAATTGTTCTCACCTGCAGCAGCTCACTGATGTTTTGATGTTTAATAATTAAAGACATAAAAACAAAAGCTCCATGCAAACTGTGTAGAAGGAGAATGCCAAACAAATGCATGAGGCTTTTATTTCTCCTCCTGAGGTGTCTGACGACATTTTGCTTTGAACCGTGTCAGTCTTAGTCCCTGATCATGGTCTCTGCAGCAAACAGCCCATGTTTGAACTCCCTTTGATCCCTCCACCCAGCGAATATAATGATCACCCGTGGAAACAGGGATTATTTAATATGCTCTCCATGCAGAGCCTCACATTTAACCGAGTTCATACTGATTAAGGGCGCACTCGCACTACACCAACCATACCGCGCCTGTGCACGATTGAGCCTAAAGTCTGGATTGTTTGGCCAGTGTCAGTGCTCCGTTCCGTACTTAGGAACGGTACGCTTCCTGGGCCCCGGCCCGCTTTGAAGAGGTGGATTTGAGTACGGTATGGTTAATGTACGAGCACATGCACGGGTACGCAATGTGGACGTGACTTAGGCTTTAATCGATAGGCCGTCCCTCTCTTATTATCACTCATTATTCAACTCGGATCTCCCCCCGCTATCGAGCCGATTTATGACTGAAAAGTGTGTGTGTAGGACCCAGCGGGATTCTGGTTCAGGTTTGGGTTTCAGACTCGTGGTGTGAGCGGTACCAGAGTGGAACGGACCGGTACTTTTATAATAAAAATGCCAATGTGTGTCTCCGTCCAAAATCCGCTCACATGCACTGATGCAGGCCAAGTGTTTACTAGAGATATATGCAGATGGTTTGAGCCCCGTTTTCACTGAAATTACTGACGGCGTCGCATATTTTTGTGAGGGCAGAGCAACACTGGAGAGGAAGTGAGACCAGAGACTCTGGTGGACTGTGGTTGTCGAGGGACACCGTCTCTGAGGTTCGTCATGGTGAATTCTTCCCCACGGCGACGCTGCTTCCTGCTGATAAACACACTCTGCACACAAAGGCCTCACATTCCTGCACATGCAGCATGTAACTAGAGGTAGCAGCATGTAACAAGGTCTGGGTTCAAATGATCGATTTTCTGATTAAAATAAATCTTCATTTGACTTTTCCAATATCGATTAATACAATCCCAGGATCGATCTTTTAATATATGCCTTTTCCTGTGGATGTGTGAAGTCTCGTGTTAGTCTTGCATGGCCAGCGTTTGGTTCTTCGCACAACGAGATTGGCCACGTGAGAGACTAGTAGTAGTGAACCAAAACATGGCAAAACATATGGGATTTTTTAACCTGCTGCTCAGATCTGTTCAGATTGTGTCATGTCCTTTCACTACATTCCCTGTTGTAGTTACAACAGATCGTATAGATACAAATAAGATATAATGTAAGCCTGACAGGCTGAGCTTTGGGGTCAATTCTTAATGTAAACATTAATATTTTCAATAATGCACCAGGTTAGAGAGTTCCTTGTACAATTTACAGCATTATTTCTATGAGAATATATTTCATATCCAAGCAAAATTGGTATTATAACTGAAATATCCCTAACCGAATTGATATTGAATTGAATCGAATTGAATCAGAGATTAAAGGAAAACACCACCGCATTTCCATACTGAACTATGTTCTGCTCTGATGTTAGACGAGGTGATACATACCTCCCTCTCCTCTGTGCGTGCACTCAATGGCTCTTGAGTGCACTCCGCGCAGCGCTAATTTGCTAGCATGTAGCTTGTCCTTAGGATCCAAAGGGGGGTGAAGTTAGAAGTGACCAAGCACTTCCACGTTGTCCCTATTTAAATACGGTTACGTGAGTAGTTACACGACCCAAGTTTGGTTACACAAAATTAAACATGCTAATTTTTCTAAGTGGATAACAAGGATAACTATATAGTATGGCGGAATAACAACTGGAAGCACTTCGACGTCGGCGCAGTAATATCATCACTCCGCTCCCCCTCTTACTTCCGTCAATAGAACCTACGTGACCTGCACGCCGCCGCCAGCACTACCTGTAGTAGTTTGTGCACAGTTGAGGAAGCATCAGGTTGTAGTAAGATAGTTTGACAATCAAACATCATGGTTATAACGTGCATCGTACAGGGTTGTGAAAACAAGCAGAAGGTATATAGTCCCGTCATGTTTTGAGTGATGATATTACTGCGCCGACGTCGAAGTGCTTCCAGTTGTTATTCCGCCATACTATATAGTTATCCTTGTTATCCGCTTAGAAAAATTGTTTCATTTTGTGTAACCAAACTTGGGTCGTGTAACTACTCACGTAACCGTATTTAAATAGGGACAACGTGGAAGTGCTTGGTCGCTTCTAACTTCACCCCCCTTTGGATCCTAAGGAATATACTGGGACAAGCTACATGCTAGCAAATTAGCGCTGTGCGGAGTGCGCGCAAGAGCCATTGAGTGCACGCACAGAGGAGAGGGAGGTATGTATCACCTCGTCTAAGATCAGAGCAGAACATAGTTCAGTATGGAAATGCGGTGGTGTTTTCCTTTAAATCAAATCCAGACCTTGTGAATTGGAATCGATTCAGGAAATCAGTGGCAATACCCAACCCTACATGTAACTGGAGGTAGCAGCGTGTATCTGGAGGTAGCGGCGTGTATCTGGAGGTAGCAGCGTGTATCTGGAGGTAGCGGCGTGTATCTGGAGGTAGCAGCGTGTATCCGGAGGTAGCGGCGTGTATCCGGAGGTAGCGGCGTGTATCTGGAGGTAGCGGCGTGTATCTGGAGGTAGCGGCGTGTATCTGGAGGTAGCAGCGTGTATCCGGAGGTAGCGGCGTGTATCTGGAGGTAGCGGCGTGTATCCGGAGGTAGCGGCGTGTATCTGGAGGTAGCGGCGTGTATCTGGAGGTAGCGGCGTGTAACTGGAGGTAGCAGCGTGTATCTTGAGGTAGCGGCGTGTATCCGGAGGTAGCGGCGTGTAACTGGAGGTAGCGGCGTGTATCCGGAGGTAGCGGCGTGTATCCGGAGGTAGCGGCGTGTATCCGGATGTAGCGGCGTGTATCCGGAGGTAGCAGCGTGTATCTGGAGGTCACCTGGAGGTAGCAGCCAGGGATTAAAATTAACTTTTTTCATCACTGTCATCACCGAAACGTCCCGAAAATCATTTTGAACCGTCCTGAAGAACAGAAGTTATGGGCCTCCAAAAATGCCAAAAAATGAAATGCGAAATTCCAATGTGTCAAAAAAAGGGGTGTGGCACTTGAAATTCAAATGGACCCACGGGCAAACGGAGATATTGACCTGAAACTTCAGATTCCTTTGTTTGGTAACATAAGGCATATTTTCACAGCTTTTCAGCAAAATCTGCGAGGAACCATGTACATGGTACCCCAATATTGGCTGTTTTCACATGGAATGACCCTGTGGTCTTATTTAGCAGTATGTTTGGGCTGCTTGAGAAACAGCACATCACACACCCACATAGTCTCTCTCTCTCTCTCTCTCTCTCTCACTCTCACTCTCACTCTCACACACACACACACACACACACACACACACTCACACACACACGTTATTGTGTTTCTTGTTAAATAAATGTTAGACCCGCAGGACTGATGCTCTGCAGATTTGGAGTATTTGCCCCGTTCGTGCCCACCAGAGCAAATTTCCATCAGACTTTTATGCACTAAAGTACCAGGAGAAAGTCTTTGTATATCAAAACCTACTTGGTAGTTAACCTGTTTCCAATTCCACAAAAGAATATGAAAAGAAATATTTTAGTACTCAACAGTGTTCAGCACTACACTGAGTTGTAGCTGATCTGTCTAGAAATCTGCCAAAAAAGAATCTTGTGAATAGAAACGCTTCCTTCGACTTGATCTTCCACGCCATCCTTTTGTTGCGGCTTATCTTTAAGCAGAGAGTCACAGGAGCTGCAGCTTTTTATCACGTCACTTCCATGACAAACTTCCAGCGTATCGTCGCTGTCGGCAGAAAACCTTCTGTCACATCTGTTTGAGCCGAGGAGTCATCGGAGCTACTCTCCCTCTGATCACCTCTCATTCGATGAGACGTTTCCCCTTTTCTTCTTTCTCACTTTTCCATCCCACTTGAATTTTAATTAAATTAGTGTCAGTGAGCCTTTGAGTCACATTAGAAATGGCTTTGAACAGTAATTTCCAGACGGCAGTGAAAGAACGAGTGAAGTTTGGATGATACAGAGATAAAATCGATCAGTAATTTGTGTTATCTGTGTGCAAGGAAAGTGTCTGTTAGTATATTAGTACATGCAGTGACTTATTAAAAATGTTATGCTTTACAGGTAAAGTTATGTTTAACTGATGATCCGGCTCATTCTCTTTATGTGGCTGCAATGTTTTGATCTCGTTCCTGCTGGTCTCATACTTATGCCAGTGGAACTAGAGCCTCTCTTTATGAAATTATGTCAAACAGCCTCATTTACATAAATTAAAAGTGACATCAGGTGTAACTTTACTTTTAATGTTGTCAAACAAAGAGAAATACTCTCTCTTCGTCTAATATGCTGCTAAATCAATACTAAGTTATTAACCCAGTGATGTTGATAGGTTTTCAATGTAATGAGTCCCCGGGACCCACAGGTGGTGAGTTGAGTGGGTCCCTGGGAAATTCAATGGGTCCCGACTCCCCAGTTAAAAAAAAGGAATTCTTTCTTATATTATTCTATTTCTTAAATTTTATTGAGTGTTAAACTCCTTTGATGGTGGTATGATATGGTTATAATAAACGGATATATTCATTGAACATGTATGTTCAAAATGTATCTGAAATTAAACAAATAAAATTCCAAATCTGAAAAGTTTATTGCAAAACAACTGTCACAGTGGCATGACATATGACATTCAAATCAAACAGCATTTTTGTAGCAACATAAATAGCACCAAAATAAATTACTAAAATTCAAATCAAAACAAAATGGTGTCTCTATGGTCTGTAGTACCAAAATAAAATTTCAATAAAAGTGCTGATTTTAACAAATGAACAAAACATTTTCATCACCATGACAGAGTCAATAAATTAATTGTCACCAAAATCTTCTCATCTGAACATCAAATGAACTGAGTCAATCACTGTGAAACTTTTAGTGTATTTAGCTACTGTATTAGCCAGGGATGTGATCGGCAAAGAATAAAAAAGCAGGAAAATACCCCCCCCCCCGAATCGTTTCACATTAATGTAGAACATTACATTAATGAGAAAACTGGGTACAACTAGGGGGGGTCCCCTGGAAGAAAATGTTGTCAATTTTAACAATTAAATGCATCAATCTGGACTACTAGAAAATTGTAAGATTTGTTTAACTTAAATATTTATTATTTACCAATGCATTGTATCAGCAGGTTAAAGACAATAGGCATATAGAAATTGCACAAAAGACCAGCTCATCCCTAAAGCCTGTACAAGACAAAACAAGATGACAGAAATCACCTAATAGTAGTTTATTTATTATCTATTATTATTACAGTCTTCCACTGCATTTTGGGAGATGGTAATCAATGTTCAGGCTCAGCAAGCAGAAAAAAAAGATCAAATTTGATAATGTTTACATTACAATAATTACTCTTATTAATTTGTACTCTAAATAGATGTTTAACTCTACTTCTATTTCGTACGTGCTACGCCCTCTAACGGGCTTCGCTATTGGTTTATTTTGGAGAAGCAGCTCACCTGGGAGGGGGGGACTTCTCTCCCCATCTCATGTGAGGTGGAGAAGGGGGAGAAAGCTTGGCCACACGCGCTGGGTGAGAGCTCAGCACCCGAGTCTATCACTGACGTTTAGCATTTACTCCTGATTACTGTTTGCATGCCGACGAGGCAGGGCGAGTCATGTTCTCCTCATTTCCATAGTTAACCGCTCCTGCTTCAGCTTCTAGCCCGTGGTCGGGAAGCACAGCGGAGACTTTGGTTTGCTCTGCTTTGAATGAAGTTCCACCGCGACAACGCGCACTACTTGCGGAGTGACACGAAGACATGAATCAGAGGCACAAAAACCGTTGACAGCGTGAGCGGTCATTATGACCCGTGCCTTGCCGAAAAGCCGGATTTCCGGATTTATCCGGAAGAATCACATCCCTGATTAGCTCAAAAATGAAACATAACTAACACAGTGGAAAGTCTTTTGAGAAAAGTGAAATGATGCAGATAGGTTTTTGGTGTACACGAATGAGCACAGCATCGAGCAGTGGAAACGTGGGTTTATTTACTATGAAGTTCGTATTTTTAATTGTTGAAATTAAATCAGCGGTGACAGGCTAGTTGTTTTGATAGCGGCTAAATTAGCATGTCGCGATACTTTGTACAGGGGATCACGTCTGCGCCGAGTAGATGCGCAGAGGGTTGAAACAGCGCTGTCCAGTCTGCTAACAACAAGGTTTCTTTTGCCAGTTACTGTGATTAAACACGAGTTGTTTAATGTTCACAATGTATCGTTTTTCATGGGAAAAATGAGGTGCGTCCCCGGGACGCATGGATAGTGAGTTTAGTGCGTCATTTCAGATTTTAATGCGTCAGGGACGCAGGACGCATACCTAGCAACATCACTGTTAACCTGTTGTATGAAAGAAGCGACATACAGGATCTTGTATGCCCCCACGACCAGGGTCGGCCTCTGGTCGGTTCCTTGGCCTCTTGTCGGTTTCTCGGCCTCTTGTTGGATTCATGTCGGCCCTGGCCTCTTGTTGGCCTCATGTCAGCCCTGGCCTCTTGTTGGCCTGATGTCGGCCCTGGCCTCTTGTCGGTTTCTCGGCCTCTTGTTGGCCTCATGTCGGCCCTGGCCTCTTGTTGGCCTCATGTCGGCCCTGGCCTCTTGTTGGCCTAATGTCGGCCCTGGCCTCTTGTTGGCCTCTTGTCGGTTTCTCGGCCTCTTGTTGGCCTCATGTCGGCCTTGGCCTCTTGTTGGCCTAATGTCGGCCCTGGCCTCTTGTTGGCCTCATGTCGGCCCTGGCCTCTTGTTGGCCTCTTGTTGGCCCTGGCCTCTTGTTGGCCTCATGTCGGTACCTTGGTCTCTTGTCGATTCCTCAGCCTCTGACCGGCGACACCGGAGCATGTTGTGGCGCAGGAGAATGCAGTGCCGTGATTGTGTGACGATGGCTGCAGCAGCTCTGAACGCTCTGATCTAATAAAAGACTTCTGCTGCGCAGCGATGATCAATTGATTGTGGACCAGCCAAGGCGGTGCTCCGCTTCTATTTTTATCCCTCCACTGCTGAAGTCATAGCCGTCATCTCCCTCCTCGCTAGTCCAGTCTTTTCAATCTCAACCTCCCCTTGCTGCACTCCCAACCTCCCCCTCCTCTTCCTCCTCTTCCTCCCGTTCTTCAGTGAACAGCTTAACTGCCTCATTGGCTCCATCCAACAGCTGTCATGACCAGAAGAGGCTTCACTCCTGCAGCTGCTGCTCACTGATTTCACAACAGCTGTTTTCACCTCTTAGACTCTCCACTCGGTCCTGCTGTCTGAGAAGATGAGCTGCTGTTCAATGAGCTTTTATCTGCCAAAATGATCCGTCAGCCTTGATGAGGCACTGTCACTGACACCTATGTCTGTTTCCATATTTAGTTTATCATTTCATAAATCAGAAAAGCAACAAACCCTAACATTTGATCTACTCCTACTTCTTCCTATACTTTCTTTATATGCCCTCAATTTGTGGAATGGTGATCTTTTTTCAGTCACTTCTTTTTTTATAATGTCACAGAGCAGCATGACTGGTAGTCAAAACAAAGGTTGTGATTGGCTGAGCATGATGACATCATGACACACTCACTGTTTACTGTCACGCTGTGTCGACTCCATTTCCCTGAAACGGTTTGAGCTTCCTGTTTAAATCCACGCTGACGCCTCATTGAAGCTCGTCACCATCTATCAAACATCAAGTCCTCGCCATCATGTCGATCACATTGAGCTCGATATCCAACAATGAGACAGCAGTGATGTGAGCAAGCTCTGATAGGTAGGGACAGATTCCTGGACCTGAACCAGGAAGCTGCATGTCTCTAGAGGGTTGCTGCATAATGCTGCTGTCGGCGGCGTCACCGCGGCCTCTCCCACCCGGTTGGCGAACGGGCAGCGTTAAGCCATCTGTCGTTGTTTATTTAGTGAAGGAAGAAACGGAGAAACCTCAGTCAGCAACACAAACATATCCATAGGTTTTTACAGGCAGAAGACCAAAGAGTGAAGAAGCCGAGGAACATAAACCAGACTTTGATAGAGGAGGTGACTTTGTAGTTTGCAGGCGTAAAACACAAATATTGTATAATATACTGTGTTTAAATACTTTTTTTTTTGTTAGCTTAACCAGCAGGGATCCAGCAGGGATCCACCATGTCTCCGTTTGTTGGTTTGGTCCAGAACAAAGATGCAATATATTTCAACAATGATTGTTGAGAGAGAGAGAGAGAGGGATGGCGAGTCGCGCACCAAGTGACCTGGTCTCAAAGAAGAACACGACTTCTGCAGTTTGGCAGTATTTCGGGTTCCGACCTAATGAGAAGTAGAGCTTAGTTCGGGCCCAGAAAATCAAGCCCGACCCTACCCGAGCCCGTGCGCGTTCTGTCCGAACCCGGACCAACCCGACACATTAACTGTAATTAAGAGCCCGAGCCCGATTTCAACCCAACAATTATTTTTCATGCATGAGGCTGTTGTATGTGCATATCCGTGGGAAGTGGGGGTGCGGCTGCACGACTACTCAGTCACAAAAATATACAAATAATTTTATATGCTACGTTAGTGCCGCGATTAGGATATGACTGGACAAAGCCACTTATGTTATCACCTTCTCCCACTAGTCACTTGAAATGATCCCGTACCTCGGACTTTCCTGATGACTTGCTCAACGTTAATTGTCCTGTTTTTAATTTATCCTTTATGTCTCCAAGTTCCATGTTGCACTTTAGCGTAACTCCTTTATTCTTTGATTTAGCTGCATAGAGCGGAACCGTTATGAATGATGCGTGCGCACTATGTGTAGCGTCTTTTTTTTTTTTACTTTGTGTAACTGTACACATTTCTTACGTAGACCTACTCTGCTAAACATATAACCAATAATATTTAATGTTTATGCCTAGCCTTCTCCTCAGATTAGGGGAGAAGGCTAGGCATAAATGCAATGATAGAAAAAAAGAAAAAAAAAGAACCAACGAACAAACACAAACGCTTGTTTAAAGGCCCGGCCCGACCCAGCCCGAGGGTAGTGGTGGGAAATTTCGGCCCGACCCGGCCCGTGGGCAGAGAAGCTCAACTCTAATGAGTTTGGTGACGTCGTCTGAGCCTTACGTCATAATTTTTAATTAGTCACGGTAATGCCGTATATCGGGGTAAAATAGGGAGGAGGTTTGATGATATCAAAATTTGGATACCGCCCAACTCTAGAATGCATTACATTACATTTGGTACAAACTTTCATGATACACACAGGTATTTATCACAGCTACACAAAATATAACCACACAAATTAGAGTCAAACATGTTGCTGTAGAGAAGACACCAAAACTAGGGCTGGGTTCAAATAATCAATTTTCTGATTAAAATCTATCTTAACTGGAATGTTCCGATATCGATTAATAAAATCCCAGGATCAATCTTTTAATATATGCCTTTTCCCGTGGATGCCTGAAGTCCGGCAGTTAGTCTCGCGTGGCCAGCCATTGGTTCTTTGCGCCACAAGATCTGAGCACGTGAGAGACAAGTATTGCACAGCTCGCAAGCCTCTTGCAATTTCATAGGGCCCTAAATAGCTGGATGCATTATATATACTATATGTTAAGTGGGATGACAAATAAATAAGCATTTATGCTTAGTTGGAGAAGGCTTTTGGTATTTTGCAGTTGAGGTGGCTCTCCTGTGGACCTTGTCTTGTGTACGTGTGGCTCTACTTGAAAAAATAGTGAGGACCACTGGACTAGTAGTAGTGAACCAAAACATGGCGGGAGCTGCTCCACTGAAGGCACCACATGCGTGGTTGCAGTTCAGATTCAAAAACTATGAAGACAGAGAAGAGCTAATCTATATCGAATCGAATCGAATCTGGACCTTGTGAATCGGAATCAAATCGATTCGGGAAATCAGTGGCAATACCCAGCCCTAACCAAAACCATGACCTGCCTACCAAGATGGCTGGCGAACCTAGCTAGTTTTTGGTGGCTTGCCAAGCTCGAGGCAACTTTAAATGCTGAACTTAATGAGTCACTGAAGACCATAGTTATAGTCGACTGCAAAACATTGAAGCATACCCCCACTCAGAATTACCACCAAAAATAAGAAAGGCAAAATAATAAAAACCTAGTGAGGGTGCCCAAAACAATTCCCAAGCTGGTGAAGCAGTTACCAAGTCAAACGCACCCCAACCCACTCACAGCAACAACAAATGGGGGCTCGTGTGGGATCTGGAATTTCCATGAGGTGGGGTAAATATGTTTGTTTTTGTGTGTTTAGTGGCGGAGAGGCCTCTGGTGCAGACACTGCTGGTCTTGCTGCCTCTTAGCTGAGGATTGTTGTCATGTTTTTGTATTCCGTATGTTATTAAATCCTATGGATTTGATTGTTTAAACGGTGTCTCTTGCGATTGGGGTCAGTGATGTAATGTTGTTTGACCCAAAGGGCTACCCAAGGGTGAGGCGTATGACTGACACAACTGCAGACTTTTTTGTCTTCAGTTTTGTGTTTTAAACGATATTAAACTGATCTGTAGGTCTGAGACTCACACTTCCTCTCGTTGACATTGAGATATCTTGTTATCTTGCATTGTTGTGTGTCGGTGTTGCAGGTCGGCTTGTTACCTGGACAGGTAGAGCTGTTGCAGACCGACGGCTGGTCCGATTAATGGGAGGTTCAGGGGAGGAGTTTAATGAGTACTGACAGCTTTGAAATTAGAGAAGCAGCTGAGCAGAGATTATTCACGCCTCCATGTGGCGAAATCTCATTTTGAGTCATGGCGACAATCACCAGGCATCGAGTAATAAATCTTCAGGAGAAAAGCAGCGGTGATGAATTAGCCTGGGAGGAATGGGAAGCTGGTGATAGCTCAGATGGACCGGAAAGAACCAGGACACCTGACGGAACCAGGAGGCCTGAAATGGTAACAGTTTTATTATAGGGTTGATGTGCACCTGATGAGATTAACAAGATACAAAACATTGCTGAAGTTCAATATCTTTAAGGCACTTAGGGGTAGATTTACTAAGACTGGCGCAGTTTGTGCTGTGTTTGTTTTTGTGAGATTGCAAACAGCATATGCAGTGCTTCCTCATTTTGCATCGTATTTATCAAACCTGAGAGCCACTGGGCAAACAGCGCATACTCCGCCCTTGAGCGCAGTAAGCACGCCTCTAAAAGCAATGAATGGGCCCGCATGTATCTAACACGGATCTTAAAACGACAAAAAAGACAGCACTAAAAAGCACATAACGAACCAAGGAAATGGTAGCGTACAACAGGGCACAGGCGAGGATAACCGGTTCAGGTCCATCAGAAATGAATGTCTAGTAATGTGCAGCAAAACCACGAAATGTGACGAAATAATACAGATACAATAACTGGTTTGCGCAATTAATGGAATGGCCAGAGTGGAAACCAAATGATCACTCTGCAGCAGACAGAGGACCTCCGACGTTCCATCCACACCTGAGACATCCACGTCCGCGACCACTCGTGTTCTCAGGAAAAGAAAAATACCTGAGCAAACGGTCTCAGATACACCATTCACTAAAAAAAATTAAGAACGCAAAAACAGAATTGTTACAGGCTGTGTTGATAATTTATTTTCTCACTTTTATTTACAATCAATTTGCACAAAACATAGATCAAGTCCAGTAACTGTATTATTGCATGGCTGCTTAATCTGTATCATGGATTTCTGGTTCGCATGATTGATGATTTGTGTGGTGCTTCCTGGTTTAGACCTGCTTAGAGGTGGAGAATTTCCGCCGCAAAATAGAGGCTGCTCTCACTCGCAGTTTTTGTAAATACCGGGGAATATATAATTAGGCGCATTTTATGCATATCCTCCCGTCTTTTTGCACGGAACTCCCACTTTCCCCATGACCCTCCCACAAGCACATATTGAAAGCGCTATTTGCCTCTAACGCCTGGTTCACACTGGACGCGGAAGCGCCGCGAATAGACGCGTAGCGGAGCCCGCTTCCATTCGGCGCCCCTGTTAAGCTATGGTGTCGTTCACACTGGACGCGGAGCGCCGCGAATACGCGCCGTGAAGCGATCGTTTCGGCGAAACACGAGACAATCCGGTCAATTTTCAAAATAAAAGCAATTTTCAAAATAAAATACCGCGATTGACAAACGCGATCATATTTGTGTATCTAAACTCGCACTGTCGGAAACAGGAAGAGACAATACATTTAATAAATGTGAAGAGTAGATAAAAAAAAATTGTATTTCAACGGTATATCTGCACAACTACTGTCTACTACCATACACTCTCTCTCTGTCTGTGTGTGTCCTCTCTCTCTCTCTCGCTAAATACAAGACGGATAAATACAAGAAGTGTACAAACTTCTTGGTTACAGAAACATGGCGTATTAATTGTACGGGGTTTAATGGAAAAAAAATAGCTCTGAATGAACAACAGCTGAGCAGAAGCGCTTGTCGACCGCCGCGGAGAAATACGCGTCTGGTCTGAACGGGGGGTGCGCGGATCGCTCGCGATTTTCGGCAGCGCACCGCGCCGCGGCGCTTCCGCATCCAGTGTGAACCAGGCGTTACGCTCATGTGGCACGCAATCTGCGCTTTTACCCAAGTGTGCCCTGTTTGTAAATACCGTTGTTTAGTTGCGAACGGATTGCGCCTCAAGTGGGTGCAAATGCATTAGTAAATCTGGTCTGGCTCTTAGAGTTTAGTTTTAAATGGAAAAAATACAGATTTCTATAAGGAGATCTGATAAATGTAATTTATTTCTTTGGCGTCAGATGTAACTGCAGGGCAGCCTCTGGGACCTCATCTCCTTCACCCAACAGTGTCGACTGTCTCTCATCTGCGTCTTCAAATGCACACTGAAAGGAGGTCTGTCGTTTTCCCTCGTTCATGGTCACTTTGCTTCTTGATGACTAGCCCTTTTTCACTTCCATTAGTTTTGTGTTTCTTATTCTTGGGACCAAAAGTTCAATGGTCTTCCTTCTCTGGCTCTTGATCCTCCATTGTGAGTCAGCAGTAATGAAATGTACCTGGCTGCATCGGTCAAACACTTAAGAGGGAGCCTGACTCAGCAGTTGGAAGTTACCGATTTCCGATTATATTGAAACGCAGCTTGACCCACGTCTCTGTTGGGGTAGTAGCAGGAGCAGATTTGGTTATCAACAGCTAATTATTAATGTCAATATGATTATCGATATTAATAATTATATTTAATATATTATTATGATTTCGCCCAATGACAGCTGGGATTGGCTCCAGCCCCCCCGCGACCCTAAATACAGGATTAGCGGTAGAAAATGGATGGATATTATTATGATCTCTCCGGGTTCTCCGGCTTCCTCCCACAGTCCAAAAGACATGCAGGATGGGGACAGGTTAATTGGTGACTCTAAATTGCCCGTAGGTGTGAATGTGAGCGTGAATGGTTGTTTGTCTCTACATGTCGGCCCTGTGATAGACTGGCGTCCTGTCCAGGGTGTACCCTGCCTTCGCCCCATGACAGCTGGGATCGGCTCCAGCCCCCCCGTGACCCTGAATACAGGATAAGCGGTAGACAATGGATGGATGGATGGATATTATTATGATATAATCATGAAGGGGCACCACCCTGGGATCAGGGAAAAGATAACCTAAAACGGTATTCAGTCTCAATATAAAGGTTTTACACTCACATGCCAATCATCGTGACAATTAAAAAGGGCATGAAATTCGAGCACTAGCCTTCACAACCTGCTGTTATCCAGTGACATATACACAACAAGCACAAGAGACCGCTAGTTATAATATAATGAGATTTATTAAAATCAGTAATAATGATCACAATCAATAACACTGCAATTAACAAAGCCTTACTATCTAACTACCTAACACACAAAGCTAAGCTAAACAAAGGAAGAGACCTACGTGGAGTGTGTGTGTGTGCGTACGTGTGTGTGTGGAGAGAGAGAGAGAGAGAGCGATGGCCCGGCGCGACCACCAGGTGGAGCTATTCCTCACAGCGTTCAGGGGCGGGGCCGCTGACGTCAGATAGAATAGCGAGAGAGGGAGAGAGAGAGAGATGGCCGGGTACAGCCAGCAGATGGAGCTATTTCCCACAGCGTTCAGGGGTGGAGCCACTGACGTCGGATAGAATAGTGAGAGAGCGAGAGATAGCGTCAGGAGACGGAAACAGCTGGCGTAGGATACTTGTGGGGGCGGTGTACGTGTGTGCACATGTGTGTTAGCCGGAACAAAGAGAGAGGGAATGCGCGCGTAATACATAAAGGGGGTTAGTAAGCTATTACCATCACACGGGAGCTTGTGAATGAACCGGCGTTCGTTCGGCGGGACCCCGGTCCTTTAACTGATGGTAGATCACTTACTGAGCTCAGGTATGTGTCCGAGGTTGGACACACACTGTTACCGAAATGAAACCCAGTACACTGAAAAAATAAAACCCTTGGATCAATGTAAAAAAATTGAGGCAATCAATCACACGAAATATTTGACATTGACTCGAAGCAAAAATGTAATTTAGTTTAACCTGAAAAGTTTAAATCCATGCAACCACTTTTTAAAGGTTGGAGCAATCGAATCATTTTAGTTTGGAGCAAACTAATTATTTTAGATTGTCTCAAATAAAAAAGTAACAGTTGTCATTATTTGAAATGTATAGTAAATCAAATTTTAAAAATTGCTTTTTATACATTTTGATCAATGACTACTCGGAACACTTTCCTTTAGAATACATTCATATTTATTGTTCCATAAACATTCAACATCTGTTTTAAATGTCCTGTCGAACTCCTAAGACATCATGCAGTACCCATGGCAAATTTACCAGGACATACGTTTTCTAATTCAGGTGTAAGCCTTACTATTAACACATGATCAATTGCTGCCCTATTGATATTTTCACCCTGCTGCACACACTGCCTCACCCTAATCTGTGAGGTCTTTGGAGGTACTAACATCTGTCTATGGCAAAAAAAGGTACTCTGACATCACAGACTGTGGTGGGGCAGTGTGTGCAGCAGTGTAAAAATATCAACCACAGTTCATCTTAAAATACAAGTAATTTGACAAAATGGCTTTGAGCCCACAAATTTGTTACATAATTCAAATCATCACTTGATGACATCACATTTGTAGTAATATTGAATTGGGAAGGTTTTTCCTGACGGAACACATTTCACCTTAAAACATCCTAAAATATAATTAAATGTTATTTTGACAGCATTGTACACCTGTTTCAAATCTATATGATGTTGACAGACTCTTTCAGCTGAACACAAATCCTGGAACTGCTCCTCAGACAGTGAATAGTGGAACTCCTAAGACACTGAGAGTTTAGGCATAATAGCTCAAACAAAAACTCTGAGCCTACAAAGTTGGTGACTTTAAGTATCACTCACATGATGGAATCAACAGTTAGGAACATTGAAGTAGGAACATTCTTCTGACAGGAAACGTTATCCAAATGATTTTCTTAAAAGGGTTTTAAGATGTTTTAAGTGTGAATCTCTCCAGTTCTCAAGATAGAAAGCTCCTGGTCCCCTCCATTAGTCTGAAAATGTAACCTCTGTGCTGTACAGTTGGGTGCTCAGTCTATTGACTTTCTTGGTCATCCTTTTTCCATCAAGCTCCATCAGGACCTTTTGCACAAATTCAAAGGTGAAGTGCAGCCTTTTTGGATATTTTAGGTTGAGTGTGTATAAGAGCCCAAAGACCATGGCAAAAGCTGTTGCAACTAAGGGCAACTCGTTTAGGACCTCTGTTCCTTCGGTGACAATTTTAATTTCTTCGGGTGGATGTAGAGGATCCTCTTTCTCAGTGATAAAGATCACCATGGTTGTCTGCTCCAGTTCTTCAACCTCATTTTCCTGCATTAAAAAAAAGAAAAGAAAAGATAAGCGTTATTGTTTCAGAAATTGAATCTTAATCTCTTATAAACTCTAAACTTTCAAAACTTGAATAGGCGCAAATCAAACAAATGTTTATTACAAGGGGTATGACGAGATTAAAAGTGACAAGATTTCTCGTCGGGTTAAAAAGCTGTCCCATGAGACTCACACAATTCACATATTTACCCTATTTATTACATATGGCTGTTAGTCTGTGGGTGTTAACTGTGTGAGCGAGTGAGAGGGTGAGAGCCCTTACCTGGTATTCTTTGATAAGATTCTCAACAGGTTCGCCTAGGTAGATCATCAGAGAGGATGCATTCTCTTCTGATGGTGCTGTCCACAGTCTGAGTAAGAACAGTTACAATCAATTAAAATTAAACAATCAATTCAGCCATGGATCTCACTGATTACACAACTTGATTATAGATACCTCATCTAAAACTTGCAAGGTCCTGGTGGTCTTCTCTTTCACAACTCCTCCCTTGCTCCTGATGACCTCCAGCAGTTTGGTGGAGTGCTTGTCCAACTGCGACAAGTACTTTGTCTCCAAGGGAACTGTTGTGATTCGGATGAACTTGGCATTGATCTAAAAAGTAGAGCATACAGAAAGAAGGGTACAAGTTTTTAGATGGTGAAATACTTAAACCTAGAAAAACAAAACAGAATCACCAGCACAGTCTAACCAAATTATCACCTACACACAAAAAAAAAGAAAGAAGAAAACATGAATTGAGTGCCATGCTGATGAAACCACTACAGGCTAACAATAAAGTTAGTAAATGCATGGGTGACTAATGCGTCTGAGATGCTTTGCATCTAAAAACCTACATCTGAAAAAGTGCAGGCCATCTCTCGAAGACGTCTTCAATGCTCAGCTTCTTATGCACAATTTCTTGTCTCTGGTATCCGAGCGTCTTTGCCATCTCTTGCCAGTCTTTACATTTCCACATACATGGATAACTGAGGAAACATGATACAAAAGATACCTTTAGTTAACTGAGTAGACTACACCTAATTTTTTATTTACATTTAGTTTAACCTAGTAGATCTGGTAGACAATTTCCCAGATAAGAGAAGATTCTATACTTTCCCCAGCCAACTGGCCTAATTATCCAAAATGTCCTTATGACAATGTAAATAGAACTTACCACAAGCAATGATCACTGGCAGGAGCTTCCAAATAGGTTGCACAGCAGGAACACAATTGATTGGTGGCTGCTTCCCTCAACTTGAAAGAGAATACATTATTTAGTTTTTAAGTTAACCATCAAAGTGTGTTCGCTACTAACATGATGCACAAATTATCCAACTTTTACATAAACACATATACTTTATTTAATGATTTTAGGGAAGCTGGCTAACATTTTGGTACTTTTTTTTTACCACATGTAAATGCTGTTAACAGTGTAGCAAAGTAACATTACCAGCTAGAATTAGCTGGGCCTTGTAATACCATGGCTGATAAATACTGAACACGAGATAATTAGGAGGGGGAATAAAAGATCACAGATGCCTTTATGCTATTGACAGCAGAAATAACCATCAGTCAAGTTTGCAGCTTGAACCTGGGGATTAACTAACATCACCACGTGTCAAAAACGAACAAAAAAAAAACTTTGGAGCATTATTAACCCCCTTCCTTACAAGCTAGCATGTCATGGTTGGTAATAATGAATGCCTAACGTTGTGTAGTTTCATATGATACTACTACTATCTTCACTAGCTTTAAAACAGAGCCCGCAGAGCAATTTAAGACAGTAATGTCGGCAAATAAACATTTGCTAGGCTCTTCGCGCCACTGTTAACTATTAAACACACTAAGCAGAGCAAGCATTTTAAGTCACGAACATAACATTAGCTGTAACGTTAACTAACTTACACGTGGTAACTTGCGCTACCGTCAATTCCGCCACAAAATAACATTACATTTAGAAATGATAGCTTGCATTTGTTAGTTAACGTAGCTAGCTAACTGTGATAGCATAACCCACCCACGACCAGAGGGCGGCTAACGTATGTTAACTTTATAGTTTGAATGAAGAATGCTAACGTTAGCGCTAGCTTAACGTTATAACTTACAAGCTATCAAGCGGTAGTGCTGAAATTACGGCCAGAGTCAAGGCCAGTTAGGTATACTTGGAAAAAAACATTAACGGTAGACAAGGTTTAATGTTTTTACCTTACCAGTATCAATGTTGCTCGTTGTGGTTCTTCTGTGTGGCAGCCTGGCTCGAGGGGTCTGTTGGAGTGTACCGTTGCGGCCGACGCCCACTGATTCTGTGACGGACGTTTTTTTTATTCCTTTATTTGGACGTAAACGGGTCAGAGAGCGTGATCTCAAACTTAAAATGCGCATGTGCAAATCATGCTTAATCTAATAAAAATGCTTTGATCAAATGAATAAATCCACTTTAATGTCCAGCTGCTAATTTATATTGTATCCAAATACAAAAATAGTTTCAACCATAAACGTAAATTAGAATGTTTAGATTAAATGAAAAAACTAATAACTTTCAGCTATTAGAGCGCAAAAATACACATTAAACCAACAACAGCAATGTTAGACTTTTTTCAGTGTGGCGCGGGTACACAATCAGCATTGAAATACAACAAGCGCAAAGCAACGGACTCGGCGGTCCATGATCAAAACTTAAAACACGTTAACAAGAATTACAAGCATATCCTACACTATCAAACTTATGTCTCTGCCCAGACAGATAGCCTCTTACTTTGTTGATGTGTGTAAGTCCGTCTTGTGCGGCGGCGGTGCTTCTTGACGTGGCGGCGGCTTGTGGTTCGCGAGTCCTCGGCGGCAGCGGGGGACGCGACGAGTCGGTTGAGTCCAGACGAGAGCGGGGCGTAGCAGTTATCCTTCCCGTTGATCAACTCTAATGAAGAAAACAGTTCGTGTTTCTTCCTTCCGCGGGCAACAATAGAATCGCACGGCTTGGCGATTTAGTCAGCTGACTTCAGACAGGAGCGGGGCGCAGAGGTTATCTTTCCTGTTGGTCGATGAAATAAAGGAACCGTTCGTTCCTCTTCTGCAGGCAAACAAAGAATCGTGCGGTTGTGGCGATCTCCTCAGGATCAAAAAGAAAATAGGACGAAGTCGCGGAAAAACGGGGAAAAACAGTCTTTCGCTCGTCCAGCGAGTTTGGGGAGAAGACTGTGGCCTAAGACAAAGGAAACGCTGCAGACGTTAAAAGTTTGCCTTCTGTTGCAGCGGTGTGCTGGCGGTGGAGGAGCTCACCTCCTGTTGCAACGTCGTGTTGTGATGGAAGAGAAAGTTTTTAAGGCGGCGCCAGGTTTTATACCTCATGGCTGCTCCTGGGGTACCTGTGGTTGTCAGCCAATCTGTCGGTGAGAAGTGAAACCAAAATGGCGGTTGTAGTTCTTTTATCCCCTTTGTCCCTTTGTTCTGACCGCATGTGAAGGCTTCTGGGCCTCCTTGTAGGCCGCATTGTGTAGTCCTGATGGTGAGGTCCCTACATCTCCATCCTCGTCTCGTCAGCTCTACTTTCACTTTCTCACGTACATCCTGTCTCGTTCCAGATGAATCAGCCAACGGAGACGCGGGTCGATGTAGCTAGCAGTAAGCAGCATGGATGCATCTTTGTCATGACTGCATCGCTTCTCGAGGTCCGTCGATATCTTTGTTTTCATTTCACCGAATGCTGCTGACCGGTTATCTCCACGTGAGCGCTGCTGTTGGCTATTTCTGATAGTGAGATTGTAATTCACAAAACTTTATTGTTCATCAGACTTTGTGTCAAAGGCATCCGTTTATGCAGGTAAGTCAAGGAGAAGAGGGTGAGATTTGCTAACGTTAGAAAACACGTTTTTGAAAAAAAAATAGAATACTAATTTCAGCATTCGAATAGTACTGATTTGTTTTACTATTCAAATTATATTCTAATTATATTCAAAGTTAATTTTCTTTGATAGAAAAATGAGATTTGATTGTTAGTTCGGCTTCGCTGGCGAGATTTATGGGAGACAAGTTATCTCCCCTCATCTCTCCGTGATGCCGATACGCCCATGAAGGTGCAGAAGCTGCTGGGTCGAGTACAACAACACGGCTTGGAGAGCGATGGCTGAAGAGTTGCCTCTGGTCTGCCTTCCACCTCCTGCCCTATCGTCCGCCATCGTCATCCGCCATTTCCGCTCCTGAGGTCTCGACTCCTTGACTTATCTCGACCGCCGTAAGGTTGTGTGTGTGTGTCTGGCTAAAAAAAGGTAATGACTGACCAATCAACAACATTCGTCCAGTTTCGACCGGTGGCCGCATGATCCACACGTCGCTGGCTGAGACGGAGAAATTAATGAGGTGGCAGACCTCACAAAAGTAAAGTTCTGCCTGATTGTGGTGCTAGATGAAAGGTCAGGGATCAGCTAAATCATTAATGGTCGATCACTGGGAAGAAGAGTTTGCATAGCAAAGTTGATGAGGAAATCAGTGGCACCTATGGACCACTCTGTCTCCCACTGTTTCAGATTCAAATCAGCGAGACCCTGGAAATGAACTGACCAGACAAAATATCCCACTAATATTATCAGACTCGCAGAGCTTTACTGACCTGTGATTGGCCCAAAGTTTGTGAAGGAAGGGCAAGTCATAAAGACTTCAACACACTTGTGTTTTATCAGAACAGCGGGTCAGCTGTTTGTGTGGACAGTGAGTGCAGCGGTCAGCTGGTGGTGTTTATAAAGGGAGGGGAGGAAGTGTTTGTCTTCCGGGAGTGAAGACTCACTTTCCCTCTGACTGACTGACATCTGTGTTCACAAGATAAGGCCGATACTCCAAGGGAATGAGTCGGTTCGATGCTCGGGAATGTAGAACATTATATAAGAGAACACGGAAACAGGAAACATCCAGGCAGCAGCAGGACGAGAAACATTAAATACTCGTTGTCTTGTTTGAACCCGTTACATTTCAGTTACAGGCTGCTAAACGTCTGATAGTCTGCTGAGGTGAAATTTTTTTCTAATATGAGAATTTGATCCAAAAAGCAACTGTAACAAGAGAAGAATAACTACGTCTCGTAATTAGGTCTGAAAGCGGAACTAAAGTTTTAAACAATCTAAATGAGGGTTCTGGTGTAAAGGGAGGGTCCTCTTATAAAGGAAGGGTCCTGATCTAAAAGAAGGGTCTGAATCTAAAGGGTGTGTTCTGGGTTGCCACGATAGCTCAGCGATAGAATTGGCTTTTCTAATGAAGGCAAAAACGTCCCAAAAAATAACATAAAAATAAATAAATAAAGGGAGTGTCCTGATCTAAAGGGAGGGTCCCTTTCTAAAAGGAGGGTCCCGTTCTAAAGGGAGCGTCATGATCTAAAGGAACGGTCATGATTTGCTGCAGCAGACTGAACACTGATGTGGACTTTTAATCACTGTGACGCAGCAGGAGTTCAGTTTGAAATATTTCACGTTGCTTCTTCATACTTACAAACTACAATTTAATTTTCTCTTCAATAAGAAATTCAGATAAATGTAGTGAGGATGATTACATGCCTCTCCGAAGGGAAAATTGCTGCTTTCAGGATTTGAAAATTGCAGCTGTCAGTTTAGTTTTTTTTTTTTCATTTTGGGGCCTTTTGTTTTCCAAAACTAGGATGTTTGATATATTCCTACATTGTAATGGACAATTCTGCTTTCTTGGTTACAGCATTCGATGGTAACCGTTGCCAGGTTGCCACTGGCAACCACTTCGAGAAGTCGGCAACCAATTTGGTTGCAATAAGTGGTGACCGCCAACGCATAAGAAAAGGGGGGGGGGCATTAATTATATTTAAATATTGCTGTTTATCGTCTGAACTAGAAAACACCCACAGGCGTCTGTTACCAAGACGATGGTGGTGCAGCGGATGAAGTATTTTGACCGTGGGATGAAAGCCGGTCTACGAACACTTCAGCATTTATCTGTTACCTTTCATGTTGAGTCACCTGCATGCTTGCTAACTGATTTAATGTGCCTGCAGCCGGGAGATTACTGTTAATTATGACAATGAATGGAGTAAACATCAGTCTCACACCCTTTTTCCATCCCATTTGTGTGTTTATTTTCCTCCTAAACACCTTTAAACACACAATATTTGAGCAAATTGTGATTTGTTCTTCAGATTATCTGAGCTTCTCTGCTTTTCTGATCTGATGGCTATCATTCATCAGCTCATTTATGCTGCACAGAACTGCACAGAAGCTGTTAGCTATTAGCTGTTAGCATCCGACCTAGCCAGTGGGACACACACAGCTCCCAGTCGAGTCATTTATTGGTATCGGTATCACCTTTCAGGCCTCTCAACCAGCCTGTAAGATCTCCTGGTCTCCTGGTCTTCAGACTGCTGAGAAATCAATAAACCATGATTTTAACCGTAAAACCTCCACCATGAGTTTAACACCCACTCGGACTAACCAAGTCTCCCAGAGTCTCCGACGTCACTGATCCTGAAGACCGTCTGACCTTTTCTCCAGAACAGGAAACGTATTTATCACAGTTCTGCTCCCCAGAGGATGAACCTTTACCCCCATGACCTTTCATCGAAAATACAGATTCTGGTACCGGTCTGTTGAGGAATGTAAATTATTCAGATATCACCTGAGCTATTGTTCTGCTTTTAATATCGCAGGCAAAGAAAAAGGGTGTTGATATTGTTCTGTTTTCTGTGTGAGAGAGTTCAGTGATCCAGGCGCTGTGCGTGAGCTGCAAGGATCGTTGCCATGACGATTAGGAGAGTTGTCATTCTGCTACCATGCAGCGCAATCAGGAGACGTGAGTGAGTGAGTGAGACAGACAGACAGATAATTACACAGATGGCTGTAAACATGGACAGAAATTTGCCGTTTCCAGCTTTTCCTGAAGTCCGGCTAATGTCAGCGGAGTTCAGTTTTTTTGTGGTTGAGGATGCTGGTCTGTTCATCATGTTAGAACCAACAGCTCAACAGCTGCAACTATGAATCTGTGTATTAGAGCTGTCAATTTTCCTATAATACTATTTGAATTTCATCCCCTATTTTTTTCAATATTCAAATTATATTCATATAATAATATTTAATGCTCAAATTCATCCATCCATCCATCTATCCATTGTCTACCACTTATGTATTCAGGGTCCTGGGGGGGCTGGAGCCAATCCCAGCTGACATTGGGCGAAGGCAGGGTTCACCTTAACAGGTCACCAGTCTATCACAGGGCTAACATGTAGAGACAGACAACCATTCACACTCACATTCACACTTACGGGCAATTTAGAGTCATCAATTAACCTATCCCCATCCTGCATGTCTTTGGACTGTGGGAGGAAGCCAGAGAACCCGGAGAGAACCCACTGTTACACGGGGAGAACATGCAAACTCCACACAGAAGGAACCCGAACCCGACCCGGGAATCGGGACCCTCCCGCTGTGAGGTGACAGTGCTACCCACTACACCACGATCAAATTCAGCGTATTATTAATATTAACTACACTGCACAGGCTTATACGTTGCCAATCCATTATCGGCAATATGGTTGTTTTACTTCCTGTCCACTAGAGGGCGTTCCACCAACATTACCAATAAATATGTTGAATTACCAACAGCTGACAGCTTTCTAGATAAGTAATACTTAAGAAAGTAAAACAACCACATTGCCTTCTCCTGGGGAGAATTTTTTTACTATTCTAATTATATTTGATTGGAAGTTCATTCCAACAGCCCTACTGTTTATCAATGGACAGAAAATCAATCGGTAACTATTTTGATGCCGGAGTTATTGTTGTAGCAGAAATGTTAAATATTCCCCAGTTGCAGCTACTAAAATGTGGAGATTTAATGCTTTTCTTTCCCACAAATGATGATGAACTAAATATTTTGGGCTCCTGGACAAGAAATGCACCAATTAAAAATGTTCCTGTCTGTCTGACCTGCCGATTCAGATTCTCTTTCTAGAGTTGAAATAACAGTTTTCACCATCAACACGGAAAAATAAAAAGTGTAATTCAGTAAAAATGTAAAAAACTCTAACTTTTTACCTTATTGTCATCCATAAGAAAACACACAATTTAAATGATTAGGAAATGTATGATTATATCTTTATTTAAATACATGCTTTGGTTATAAAAAAGAATAATGTATAAGATTAATGTATAATAAGCTGCTGGTGTTGCAAGTAAACACAGAGTTCCTTCTGTAATAAATAAAATTAAAAAAACTTCTTCATTCAGGTTTCTTGCCAAAAACTATAAATGTAAACTATTTTGTTAGCTTACATTTGAACACATTATGATAACTGTATAAGTTACATTCATTCAATAATAATACTGAATGAGTAGAGCTTGAATAATTGAAGAAGATGATCAAACTCTGAGCTGTTAAGAACACAAACACCACTGAGCTAGAAACGTCTGAGATGGCTACGGCACACGCACGAACAGTGCTGTGAGGCCATATATTTCTTCTCCCGTCTCTTCTGCTGCTCACAAACGGTTTCAGTCTGAAGCAAAACGTCATGGAGAAAGAAAACAATCAGTCACTGTGTGTGTGTGTGTGTGTGTGTGTGTGTGTGTGTGTGTGTGTGTGTGTGTGTGTGTGTGTGTGTGTGTGTGTGTGTGTGTGTGTGTGTGTGTGTGTGTGTGTGTGTGTGTGTGTGTGTGTGTGTGTGTGTGTTCGTTCCCCCTGGAGGTTGTTGGGAGCTGCAGTGTGTTGGTGGACAATGTGGCACAAAGAAAATAATAACTAATTAAAAAGGGTCTCCTGCTGTGGTCAGAAGCTGATTCTGGATGATGGTGGTGGTGACGATGATTTAATAAAGTGCAGTTACAGAGCCGATGATCAGATGGAACAAAAAAGGCTACGATAGTTGATGACTGGTACATCAGAAGAAATCCATAAAGGGGCTTTCGTGTCTTGTTAGTCAAGTTTGATCACAATATCAGTTGTACTTATTCGCATCACCCTGGCTGCACACGCCAGAGAGGAGGGGACGCCATGAACACTGAAAATAACCTTGTATTGGCATAAATTCAACCTTGTTGTTTGTACCACAGACAGTCTCTGGTTTGTCCTCATAGTTTGGTTCGGTCTCTATTTGAAACATAAGATACTATCGTAGAGCTCCGGAAGACCACAGACCGATACGCTACACTGTAAAATTTTTCACTGTAAGTTTACAATAAATTACTGGCTACTGGTTGCATTAATTTTACAGTAATTTCACAGTAATTTATTATAAATATTTCACAGTAATGTACTGCACATGTTTCACAATAATGTACTGTAAATATTTCACAGTAAAATACAATGCAACTACAGATATATACTGTAACTTTACAGTTGCCATGCCCATGGAATTACTGTGATATAGCAGTATGTAGCTGTATGTAAATTACAGTAATTGTCTGTATTTTAAATTTTTTTACTGTAAAAGTAATGCAACTCAGTAGCCAGTAATTTACTGTTAATTTACAATTTAAATAATACAGTAAAATATTGCAAATTTGACTTGTCAACTGTGTTTTTACCACAGAAACATGCTTTGGATTTGCTAAATTAAAAGTCAAAACAAGAACAAAGGAAACAAAGACAATACTCGTTTTAACTTTTTAATAATTATAAAAACTATTTTACAACATAAACATGAATTTACATTTTGCCGATATATTCATTCCCTGTCTATAAATCAACCAATCTTTTTTAACTATCAATATTCAATAAACCACCAAACATTTTAATCCCCACTCTCAGCCTTGACAGTCTTGTTTGACATGAATCAATCAATATTAAATCGCTATCGAATTTACAAACGTCAATTTACAAAAACGTCTAAACATATAGGGCCCTAGTTTCGCGGCGCAGGGTGGCGGAGCTGGCGCAATGCAAGTTGCGACCCGCGCAGCCTTGCGCACCGTCAGTTTGGCAGTTTGGTGGATCGCCTGCGCCAAGATGGGTGTGGCGGCGCAGCAGTGGGAGGCGTCACAGATTCAGCTTGGCGTAGCGGAAGTTTCGTGGCAAAAAGCCTCGCCGAGACTGCGCTGAAAGCTCGCCAGCTCCGACCTGGTCTACTTTCGGCGCAAGGCGTAAATAAAGTCCATTCATTCAATGCGAATCACAGCTGGCGGAGTGGAAGTTTGGCTGACTGCGCGCAGTGTGCACACGTCACCGAGACCTCACAGGCAGGTTTCCACAGTTCCAGGCACATTTAAATGCTATAAATAATCACAACAAACACTATTAATGCAACTAATTGAATCAACACGTGAATTTATATCTATATAGATTGTCCCGTCACATCTGACGTCAGATCAAAGGCGGATGGCACGAGTAACGGAAACTCAGCCTCTCGGACCAAAACATCTCCCTCTCTCTCTCCTGTTTTTTATAATATGGGCATTATTATGATACGCGCACACAGCGCGTGATGAGCGTGGTGGGAGCAGCGACGCTGCTTCTGTCATCGGGTTATCAAGTGACGGAACTTGCACTGAACCTCCCCTAACGCATTACAGTTTTTCTCGATCGTTTACACACATTTTCTGAACGCATGCCTCATACTCTCAGAACTCTACACACAAATAAAAAAAACACACACACAATGGGCAAAACCCCTCAATTCTCCTGCAAAATGAAACTTTACATTCAAAACAATGTTATTTCTTCTCAAAATGGTATTTTGTTGTCAAATGACACACAAACCATCATATGAATAGACATTTATAAGAACCAGTTGAACACTGATGTGCTCAATGTAAAACACGATGAACACTTCTTCTCCATTTACCATAATGACTTAGGCCTTTTTTTGTTCAGTGTTACACTCACTACAGACAGTACATACATTAATGTGTTGTAAAATATTTTAGAATATTGTTTTTATATATTTTATTTTTCCCACAAGAATACTGTAATGTATACAGTTTTCATCCCAACCAACACAAAGTTGCATATACAGTGGTCTACATACAAAACCAGAAGAAATGACTGTATACAGTTACAAAAAACAACAAAAAACAACAACTATCCTGCATCCTCTCTTCTGTTTCGGTCTGGCCACAGCACCTCATCCACATCACAGGCAATGCAAGCGATGGCCAAGCAGCGGGGGAAATATCGCCTAGCATGGCAAATCCATGCTAGGCTCCTCCTCGTACTCTCACTCCTCTGGCTCTGCCTCTGTTGCCAATGTTGGCATCCATTGCTCCAAAACAGAAGAGCTCACCTGTTGCACTTTTATGCTAATGCTCTGATTGCAAATTGTAAAACTGTGTTGCAGGTGTTTTCCCACGTGATGAATCAGTGTGCATAGTAGGGAAATTAACTTTAGAATTTTGAATGGCAGTGTGTTCCTTGTGAAAACAAGAGATTTTCTTCATGAAAATTGTGCCAAATGCAGAGAATTGTGTGTAGTGTTTTGAAAAAAGTGTGTTTTTAAAACTGCAATTTGAGTGTAAAGCAGGAATTGTGCTTGCAGTTTAGCAGAGCTAGTTCATGGTGTTGGTGCATGAGTTACATGTTGTGGTCATTGTGTCTCAAGTACCAGTATGTGTAAACAATTGAGAAAAACTGTAAAGGTGAGGAGAGGAGCTCATTTGATTGGTGAAGATCTGAATCGGCTGTATTAATCCCAGTCCACGCCTCGTCTCCTCCTCGTCTCCCACTCACGCCTTCTTCTCCTCCCTCTTTCCCACTTGCGCCGGTGGGCGAGACGGGAGGTGTGCCTGCGCGAGCCTGCGCGGTGCACGAAACTTGCAATGTCCAGGCGGACACACCCCGTCGGCGCGGCGCAGGTGCGCTGAAAGCTGACTGCGCCTGGTCTACGAAACTAGGGCCCATACAGTATAAAAATACAGTATAAACAATCAACAACTTGTGAACATATACAATATGAACATTCTGACATAAACTACGCAACAATTTCACATGTAAACTGACCACTCGAAGTCAACAAGCTTTCTTTGTAGAGTGCTCACATTTGGATTGATGGCTCCATGCTTCTTCTCCGACGTGGACCCATCTCTGGGTTAATGCCCAAGAAGCACCTGTAAACAATAAACAAAGACAACCATGGATATAAGTTACTTATCTGTGAGGCAATGCTTCGCGGAGAAAAACAGCTTTGAAATGAGTTAGTTGCTGCAGCTGGAGGCTAACGTTAGCTTGCTTTGACTTTCATGCTAATTCGCGGCAAAAACACTGCATATTCTCGGTCGAATAACTCACAAACTATGCCTCCTAACGACATGCGGAGACCATTAAACAAATACACATGATTTAAACTTCCCAAAGATATGTTACTTCTCTGTGAGGCAAAGCTTCGCGGAGAAAAACGGCTTTGAAATGACTTAACAGCCAAAAAAGTGGAGGATAAAGTGAGTTCCCTTGATCCAAAAGATCGTTCATTTACTAACTCACACAACTAATAGACAGTTGTGACAAGCTGTCTAATATTTTAGGCTAATGATGTTAACCTTACCTTTGAGTTCTTCTATGGTATGTGTGTTGGGTCCAAACAGTATCCACCATGGAAGAGAACGGCATCGATCCACCAGTTTGCCTCTTCTTGATCCCACAATGCAGCACAGTTAAAGCGCAATTAACGTTCTGTGTTATTACAGAGGATGCTTTGAATATGGTATTTTACTGTGAAATAATACAGTAAAATGTTATGCAATCCTGGTATCCTTTTTTTTCACAGTAATTTACCGTGTCTGCATCGGTTTCACAGTAAATTCTAAATTACAGTATCATATTGTGATTATTACAGTTAAAGCCTGTAAAGTGCTAATACAATAATTTATTGTGAAATATTACAGTTAAATATTGTTAAATCCTGGTAAAATTTTATAGTGTACGTTTACCTCCCATTACTGATTCACTGACGAGTGACGACACCAGGAGAATCTCGCCTCAGTTGTGTCAATTTGCGAGACGTCTCACTGACTTTATATGTCATTTGGTCACATGAATAATTTGCGTTGGTTTCACCCCTTAAACGCGACGTGAATTTTCGCGCGAGTTTGGTCGCAGAATCAGTTGAGTTAATTTGACAGAGGTCACGTGGGGTTTAACTCCGTGTAGACACCGATAATGTTTCATCATTTGTGGCCGAAATTAACATTATTACTGCTTTGTACATGTTGTGGATGTCCCACATACACCAGGAAACTAAACAGCATCCTTTCTGAGTTTATAACTCATGGGGATCAGTGAATCTCATAGCGCTGTATTCACTCTGAATTGCAAGCCAGAGATCGTCTGGTTCACAACAGCGGCCGCTAAGCTCCACAATCAAAAAACGACGCTGTGATTTAACTGCAATACACAGATAAAGAGTATGCCGAAGTAACGACAATTGGTAAAAAGTCGGAAATCATGGTTTGTCAAGTCTATCCGTTAAGACGATACGTAAATAATTTAAAGCTCAGAGCTGGGCTATGCTAACACCGTAGCTGCTCTGTAAACACTGAAAATAGTTTAAATCTCAACAATAAATACACTTCTTTGGTGATATGATATCTTATATATGATGGTATAATATATTATTATTATATATGATAATATTATATATACATTATTATTGCCACAAGTATCCGCTCACCTGCCTTGACTCGCATATGAACTTAAGTGACATCCCATTCTTCTCTTTTTTAATAATATATGTATTGGTTTTTCTTATTTTACAAGAACAATACAAAGAAACAATACAAATATACAAAAAAATACTTACAAAAAAAAAAAAAGGTAAAGCTCATGTCAACAGAGATTTAGTTGAGGCCACAGGAAACAGTTCACTTTTCAGACCCGTTAACATTTAGAGTTTACAGAAATCCAGATTAAGGAGACTCCTTGTACAATAATCAAAAAGTAGTCTGGTCCAAGATAGTTCAAATAGTGCTGCCAGATTTTGTAGAACTTGTCTGTTTTGTGTTGAATAATATCCATCCATCCATCCATCGTCTACCGCTTATCCTGTATTCAGGGTTGCGGGGGGGCTGGAGCCGATCCCAGCTGTCATTGGGCGAAGGCAGGGTACACCCTGGACAGGTCACCAGTCTATCACAGGGCTAACATGTAGAGACAAACAACCATTCACGCTCACATTCACACCTACGGGCAATTTAGAGTCACCAATGAACCTATCCCCATCCTGCATGTCTTTGGACTGTGGGAGGAAGCCGGAGAACCCGGAGAGAACCCACGCTTACACGGGGAGAACATGCAAACTCCACACAGAAGGAACCCGGAGCCGACCCGGGAATCACACCCGGGACCCTCTTGCTGTGAGGCGAGAGTGCTACCTACTACACCACGTGCAGCCGTGTTGAATAATATTTGTAAGATATTCTAGAGGAATTCATTCCAGTAATACCTTATCCGCCCGTGGCGAACTGGAGACCGAATCGAACGACTGGTTCTTAAAACCACGACCGACCAGACTGTCTGCTTCGCTACACCACAGAGTCCAATACGACAGGACTGGCATCTTACAGTGCGAGGGGAGACAGGTGGTGATGTAGTTAACTCCGTCGATGATGTCGTGTCTGTGCTGGCAGAGGTGGTCTTATGGGAACAGCACCTTTCTATATGGAAAAACGATCTACATTTCTATTCATTTTTGTCACTCGAGGGGGAGCAGGGTAACTACAGTTACATAAGTAGTATATTAAGGCTTCTACGCTCCACCTGATTTATTTTTTCCACAAACATTCAGCAAAGAAGAGACGAAGGCTTGCCCCTTCTCTGCCTCTGATTGGCTCAGACCGTGGTATATCTTCTTCTCTGTATGCTGATGGGGAAAACACATCAGCTAAATGTTGAGTGCACCGGTGCGACCAGGGAACGTTTTTAATCGCACTTCACTGATTTTTGGTACCATGTGCACCGTAAATAGTTGCACTCTGGAGCCCTGCGTTCACAAAGAGGTCGTGTCTCCTGGTTCCTCCTCCGTTGCTGCTCTGAGGAGGAGCGATTGTCCTTCCCGTCTCAGTAACTTTTCTAATAACAACAGTGCGGGAAAAACGAAGGATACCCTTGCAATGAAAAGACAGCGTAAAAAGGGCTTTAGATAACATATTTAATTGGCTCTTCCTCAGCCACAATGTTTCATCAATATTTGTCCAGCAGTAGGGTTTTAAAAAAATATTTAAGTCAACCTCATCGGCAGCTCAACATGATACCCACAGGGGTTTGGTTACTGTGTTACACTGTAACACGCCTACAACGCTGCAGCCGTGGGGTCGGAGATGCCGTCATCACCGCATCACTGCTGTAAGAAACCAGCGAGACACACACACTAGGGCTGTAACGACACACGTATCGAAACTGAAATCGCGACACTCTGATCCACGAACCTGTCTCGCGGTGTGAGAAGGCAGAATCACGACACAACTTCCAGCTATCAAGTTGTGTGTCCACAGGCTGCGGTGTTTCCCCGCGTCCCATTCATTGTCTATGTAAAAAGCCGTGCAATGCATTCTGGTAGCGTCGCGGCGAATGTCGAGAGACGGCACGCGAGTTGGCCGCTCCTCATTTGCATGAAGTTGAAGTGAATCTACTTTATGCTAATCAGAGGCGCCGGGCTCGACTCGCCGCCTCGGGAACGGTCGCGAACGGTCGCGAAAATCTTCTAAACTGAATGTTGTCGATCTAAAATAAAGAGAGATTCAGCAACTGCATAGCTTATTTCTCGCTTAAAGTGTTTTCAGAAACACCTCTTCTGTGAACTATTTTCGTAAAATAAGAGAAAGTTTCCAAACGAGCCGCCATGTTCGTCTGCGTGAACTCCGGAGCAGACAGGACAGCTGTGAAAGCGATCGTCCAATCAGGTGCAGCCATGAAGTGTACGCGTGATTGTTTGAAGGAGAACGCCTGTCAATCAGGGCTCAAAAGATTACACGGGCAATTCATTCATGGCTCTGGACATGCGCCCCTTTTCGGTGGTGGAAAATGATGGGTTCAAATTTTTTGCTCATGTTATTGAGACCTTACTTGAGACCATAATACTGTTCTTAATCTTAAGTGTTCAAATCTGTCCAGTTTAGAAATATTTTAAAATGTTCTATTTTTATAGTATTTTATTTGTATGTTATATTTTATATTTATAACCATACTTGAGACGATAATATTGTTCTTAATCTTTAGAAAGGTTTTCAACTGTTCTATCCTTCTAGTGTTCCAAGTTATTGAAATGTTACAGAAATAAAATGTTTAATTTAAAAAACAAATCTCTCTTCTTATCAAACCCCCCCCACTAACAAAAAAATCGAGGTTTGTATCGAACCGTGGGTCAAAAATCGTGATACAAACCGAATCTTGAGTTTGGTGTATCGTTACAGCCCTAACACACACACACACACACACACACACACACACACACACACAGCTACTTCTACCATGATGGGACCGAGTAAAGTTCTCTTTTGGTGTCGGCTTCTCTTTGGGCTTCTGGTCCGATAGATTGAGGTGTGTCCTCCAAGAGGTGTCTGCCATGGAAATGTATAATTACCTCTGTGTACCCAGGCACTGAGCTATTCCACGCACACACACACACACATATGCACGCACACATGCACGCACGCGCACACACTCTTTGCCCTCCGTCCATGAATCTGAGACGTCTGACAGAAATGTCTCCTCCGACTCTGTTCCCGTTTTCTCCTCAGCTGCATCTTGACAGCTCAAAGTGCCACCAGGAACCAGAAGTGGTCGTTTTCTGTAGAAGCACGACACACACAAACACACACACACACAGACACAAACACACACAGAGGATTCATTGATCTGCCACCGGGACGCTGCCGCCCAAATAAACTGTTAACCGTCCTCTGTAACCGAGAGGAAGGCACTCGAATTAAATCCTGAAGCATAAACAAACGTTAATGTGCACTACATAAGCCCTCTCTCACACACACATACACATACACACACACACCTGGACAGCGCCTCGTTGATCTCCATCAGATGGAGCAGCAGGATGTAAGCTGTAAAAGCCAGTAAACGTCCTCCTCTCTTTGCAGCGGCAGCAACAACGATGCCAGTTACTTTCATAAAGACTTTTATTTCGTACATTTTCTGGCTTGCACCCTGTTGTGTAAATGCTCCTGCATTGTTTCATGTCATTTTGTGTCTGAATAGGCGTCTGAGCAGTGGCGTTTTCTTGCAGAGGCCAAGGGTAGCCAGGCTTCCTAAGTTTTTTCAGAATATAACCATCATTTAATAAAATCACTTTTTTAACAGTTTCCGTAATCCCTCTGTGATGTGTCCGTCGTCTCCTCCTCGTCTCTATTCAGTAATTATTGAGCGTTTCATGATGTGTAAAACAGCGCCCCTCTAAATGTTACGGGGTGAATGAGCGTTGAAAACATGTTATTGCACCCTGTTGTCTGTGAGGAGGCCAAGCTGCGCTGGCCTCCCTTGGTGAAAAAAAAGAAAGAATGATTGACCAATCAGGTGAGGCTATTGTCACGACACTGCTCCCCTGTGATTGGTCAGGACAGTGTAAAGGGAAGCCGCAAACTCGTTGGCATCAGGCCAATCAAATCACAGTATGTTATCGACGTCAACGTCAATGAATGAAATAACGGAAGATTCGTTGCTTTGTGTTCATCTCTTGATAAGCTAGCTATTTTTTTAAGCGCGATTATGGAGGGTGGAGATTTGGAGTATTTAGTAAAAAATAATTTTACTAAACTGCCTCTACAACAGCAACTCCGGATTAAACTGACGGCCGGCCAACACCAAAACTAGAGCTCCGTAGCTCCGTAGTACGGAGTCCGTACGGAGAGGAAGAAAGGTTTTCGGACCTTTAATGAGGAGAATTACGTCCGCACTAGTGGCTAGCTGGTAGCGGCCCTGTCTCCTTTTTGACAAGGATTCCTTCTCCCTGAATAATCATATAATGAGAGAGAGAGAGAGAGAGACGCTGCTCAGCGTGTGTAAGTCCTGGTAAAATGATGCTGGGCGCTCTAATAGTTCATCCGACCACGGGAAATAGCAACATATAAACTGCAACATCCGTTTTTCTGCTCCCACCCCGTAAAACATACACAGCTTAGAGAGGTTGTGTCTCACTTCCTGGCTTTCTCGGAAATTTTCCCCACGCCACGCCACTGCATCTGAGTCACAGTTAAAGCTGCCGTGTTATACTAAATGCTTCCTTGAGATGAAATAGTCCATTTACTGAGAACCAACATGACTTCCTGTCCATCATCACTCACCTGAACTACCGAGGGTGTTCTGATCTAATCTGACTTTCCAACAAAGTTAAAGATGAATTTGCAAATTGTATACGAATATCACAATAATATTGTTATTGCTGATTATTTGGGCCTCCTCATCGTGTAGTGAGTCCGACATGAAGCCCTGAATTAAATCATATTATTAATAACAGAAACAATTAACAATTAACGGTATAATGTGAATTTTTTTTTTAAATGACCACATAAAAGCATTACATAGATTTTGTAGATTGTTGTGTATATAGTGATTTTCAATTTTTTTAATTTCCTGTTATTTTATTGCATAGGTTCCATTTATGTTAAATGAATAAATTAACAAGCATGTAACCAAATTGTTAAAATCCAGATGATGCAAGTTATTCCTCCCAGCTTTGCTCACTAGAAAACAGAAAATGTATCTGACGTAAACTTTCCCCAACACTTTACTGAACAACGCTCATTTTATTATCATTAATATTATTACAATATTACATTTACATTTAGGGCATTTAGCATTTGTCATTGCCGATAAAGTAAGAGCGAAATAATAGAAACAAGTGTTAGGTCCTCGTGTGAGTAAGCTGTTCAGCAAGGATACCTTAAGAACAGTGCTATGATCAAACTGCTATAGGTAAGAACATAGAAGTGCTTTTTTTTGGGGGGGGGGGGGGGGGTTGTTAGTTGGTCATGCTATGCAGATTATATTGTTGCATTGTAGGAAAAACAGAAATAATTTGATCATTAAATGACCACTTTGCCATACAACTAAGGACTGTAGAGTTTGACTTGTAGTTTCGTCTTCACAGCGGATCAGTTTTGTCAGTTTGACGTCTTGGAGGTTGAGTTTGTCTGGATTCTTCTGTGATAATTGACAGTTTGACAGCTGTCAGGATCGGCTGTCTGGTCCAATCAGATCATATCAGAGTCACTCAGGTTCATTTGTTCTCAGCCACAGAAACTGATGGCAAAGTAGATATTAACGTAGTCCTGATGATTCAACTACATCCACTCTGGCGTTCGTACAGTGCCTACGCTGCTTTTTACAAATCTAGAATTCTTCGTCTTTCTTGGAGTCGTGACTCGAATGTGAACACACAGACATGAAACATATGAATCCTCAATAAACCTACTTAGAGCTCGTAGATAGAAGATCTCTTTAGAGCTCCAGAGTCTGATAAAGGATCTTCTTCTGTTCCAGTGATGGTTGTCTGTAGGTCTGTGGATAAACAGCAAATTCAGCTCTTTTATTGGAGCCAGTTAGCCAAACTGTAATAGATATGGTCTTAAAGGGACAGTTGGCCCCAAAATCAGAAATGCATATTTTTCCTCTAACCTATGAGCTGCAGAGTGTCTCTGCCTTCTCTCGAATATAACGGGACTGTCTGACACTCAAAACACCAGAAAAACATTTACAATGATTAAACTCGACAGAATGAGGACTAACCAAGCACTGAGCTAGCTAGCACTGAGCTAGCTAGCGCTAGCAGCTCAGCTGAAGAGGATGGCATTAAAATGCCATCAGTGGCTGCGGTTTTCCTAACTGAAGAAATGACCCAGAAGTAAAAACGTGGCCGCCATGATAAGAGCTGTTTGAATTCTCTTAATGCAAAGGAAAGGAGCTCACCACAATTCCTTTGTGAGAACAACATTTAAAGGGCCGTACAACTCAGTCGCTCATGAAAACAAACAATGTGTATTTGCATATCTAACAATTACTTTCATGTATCACATATGATAATTGGAATTGTGCTGATAAATGTGTGTGGACAGTGATAATAATTTAAATGTATTTGTATTTTTTAGTTAAAATCATGTTCCAAATGTTTGAAAAAACGAAACTAAAACTACAAATGAAATGTAAATACAGCAAACATCAAACAGGAAGGAGGAGCTGCTGGACCTGAAACCGGTCAGTGAACGAGCTGTTTATAAAACCAACAACATGGGGAGAAGTGGACGATGCACTTTTTGTAGTCCATTATTGTAGTTTCTCCAGCGCAGATGCACGTCAATCACCGGTGCCGATCATCAGCCTTCAATAATCAGCGTGCGCTTTACGACGTAGCTTAGTGAAAGTACGGTCGGATTCTGTTTCTCTGAACACCGCGGTCGTCTTTTCCTAATCCTTGAGTTCTCCTTCCACCTTTCCTTGACCTCGGGATGTTTTCCCCTGAGGTCAAGGAAAAGGCGTTAGGACCGAATTTTTTGACTATTCCACCGCAGCCAGTGTTTCCACATCGTGCTTCCTCTGATGCTTCCTGCTGTGTGGCGGCAGGGCTGGTGGGCGTACTCTGGTCAAAAGAAAGTAGTTCCTACCTGACAACATCAAGGTCTGTAGATGATCTTGAAGTACAGACTTCTGGAAAGAGACATGTTGTTTTCAAATGCGCTTTTTGTTGGCACTTTGCCATCTGTAAAATGTGATTTTAGTTCATTACAGAAACATTCATCCTAGAACATAAAACAAATCATTTAAATTAAAAAGTGAAATAACATTAAAAAACTACAGACTTAAAGGTGTCTCGTGAGAGAGGATTATTATAATTCCTCCGTCTCCTGAATTCCTAAGTTTTCCCAGTTCTAACCTCATCTTCCTGTCTCTTGGCACACTCTGCTCAGAGCTTGGTGGTAAACTATCAGATCTGATCTGATCCACAAAGAGGTCCGTCTTTGCCGGACCTGCTCTGAAACCAAATCTGTGAGAACAGAACCATTTTTTAATGTGAACTCGTCCTCAGACCTCAGCAGGAAGTTTCCTTATCTGTAATGAACTTATGTTTCACATTTCCAACCTGGATGGAGGTTGATGAATGCGCCCTCCCCCCTGCTCCCCCCGTGGTTGAAGGCGAATGCCGCGGCCCCGTTTGGACACGGCGAGGGCGAGGAAGCCCACACAGAAAGCTGTCGGCAGTAGATAAGTCTCCGCTCACTTTGTGCAGCTGGAAATTGGCACTTTGACTCCCAGAATGTGTTTGTTGCTGGCAGTGTTGCAACAAGTGGAAGAATAATGGTTTAATTTCCCCCCGCCGCCGCCGCCGTCCTCCTGACGCCTCATACATATGAAGTTTATGAGCCACAGCTTCTGGTGATTCTGTCGCTCATGAAAACTTAAAATTCTCATTCGACACAATATGTCAATGTCAGTTCGCTGGGCAGGAATTACCGGCGATGACATTTATGGTGAGACTTTCTTCTTTCTTCCTGGCTCTGCTCTGCTGGGAATAACTCCTCAGAAACATGTTGTTATTGGGAAATATTAATACCAGCAAACCACATTCTTAATCCAGGGATTGGATGAAGAGATGGACAGACAGGAGCAGGTAGATGGGCTGCAACAAGCATTTACTTTCATCCTAATCTAACTGATGAATGGATTAATTGTTCGACGTCTCCACATCTCATTTATCAACAAACATAAAAGCAGCATGACGACGGCGTTCCGGGTTAAAAGAAAACTGCTGCTTGAATCCATTCAGACCTCATGATGAAAGCCTTTAATGTGTCGCTGCCGGTATGAGTAGTTCTATATTATATTATAATATCTCAGAAATATTTGCAGGCGAGTATTTGGCATTTTCCTTATTGTTTATTTGTTACAACTCTGCTGCCTAAAGGCCTTTAATCTGTATACCGCCCCAACAAGGAGAACAAATGATGTCCTCTAGTAATGTAATCATCATAAACACACTAATATTCAGATATCAGCACTAAACAGTCGCTGCATTCCAACATGCAACAACATGGCTGCCTAGAAAGAAGGAGAAAGAAGTTTAAGACAGACTTTACAACTGTGGAACTGCTCGGCTGTGGACCTCAATTAAGACGTTTTTATTTAATGGGATAAATCTTCTGTAGGCTCCTTTTTTTAACAACCTCCATAAGTCACAAAACATAGCGGAAGTTTTTCCATCTGTCTTCCTGGTGTGTTGGAGACCTTCCTAATGAAAGACATTTGTTAGATAATGAGACTCTATGCTATCGATGTCACACTCTTTAACAAAGAGTCTAATCTGGTCCTTTTGTTCTGTTTCTCATCCATCCTGCTTCCTCTCATCTCCATCTGTTTCTAATGGATGACACCCTTCCTCCGCCAACATCCTTCCTCCCCACTTCCTCTTCCTCCTCCATCCTCTCCTCTCTCAGGTGAACAAGCAGCAGCTGCAGGCGGTGAAGGAGCGTTTCTTGGCCTTCCTCAATGGGGAAACTCAGATCGTAGCGGATGAAGCTTTCTGCAATGCAGTGAGGAGCTACTATGAGGCAAGACAACTTTATGTTACCCTCCAGATATGCTGCAGCCACAGTTTGGGGACTGGTTCGGGATGTACCCGGACAACATTGTCATGGTGGGATTATTGTGGTGGGATAATAGAAACCTCGCCGCTCTGCGAGGAAGAACACAATCTGCTCTAGCCAGTTTCCTCGTTATCAGCAGTTAATTGCCAAAGCAGCCGCTGTGTTGCTCCAGCAGGGCGACCACCTGATGTCACAGGCTTCCCACGTCGCCATGGAAACCTGGGACACAGTCCATCAATCACAGTCACTGAAAATCGATTAGATGATGAGAGGAAAATAATGTTTTCCTAATTGAACTGAGAATGAACTACAGCCAAGTTATGTTCAGGATCATGTTAATGTTAAAAGGAAAAAATAGGAATTTTTACGTTAAAACTCACTCATGCACTGAATTAAGAAACATCTAAACAAGTTTGTGCTCTTGTAAAAAAAAAAAAAATGTATTTATATGAAACACCCACAGAGCAGGTTAACGAGGCAGCCTCCGTGTTTCTACATGGCCTCTGTGTTTCCAACATGGCCGCTGGCCCTTCCCACTCTGAGCAGTCTGGCCTGGGAGCCCTATTCCTCAACCCGGGTCTTTCCAAGCCGACATATCCAGTCGCGGTGCAGCGCTAAGGGGAAATGTGCTTGCTGGGGATAGGCTCCGCCCACACAGAGCATCAACCTCGGCTGGAGGTCATTGATCAGAAATACATTACTTAGTTTACCAATGTTGGGACCTCACCATTAGGACTACACACTGCGGCCTACAAAAGCCTCCACATGCGGTCAGAACAAAGGGACAAAGGAGATAAAAAACTACAACCGCCATTTTAGTTTCACTTCTCACCTAGGTGCGAAGTGCAACGTCACACAACTGGTGCCCTATTGGCTGACAACCACAGGTACCCCAGGGAGCAGCCGTGAGCTATATAAACCGGCGCCACCTTAAGAACACGCTCTTCCATCGCAACACCACGTTGCAACAGGAGGTGGACTCCTCCACCGCAGCACACCGCTGCAACAGGAGACCAACTTATAACGTCTGCAGCGTTTCCTTTGTCCTAGGCCACAGTCTTCTCCCCGATCTCGCTGGACGAGCGACCGACTGTTTTCCCCGTTTTCCGCGACTCGCCCTCTTTTTCTTTTACTCGTTTTTGGATCCTGAGAGATCGCCACAACCGCGCGATTCTCTGTGTTCGCCTGCAGAAGAGGAACAAAACCGGTTCCTGCATTCCAGCTACCAGCTACTGTCTGAAGTCAGCTGACCAAATCGCCAAGCCGCGATTATATTGCTGCCCGCGGAAGGAAGAAACACAAACGGTTTCTTTATTTCAGCGACCAGCCGGAAGCCCAGCTCCTGTCTGAAGTCAGCTGACTAAATCGCCAAGCGTGCGATTATATTGTTGCCCGCGGAAGGAAGAAACACGAACTGTTTTCTTTATTCGAGCTTGATCAACGAGAGGAAAACGCCGCACTCTCGTCTGGACTTAGCCGACTCATCACGTCCCCCGCTGAAGCCGGAGACTCACAAACTACCGCCGCCGCCCGCCATCCCCGGGACAGACTTGCAGCCTACGCAACGACACCAGTAAGAGGCTATCAGTCTGGGCAGAGACATCAGTTTGATAGTGTAGGATATGCTTGTAATTCTTGTTAACGTGTTTTAAGTTTTGATCACGGACCGCCGAGTCCGTTGCTTTGTGTGTTGTTGTATTTGAATGCTGATTGTGTACCCACGCCGCTGGGTTTCATTTCGGTAACAGTGCGTGTCCAACCTCGGACACATTCACGAGCTCAGTAAGTGATCTACCATCAGTTAAAAGACCGGGGTCCCGCCGAACGAACGCCAGTTCATTCACGGGCTCCCGTGTGATGGTAATAGCTTACTGATCCTTTGTGTATTACGGGCGCATTCTCTCTCTCTTTGTTCTGGCTAACACACATGTGCACACACATACACCGCCCCCCACACATATCTACGCCAGCTGTTTCCGTCTCCGGACGCTGTGAGGAATAGCTCCATCTGGTGGCTGTACCCAGCCATCTCTCGCTCTCTCTCCCTCTCTCGCGATTCTATCTGACGTCAGTGGCTCCGCCCCTGAACGCTGTGAGGAATAGCTCCATCTGGTGGTCGCGCCCGGCCATCTCTCTCTCTCTCTCTCTCTCCACACACACACACACGCACACACACTCCACGTGTGTCCTTTCCTTTGTTTAGCTTAGCTTTGTGTGTTAGGTAGTTAGGTAATAAGGTTTTGTTAATTGCAGTGTTATTGATTGTGATCATTATTACTGATTTTAATCAATCTTATTATATTAGGGTTAGGGAACTAGCGGTCTCTTGTGCTTGTTCTGTATATGTCACTGGATAACAGCAGGTTGTGAAGGCTAGTGCTCGAATTTCACGCCCTTTTTAATTGTTCGATTGTTTTTATACTTCTATGCCAATGATCACGATGATTGGCATGTGAGTATAAAACCTTTATATTGAGACTGAATACAGTTTTTGGTTATCTTTTCCCTGATCCCAGGGTGGTGCCCCCTTTATTCATGATTATATCATAATAATATATTAAATATAATTATTAGGGGTGTAACGGTACACAAAAGTCACGGTTCGGTACGTACCTCCAGGGCTCCAGACTAACTTTTTGCATTGGTTGCACTGGTGCGCCTAACTTTTTTTTTTAGGTGCACCAACACAAAATTTAGGTGCACCCACATTTTTCATTGCGTCGCCTTTAACGCCAAAAAGTCACCTTTTTATCGCTCTCCTTTTACATAATGACACCCCCTTATGGCCTAGGTTAACTGCAGCACCATCAGCACCCAGAGGAACCGTTTTCTCCAGCCAATCTGCACACTGATGCCCAAGCGCAGTAAATGCTTGCTTTGTGGCACAATAAAAAGATCATACAGGTCACTAGTCTATAGATTGCAAATGGAAAACTGTTTATGTGATCTTAGCCTAGCCTAATTATATTTTTACTTAGGCTATTCATTTTTAATAATAATATTAGGAATAGGCTACTATACAATTTCCTATTCATGATCTCTCATGCTGTAATGTTGGCCTTCAAACACTGTGCGTGTCCATGCCCCACACGACATGTCCAATTAACATGTTGACCGGCCTCCCTTTATGCAAAATGCAGCAGTAGACAATAACGCACTCCTTCATAGAGACGTCTGTGTCGCCGTCAGTCATGAATGACGTGTACGTGGCGTTTCCAACCTCCGCAGCTGTCTTGTTCTTTAGTGTGTCGGCATTTTTTTCATCAGAATAATTTCTGACTTAAATTTAGTGAACGGCAACTCCTCCTTTGCAATATTGTATGCGACGTTGAATTTTATAATCATTTCAGATTCCTCAGCGGACGTGATTGATACAGCCTGACGCTGAAATGCAGCTGGATGAGGGGCCACTTTATTAACACACTTATCACGGCATGTAGTATGCTTTTTGGACTTATTGCGCTTTTTCAATGTCTCGATGCGAAATGTTGTTGACTCCTCCACAAACGCACTATTACCGGCCAAATGCTGACTGCACTCCCGACAATAAATGCAGTGCATTGAGTCCCTTTCTTTATCGTACATCAGCCAGGGAAATTGCTTCAACCAGTCCTGTCTGAAGGCATATTTTTGGGCTTTTTAATTAGTCTTGGGGCGAGGCTTTCTGCCTCTCTTCATTTTCAAAGAAAATCGAAGCGCTCAGCGTCGAAGCGCTCAGAGTACCTGCTCTGCTCGCTCGCATTTTCGAACTGACACAATTTACAGCAGTGAAAAGGACCACAGCCAATCAGAGGCAATGACCCGCCCGAGCTCTGTCTCTTATTGGTTTAGACCACGATACCGTCAGGAGAACACAAAGAGATGCTGCGCTTATGATTTTTTTTGTTCACCCGAGCAGCGTTAGGTGCACTAGTGCGACCTACAATTTTTTTCAGTCGCACTCATAAAAATTTTGCGACCAAAAGTGGTCCAAAAGTGGTCGCACTCTGGAGCCCTGACCTCGGTGTGGGGGTCACTGGTTCGGTGCGGTTTCGGTACAATGGGAAAAAATTTACAAAAGCTCACACATGTACAAGACACATTTATTTTGAGCAGACACCAATTGACTGCAAAACGTAAAACCATCCCCTGATATAAAAGTAACAAAAATAAATAGACCACTCTTTCGCTGTCGCTGTTATGTTGCACCGGGAAACCAAAGTGTTCCCACACGGCTGATTTAAATGAAGCCAGCGGCTCTTCCAACTCCACACTCGCCATCACTCTTCTTCTTTTGTTTGTTTTTGTTTGTAACTGTTTCTTTTTCTGTGGTAATGACGGTTGCTGGCAGCTTTTATGCTCATTACCGCCACCTGGATTGGAGTGAGGACTCGACTTTTTTATTTATTTTTTTTCTCACTCACTCAGACGTATTCGTCGTGTGACTGCGTGCACCGAACCGTGACCCGAACCGTGACGGACGAATACATGTACCGTTACACCCCTAATAATTATTAATATCGATAATCATATTGACATTAATAATTAGCTGTTGATAACCAAATCTGCTCCTGCTACTACCCCAACACCAACATCTCAATATTGATGCTAAAACAATTCATGCTGCAGCACTAACCCTTTAGCAGGTTCCGGTCAGTTGCTAAAGTTAACTAGCTTGTTTTGCCTGAAGAGGTGTTTTCTTTCTCAAACTCGGAGAGGGGTTTCACTTCAGTCAAAAAGTCATCCAATTCAACTCATATCATTAGCTTTAATGATTGACTTGAATGACTTCAGCAATCATTATTACTTTGTCTTGTTACTTATATGCTGACCAACTCTATGATCAGCTAACATCACTGAGTCCCATTGGCCGGTGTTTTGGGCCCCTACCGAGGCTCTTTGGCCCCACCCCCGTCCACCTCCACGCCTCCGATGACAGAGTGGTCTCTCGGCTCTCATGGCACAAAGTAATGAAATTTGTCGCCGACACCGGAGCGAAACAGATTAGAAATCGATCTCAGCAGCTGTTTTCTATCGGCGAGGGAGTTTTTTAATTCCTGTCACCTCTGCTCCCCATTATTGCCCACATCACCGCACGTTTTCCCTCTGATGTCACTGAGAACGCTCCTCCCTGTACATGCCTGCTCTCCAGATCACCTCAGCAGCATTTTCTTTCCTCCGGAGACGCCGTGGCGAGGCCTCCACGTCAGCTGGCTGTTGGAGGAGGACCGCCATGAGCCGGAGTTTCCTCACCCTTTCTCTTCCATGTTCTACCCTCCATCCCTCTGTTATCTGTTCATTTAACAAAAGATGTAAGTCGAGCTGTGACCCGCTGACGTCAGATCCGCTGCAGGTGTTCGGCGTGATGGCCGGCCTCTCAGTCATCACGCCACACATCTGGGATGAGAACCACATGGTCCACATGGAGACCACACCAGGTGTTGTAAACATCTTTTAAGCTCTCGACTTGTGGACTAATCAACATCCACTTTTCCAAACGATTGAATGATGTAAACTCAAGATGCTGCTGACGATTCACAGTCTAACTTTACCCTATTTCATAGTTTAGATCCCTGAGCCCCGAACTAAAATGAAAAGTAGTCCAAACATATTTATCTTGAGACGTTGTCGGAGCAAAAGGAACTCAACTAGAAGACGGAGGAATATATAGCATTCAAAAACGTTTGTTTTTTCTTTAAAATGATCAGGAGAGAGAGAGAGAGAGAGAGAGAGAGAGAGAGAGAGAGAGAGAGAGAGAGATATTACAGTCACAGCTGAAAGGTTAAGTGTGTATCTGATTGCTTCATTATGCATTCTAGAAACTTCCATGGTGCACCGAGCATGTAGGATATTCAGCAGAAAACCTATTAATTGGTATTATAGTTCATTTCTGCCAATAGATGCTGCACCTTTAACCTCCAGCTGAAATAAAAACATCTTTCACCTATTTAACGCCAATACAGTGAAACCAAAAAAAATCATCAGTCCCTCCTGATGACACAGAGACTCTGAAGAGACAGTGAATGCATCAGGAGGGACGGCAAACACATCAGAACAGCGAATGCATCAGGAGGGACGGCAAACACATCAGGAGGGACGGCAAACACATCAGAACAGCGGATGCATCAGGAGGGACGGCAAACACATCAGAACAGCGGATGCATCAGGAGAGACAGCGAACGCATCAGGAGGGACGGCAAACACATCAGAACAGCGGATGCATCAGGAGAGACAGCGAACGCATCAGGAGGGACGGCAAACACATCAGAACAGCGAATGCATCAGGAGGGACGGCAAACACATCAGAACAGTGAATGCATCAGGAGGGACGGCAAACACATCAGAACAGCGAATGCATCAGGAGGGACAGCGAACGCATCAGGAGGGACGGCAAACACATCAGAACAGCGAATGCATCAGGAGGGACAGCGAACGCATCAGGAGGGACGGCAAACACATCAGAACAGCGAATGCATCAGGAGGGACAGCGAACGCATCAGGAGGGACGGCAAACACATCAGAACAGCGAATGCATCAGGAGGGACAGCGAACGCATCAGGAGGGACGGCAAACACATCAGAACAGTGAATGCATCAGGAGGGACGGCAAACACATCAGAACAGCGAATGCATCAGGAGGGACAGCGAACGCATCAGGAGGGACGGCAAACCCATCAGAACAGCGGATGCATCAGGAGGGACAGTGAACACATCAGAACAGCGGATGCATCGGAACAGCGAAGGCATCAGGAGGGGCATCCCTCTGCATGCTGGATAATGGTCCTGTGAGTGGGAGGTTGGACTCTGAAGCTGCTGATGCAGCATGAAAGTGGATTCCCACTCAGTGTGGCGGCATTTGAAGTGTGTTTGCAGGCAGTTTGTCTTTTCCACAAACAAGCAGATTCTTCTTTCACACGTTTGTTTCAACATTTCCTTCTCTGAGGTTCTTTGAGCTCCACAGATTATTTCCACCTGATGTTTCCACGGCAGCGAGGACCATAAAGTGTTGATCAATGACATCTTCAAGACAAACCGTTGTTGTTTGTTTGCTTGGATTCTTAAAAGAAAGCAAGCAAAGCAACGACCACAGAGACATTAATTATAGTTGAATCTTTTAGCCGTGACTCATTGACGTGAACAAATCTGCTTTTTGTGCTTACAAGAAAATCCTGGTTGAACGTTAACAAATTGAAGCAGAATATTTTTACATGTGGTGACTTTTGGAGTAATCTTTTTTCCACAATAACTGGACTCTCGGACTGAGACAATTACAGAAACTATCAAGTGAGCGTTCCTGTGAGTTATTGATGATAATAATTTGATTGTCAACGTTACGAATGAAGCTAACCTTGACGGCTCACTGTGATCGGAGTTTTGGTGTCAGACTCGTATTCTCGAGATTTGTTGATCACACAGTTTATGAACCACGTTGTTCCTTCTTCGACTTTCCTTGTTTGTTTTAAAACCAAAGAGTTAATCTATAGAGGATGTATTGATCAGGGCCCTTGAATGGTGCCACAGATTACATATCATTTTGCAACTCAATTAACGTTCCCATAAATATTAAACAGACAAATGACACTTTCTTCATGTGCAAAATTATCTTATAAATTGCAAGACACAATTTGTGCGACTACAGTACATGCTTCTTTTTCTGGTATCAGGTCTCATGTAGTTAAACAGGAAGGGGCGGGGCATAGGCTCTCTATTTCCTGCTGTACATTCAGCTTAGTTCAGTTAGTTTTTACTGAACCAAGTGGTTGAACCCTGAATATAGCAGCGTTTACAACAGGCGGTGCATAGTTGAATATGGTTCTGTTGTTCTGGACGTGTGAGGACCAATCAAACGCCACGTTAAAAGCCGACCGCACACCATTCCTACATGATGGCAGGAATCAGACGACCATATTGCACACGTGAGCCGTTTCCCTTCAATCAGAAACCTCGTTAGCGTTCAGAAGAAACGGAGGACCGCTGGTTTGATCCGAGCTGTCGTCTCAGAGCGACGGCCAAATCTGTTTCCTTTTCTCCCATCTAAATGATCTACAGCTTCCTCCTCCTCCTCCTCCTCCTCCTCCTCCTCCTCTTCCTCCTGATCGGTGGGAGGTGGCTATGACTCAATGCCGTCTCGCTCTGTTCATCTGTCGCATTAAAAGACTGCTGACATTTCCAGCTGTCTTCTAACCCACAGATCCTCATTATGTCCTTGAAGACACGTTTCAGAATCGTCCCCAGGTGCCAAACGGAAAACAGCTCATCGAAGGAGCATGTTGGAGGGTCTGACGGCACGAGGCTAGCAGTTTTCCCCACTTCCTCTCTGCATTCAGCTAGACACGTCCTTTACCCGTCTATTTACCTGTTTACTGTCTCTTGACCTGTCTACCCCTCTCTTTAGCCATGTAACCATTTCTTTACCCATCTATCCCGTCTCTTCACCCGTCTACCCCTCTCTTTACCATCTCTTCACCCATCTACCCGTCTTTTTACCCGTCTACCTTCTTCCTCTTTTCTTCACATCAACTGATATGTTTGACCTTTTTCCTCTGAATTATTTGTTACTGAGGTTTCAGCTCGTTGTGATGGAAGAGTTGTTGTCTTTTACCTGGAGGAATGTTTGCCCTGTGATCAAAGAATACACCGTTAGGCAGAGGCTGTTTAACTTTAAAGCTGCTTCAGGAAGGTTTAAACAGAAAATGACTTGTTTATGAAAACAAAAGAAAAACATATTTTCTTGGCTATTTTAGAATATCTTGTGCACAGAACCCAGAAGCATTTCCTCTCCAGGCAGGAGGAGAGATGAGGAGAACACTACCAAACTACTACAACAACAACAACAACAACAAACTGTATGTACAGAACACCTTTCAATGCTCAGAGTGTTCAAAAAAAGCAACACAATAACAAACAGCCAGTTGATGCTAAATCACATAAAGGATTAACATTTCCATTTTATTCTCGGTGCATCCAGCATGTCGCACGTGTTTGAATGCATTCATGTATTTATTGACTCATATTTTCACTTGATAACTGGTTAAGTAGTAATAACAGAGAGATGAATGGGTTGTCAGAATGGTTCAGTCTGTTATGGAGGATGACGGTGGTTCTGCTGCGGGGCTGACGGGGAAGTGGACCCAGGTGGGCCGGTGACGGCCATGACAGGAACACAGCTGGTTCCTGCAGGCCAGCTGGGAGCGTCGCCATGCGAGGCAGCAGAGGCGGTATCTGTCTGTGGTGTTTGTCCGGATCAGAATCGGACAGAACTGCTCATCGTTTCTGACGTTTCATGTAACTGTATCATCAGCATATCCAAGTGTCTCTGAACCGGGTCCTGGACCACTGCTTCTCTCACTCAAAGTGAGAGATTAATTCTGCATCAGAGCAGTGAGGTTCGTTTTACTCCTGCACTCCGACTTCCTGCTTCCCATTAGAGTCCACCAAACTCCCCAGCTGCTCTCGACCAATCGGTGCCGTCGCCTGGACGCAGAGCGAACAGCTGTAACTCTCTGTAACGACTCCAGCTCTCGTATACTCTCTCATGGCGGAGCGGTAACTTTCATAACTTCACGCTTCATCTGTGACATTTACAATCTGAAAGCAGAAACGGTGTTAAAAGGCTTCTGCAGCTTGAGGCGGTGGCGAGAATCTGGTTCCTTTAATCTGCTCATCAGCACGTCTTTATTGGACAGGAAGTAATTGGTTTCTTTTTTAGAATAAACGCTGTCGGATCGGTTCAGCTGGTAGATGAGCTGCTACAGGCATCACAAAATGACACATGGCCTTGATAAAACTGGATCAGAACCTGCTTCCTGTCTGCCGAGTCAGCCAGTCTCTGAGTGGAACGTTTGTCTTTGGTTTTTAGTGTATTTCTTCTTCAGTGATCATATATTCTGCAGAAGGAGTCAGATTCCTGCAACGGCGTCAAACTGGTAATAAAAAGGCGTCTGAGGTGAATTTCCTTAATCACAGTCACACCTTCACTGGAAGTCTTTATCACAGAGGATTCAGGACTTGAAGACGCTTGCTGGTGACATTCCTTTCTTCTTTAAATCTAAATCCAATGGAAACACTTGATGCACAGATAAAAACTTTAATAATCATGGTAATAATAATAGGACAGAATCTCAAGGTGCTTCACATTCAGGGTAAAAACAAATTCCGTACATTAAACATTAAACCAAACGATTAACATAAAAAGACCAGGTATTTTTAAGTGTTGGAAAAGGATAAAAACAAAATATTTAAGACCCAAATTCTTACGTTGAACAAAATATGATGGACTACCTGCTCTACCAGTGAGTTGAAAGGTATCCACTTCCTGTCTCCTAAGTAGTCATGGCTAGCGCATTTAGATCGTACTTGGACAGAAGCATCTGCCAATTGAATGTTTTTCTTGCCTCTTTTAGATGCTTAAAAGTTAGAATATTCTCAGCTTTTCTTTGCCAGTCGCATCGATCTGGGCCCAGGTGGCCAATCAAATCAGAGGCGGGCTTTACTACTTAACCACTTCCTTCCTGTTTTGAAGGTAGATGTGGTATGAAGTATGAACAGACGATGACAGGTTGATAGGTAGTGGATTTTAATTCCAATAAATAACCATAAGTTGACGTTGTTTGTCTCCACATTTGATTGCCTCTTTCCGCTTGCACCCCCGATCCACGGGCTGATCAGCGTCTCAGTGTGATCTGGGCCTTGTAATGTTTTTCTTCTTCGTTTTTTAATTTTCTAAACAAAGTTGGATCTGTTTCTGATCAGAGAAGTCCTCAATGACGATATTGTATTTTGGACCTGAATCTGATCTTTTCAGCTCATTGCAGACCTGGTTCCAACGCTGCTGACTGTGATCTCTCTGTGAGAGTTTTTATTCTGAAGTATGAAATGTTGTTGCTCTCCCACTGACAGACTGGGAGAGTTTTAATGTGGAGCTGGAAGATGTTTTATGCATGAAGGAGGAAATGAACAGAGATGATCCAGGATCCTCACAGCTGATGGAGCTGGCACGGTGCTGTGACACTTTGGTTTTTACTGAGAAGTGTGATCCTTGTGAAGCGATAGTCAGAAATAGTTTGCTCTTAATACTACAATACCCATGAGCCTCACTTGCGGTTGATGCAGAAAAGCCATTGTTGAGTTTGTGAATAAAAACACACTGGCTTGGTTGCTGGATTGATTAAAAATGGACCCAGACTTATAAAGTTTATTGGTTCAGGCTGTGGATTGTTTCTTCAGCTTGTTAGCGACAAACATCACAGAATCTGGAGCTGTGTGATTGGATGTCTCTCCCCAAATAGACCCTGGAATTTGTTTCCTGCGATGGTCAGATGTTGCTTGTAGATGCATCGCAGACAAGGTCAGAGCCTCAATGGAGGTCCCATGGTCTCCTTCCTCCTCCCATGCGGCCTCGCCAAGGGCTGCAAGTGTTCGCCGCCAGCGACTCTAATCTGCCGCCTTGCAGCGCGGCACTCGGCTGGCTTGTAAATAATTTATCAGAAATGTTAAAGCTCTAATTAATTGTAGCAGCAGGGAGGGAGGAAGTCTCCCGCTGATCGATTCATTAGTATTAATGGCTCACATGTGTGTAGCCAGACAAAGAGGAGGAGGAGGAGGAGCCTAAAGAACCGGGGAGGAAGTCTGACAGACGACCTTTACTGCTTCACCTCAGTTATTAGTGAGCAATGCTGACTCTATTTTAATTTTCTCATCCATAAATATGACATACTAAATACTTCGTAACCTAGAAACAAATGTCAGGTTTTCCCAAATATGAAACGTCTCATATAGGTTTATATTTAAAGGTCCCATATTATGAAAAACACGTTTTCTCTGGTCTCTACACCTATAAACTGGTCCTCCCTGAGCCTGTCAACTCCCAGAATGAGGAAAACAAGAGACTCCTGCATGGTCTCTGCAGCCCACCCACTGGTACAACGGCGCTCCTACGGGCTGTTCAGATTCAGCTCCCGTCGTTACGTAACGGAGGGAGTCATTTGCATAGGCCAAACTCCTCTGATGATCGGAGACATCCTAGAGGGGGCGTTCATCACCGAGGTGAAGCTCGGTGTGTCCTGTGGTGAGACAGAAGTGAGATAGCAGTGTTTCACAATGTCGTTGCTCAGAGCTAGACATGCAGATTGCTCTGTCGTTGGTTGTACAAATCAACATACGTGCTTATATTCTGTCCTGGCTACAGAAGAACAGAAGAGACCGTGGTTGAGTTTCATTTTAATGACAATGTGCCGGCTACGGTTCGTGTTAGCTTGTATGTGTGTGCTAACCACTTCACATCGGACTGCTTCAGTAACGAGGATCAGTACAAAGCCGGCTTTGCCTCGACAGTGACCCTCGTAAAAGGATCTGTCCCCACAATATGGGCCCAGCAACTTCACCTGAGACACATAGGCGAGCCATAGTGATACATCCACCGTAAACAGAGGCGCATGCTGCCGCTAGCGTAAGCAGCATCCTCTCTGTCTCTCTCCAAGTAGGCGATGACAGACGGAGCTCATTAGCATTTAAAGGTGCAGACACAGAACCAGCCTGTTCTCAGCAGAGTTCATTTGAGCAACTTTTAGACAGCTGAAATTCAGGACCATGGATGGGTTTGTGGCAATGCATATCGAATACAGTGTTGTTGGACCTCTGACAGCTGTGTGAAATTGAGGAAAAACAGTATAATATGGCACCTGTAACACTGCATGAGGGTGACGTCACAATAAAGATCACATCGGTATGCCTTTGTTTTATTTAGAATATTGCAGCTTCCTAAAGTACCTAATAAACAAACGCCTTGTATTTCATTTTCTAATACTTAACATTTAAATAACTTCCCTCTGCATGTTTCCATAATACTCTATGGAAATGTTTTGAAATCATCATCGATCCAGGCTCAGAGTGAGTCTGGATGGGGGGTCAAAACCTCCAGCAGGTTCAAGGAAGGAGAGACCTTTAAATTCTCTCTCTCTCTCTCTCTCTCTCTCTCTCTCTCTCTCTCTCTCACTCACTCACTCACTCACTCACTCACTCACTCACTCACTCACTCACTCACTCACTCACTCACTCACTCACTCACTCCCTCACTCACTCACTCACTCACTCACACACACACACACACACACCTACACACCAATATAACGGGGAAATGTTTCTCCTTCTCCATACTAACACGTATTCTGTGGACCATCTCTTTTTCCTCTCTAAGATTATTTTTTTGGCTAGAGCGCTGTTCAAGCCTTTTATTATTTTATACAGACAGTGTGGAAACAGGGAGAGAGAGGCAGAAGACATTGCGAGAACTGATCCCTGGGTCGAGGACGTTGAGCCTCTGTACATGGGGTGGCTGTCCTAACCACTGCGCCCCGCCGCCCCCTTTTTCCTCTCATCCATTAAACAGTGAGACACACTTACACTGGCGACATGACATCACCATGGAACATACATGACTTCACCATGAACACACGTAAAAAAAAAAACGTACCGCTGCAACCAAACATATAAACGTCTAACAGAAAAATCTGTAAATCGTCCATTAACAGAAGATTTTTGCCTGAACGACCGTTTTCCTATCAGCTTAAACTTCAAAGATTAACGTTTGATTAATGATAACTCTGTTTTTTTTTTACACAAATACTTAATGAATGAGATGGTGTAAATGCATTTAGGCAGAGTGATCATGGTATAACAAACAGCTGGCTCACCTTTCATATTATAGTCAATGTTATAACAATCGTACAACCATTGAGGCTCCCTCTTGTGGATTAAAGGTGAACTGCAGATAGAACATGATGGAGGAGACTGCTAATTAATTTCAAACTATGTTTGTTGGGGAAAATAGTTCATAATACATATCCTCCTGTTTGATTAAAAACAGTGAGCAGCTGTTTTTAGTATTTACTGGTTTCTTCAATGAAACTGTATTTGTGTGTTTACACATCGACAGGAGAAGGAACGGTGTTGCAGCTCATTGGCATACGGACCTGTTTATGGTTTTATTATATTTGACAGTAAGAAACTTGGCGTGCGGTCGGAAGCTCACTTGAGGATAATTGCAGGTTGCTGTGAAGTTGGCAAGACACCAGCGGTCAACATGTTTATGGATCTCAGTTCATCAACCGTCAACTTCAGCTGCGATTAAAAACAATCAGATGATTTGAAAACAGTAATCATACTCATACGGAAACATAACATTTGCTGCTTAATGAGGCAGCGGCGGCGGCGCCATTAGTCCGTCTTCACGCCGCCATCATCATTAAACAGTTTCCCTTTCACCATCTGTTGCCAGCTGAGACGTTCACATCATCATCTTCACCATCATTTTAATTATTTTCATCATCATCAGTCCGACAAAGATGCTGCTGGGTTTTTACCTTTGGTCAGTCAATGGAAATCCTGCTTTTAGAAAAGTCCTTTCCTCCTCTTCTCCCTTCCTATCCTCCTCTCCTTCCTCTCCTCCTCCTCTCCTCCCCTAATCTCCTCACCTTCTCGACTCCCTCTCCTACTCTCCTCTTCCCTCGTCCTCTCCTCCTCCCCCCCCCCTCCCCCCATGATGTCTCATTGTTCTCAGTGGTTTGTGTTGAGCGATGCAGAGCGGCAGATTAGCCTGCGTTAGCCTCCGCTAGCCGTCTCCCTGGTGGCAGCTGCATCTGTCTCCCTCCTTGTCCACTTAACGTTTGCCCATTTCCATCCAACACCATAAAGAGGACTTCTCTCAGCGCAACCCCCCCACCCCCCACCCACTTCCCGCCCATTGTCACCCCCCCCCCCCCCCCCCCCCTCCACCAGTTTACAATGTCACCACCAGAATAGCCAAAAATTGTACTCAAGTAAGAGTACTGTTACTTTAGAATAATATGACTCAAGTAAAAGTAAAAAGTATTGTCACCCTGTGTTACTTGAGTAAGAGTAAAAAGTAATGGGTGAAAAAACTACTCAAGTACAGAGTAACTGCAGAGTAACCTCCTTTATTAATCAGGTCAAATAATGTCAAATAATGCACGGAGAATTCCCTTAGACAACTGAAACAGTTTATAATAAACAATAATAAATAAATAATGCACTTGTTTCGGGAGACACAAATGGCAACGCATAATGTAGCTGTTTTTTTTTTTTGCCTGGAGTGTGAACATTTCTTTTATGTGGGGCCAGGGGTGTTGTGCCTCCTCCTCTTCGGCTTCTTCGGAATTGCATGCCGTCTCCATCGTTTTGTTTCTGCGCTCTTTTCCGCCTGTTTGCCGCGGGGAATGTGTGTGCGGTCATGTGATGGCTTAGGCTCTGCCTGATTGGTGAAACGGAGTTAGACGTCGCTAGTGGCTACATTTGATTGGTGAGATGCAGTCATGTGATAGTCACAGAGCCTCTGGGAAGTCCCGACCTTAAATCATTGCTCTGGTCCCCACATAAACAAAACAGACCATGCAGCAGACGGATCGATAAAAAAAAAAAGTAGCGAGCAGAATCAGCCCAATGTAACGGAGTAAAAGTACCGCTCCTTCTTCACAAATTTACTTAAGTAAAAGTAAAAAGTATGCTGCTTTGAAACTACTCATAAAAGTAAAATTTTTCCAAAAAGTTACTCAAGTAAATGTAACGGAGTAAATGTAGCGCGTTACTACCCACCTCTCGTCACCACTGATCTCTTCAACACCAAAAACATTAGTTTGGAGAGGAGTTTCTCTTTTATCTCCTCGTTCCGACACGTTACTTTCGTAGCTCAGTGGCGGTTCAACTCCATCTGCCAGTCGATCTGTCTCTTGAGGCGACTCAAAGACCTCGACGCCCCTCAACTGGTCAAATGGTCTTTAATGTGGGTCGGTTCGGGACAAAGTTCAGCCTACTTGCATGTCCAGTGTTTTATCAAATCTGTTAGAATCTCATTTTTAGTGCTGATGATGAAGTGGTCCGAGGAATCTGATGTTATTTGTAGAGATTATTATTTTCCTGCGGCACGAAGGAGATTTTGAGGAGCTTGGTAAGCTTGAAAAGATTGGGCGTGGCTAGTGGGTGTGGCTACTGGGTGTGGCTAGTGGGCGTGGCTAGTGGTAGTTGCTATACTATAGTGGGGGTGGCTATTGGCCTCCATGGTGCCGTCAAACACATTCTGTGTTTCAGATGAAGTTCCTTCTGGCAAAATTTGGTGGGAACATTGTTCTCAAGAACTTATTATATACATTTTTTTGCCTGAGAGGATGTCGGCCATTTTGGATTTTGTGTGTTTAAATTATTTTAAGTAGTGTAGCATAGAATGTCATGAAACTTTGCCTCCACATTCAAACCAACAGTGCCCTCTTATCACTTTTACTATTCAAATGCATGTTTGAAGCCCTTGGTACATATTGCAAGATTATACAGAGATTGTGTTCATGTGTGTTTAACAGGTTCCATAGCGCCCTCTAATGTGTGGAAGGCCTAAATTGGACAAAGTTGTTCCAATATTCCTGAAATTTGATACGCACATTACTCTCATGATGTCGTATTTCATTAACTCCACCCAAGATGATTTGTTGTATTCCTGTCCTATACGTGAACTCCTCCTTGAGGGATTATCACCTTCCTTTCAGATTAGTTTGGTATAAACCTCCGGCAAAGTGTGACACTAAATTGCGATGGAACGGTCGCTACATCCAACCATGATGTCAAAGGTCATGTGACCATACACCACATTAGGCACTTTGCTGGATTTTCCTGACAGGAACAGGAAGTCAGCCTTATGTAGCAGATCGTCCGATTCACACAAAATGTACACAATGTGGTCAACAGACGTAACGTGATGTAGAATTTGTTCTCTAGCGCCTCATTGTGGACACAGGAAGTGGTAAAAGATGTGATTATATATAATTCCCATAGCCACGCACTCCGTCTCAGGGAGAGATATTTAATATATATATATTAATATATATATATATATATATATAGGAATATATTTGGATTTTCTTCCCTCCAGACACGTTTAAAGACAAATGAAAACACTCTGCTTGGAACTGCAATGGATTTTGTGCCTGTTAGGGGTCATCAAAAGAAATCTGCTCCCTCATTGAAATTCTTATTCTCCATCATGGGAAAATCTACAATCTGTGAACACGCTTTTTTTTTCTATGCACTTTCTTCTTTTCTCCTCGTTTCATCATTTATACGGCACCGGGATCAACAAACTGCAGGTGATGCAAAATAATGAAATCCAGTATTTATTAAATGCGTCCCCTCAAAGTCGTGTTGGCAGAGAGGAATCCAGAAGGGGAGGATCGGAGGACCAGAGGACCGGAGGCTCTGCTCCTCAATTTGTCTCTAACATTGAATTGGACCAAACTCAGCAACGCCACGGCACCCGAGACTTAAATAGGTTATTATGGTATTTTTAATATTATGTTTTGTGTTTGCTTTGTGTTTACTCTGACATCTCAGGATCATGCTGGATTGTTTTTTTCATTTTAACATGTTATAATTACAGTGGTAGCCAACACTAAACGTGACTAGTAGACTACTGGCATAGCAGCCATAGTCGCTGCCAGTGTTTAGGTTTAACGAGTGACCGTGTTAACTGGTGACTCTGACAGCTCGTAGTGATGACAGCTGAACATATGGGAGTCTTCAATCAATATCATCAATACAAACTCTGTAATCTGTGTCAATTACCTACACCAACCTTTAGCTGACAATGCTACAAGCAAAGTGCATCGTGCTGAAAGTCACCAGTTGACACGGTCACACTTGAGGCCTGTACTACGAAGCAGGATCTGGGCTTAGCGTGGTAACTTCAGGGTTAACCCTGGATTTTCCGTCCTACGATGCTGGTTCACTTCTTACCGGGGTACATCGCCATGGTAACTTAGGCTGCGCCGGAGCAGGTTATGTTCCTGATAAGAGATCAATATGTAGAAAAGCACCGCCTACTGACCAATCAGCTCTCTTGAAAAATGGCGTAAGCATTTGTAAAAGATCCCGAGGTGCTCGGTGTACGGATTAAAAAAAAAATGGATGGATCGTGAGAGGGTCTAGTGTTCAGAGACCAGTAAAACCCTTTGTCTGTCCCTGACGATGTTTTATATGAGATATACAGATTGTCATCGGAATGGGATGACATGCTCTAGAAGAGGGCCGCACAGGTAGGCGGCTGCGACGCTGCCGTGTGACCGCAGGCACTCCACGACCGCACGTGAGAGATGGATGGCTTTGAATGTCAATCGCTTGTGTCTCAACTTGCGCCACAAGAGGCGGCCGCAGCACGGGTAGCGTCCACGACACTGTCCTGTGACCGCCATCCAACCATTCAGCCAGACTTTTTTTTGGTCCATGTCTAAAAATAAATACATTGACATGTGATTTTGTTGTTCTGGGTTTTTTTTTTTGCCAGTGCCATACAGCCACAATGTTTGGGGATATATGGTATTTTACATATATATATATATATTTTTTTTTTAAATATTTTATTTATAGAGTTTTTAAGTTTTACAATACACAACACAGTTACAAAAGAGAGAGAAAAAAAAAGGTCACCCACCCCCCACCCCAAAGCATGTAGACAGTAGTCACATCAGAAAAAACAAAACAAAAACAAAAACATGCTCTCACTGGATTCGGGGTGAAACAGTTATTAAGTCACCAGTCACTGGGTGGATGTCAACAAGATGTTTCATTGACCGAGTGAAATATAAACTGTACACATATACCTACACATAGGAGTATATAGTACATACATGCGCACACGCTAAGATGTTAGGTAATTCTTGATAAATAAGAAAGAAATGGTTGCCACATTTTATCAAACACTGCAGAGGTGAGAGAGACATTGTGTCGAATCCTCTCCATAGGCAGCAGGTTGGTCATTCCGCTAGCCATGATTTGAAAGAAGGTACATCCTCTCCCTTCCAAAGGGTCAAAACATTCCTTTTTGCGACAACCATGCCATATTGAATTGTCCGTTGTTGCCAGTGGGATAGAGTCAGTAGATGTTGGGTCCTGCCCAGAATGGCAGTGTGTGGGTCTGGTGTAATGTCACAGTTATATACTTCAGAAAAACAATTAAAAATGTCCGACCAGAACGTCTTCAGCTTGGGGCAAAACCAGAAGAGGTGTCCCAGAGATCCCTCTGCTGCTTTACATTTCGGGCAGGTTGGAGAAACAGAAGGGTAGAATGAATGCAGTTTGGTACAGGAGTAATGTAGCCTATGGATGACTTTAAATTGAATAAGTTGGTGTCTGGAGTTTATAGAACAGCTGTGAATGGCTTTAAGGTGAGTTTCCCAGCTTTCATCACTGATTGTAATGCCAAGGTCTTTTTCCCAGGCCTCTTTTAAGTACAGTGTGGAAACCGGATTATATGTTGTAAAAAAATCTACAAATCTGGAGACAAGTTTCTTTGAGTCAGGGGCCTTATTCAAAAGGTTAAATAGCTCGTTGAGGGGTGGAAGTGATTTGAAGCTTGAAATATTTGTGCGAATATAAGCTCTTATCTGGAGATGATGGAAAAAATGTGAAGCTGGGAGTGTATATTTTTCCTTCAACTGTATGAAGGTGGCAAAGATGTTGTCAATATAAAGGTCTGCTATAGTGATGATTCCCTTATTTTTCCAGATCATGAAAGTACCATCAATAAGAGAAGGGGGGAAGGCATGATTATGGCAAACAGGGGTGTGGACAGAAGTTTCAGGCAACCCAAATACCTTCCTAATTTGGTACCAGATCCTTAAAGTTTGTAACCATAAAGTCATTATTTGTAATAGTCTTTGGAGGTTTGGTTGCTGAAAAGAGAAGAGCGGGCAGGGAGCTTTTGGGGAGATCCTGTTCGACTGCAAGCCATGAGGGGGTGGAGGCGGTGATCCTGCCTGGATATGCATCTTGCCAGTACATCAATGCTCTACAGTTTGCAGCCCAATAATAGTGCTGAAAGTTGGGCAGGCTAAGGCCTCCCATGGCTTTGGGCTTGATAATGTGTTTTTTGGACATACGGTGCACTTTGAATCCCCATACGAAAGGCAGGATAATAGAGTCTAATAATTTAAAAAAGGCTTTAGGTATAAGTATAGGTAGATTCTGGAAGAGGTAAAGGAACCTGGGAAGAGCTACCATTTTAATGGCATTGACACGACCTATCATAGATAGGGGTAAAAGTCTCCAGGTTGCAATGTTAGATTTCAATTTTTCTGCCATGTCTAGAAAGTTTAGTTTATAAATCAATTTGGGATCTTTAGGGATAACAACTCCTAAATACTTCATTTTATCTGTGACCACGTGAAATGGTAAGTTTTGAAGAAAATTGGGGTTCAAATCTCCTTTGAGTGGCAGAAATTCACTTTTATCCCAGTTTATAGTGTACATATTTGAAAAGAAACTATTGTACTGTCACTTTAATAGAATTGGCCTCTTTATTTTATAAAATATCTACAACAAATATTAACCGTAGAATCGAATTGTATCGTTCTTACACTGTATGGAATCGATTTGAATCAAATCAAATCCGTCTGTAATAAAAGGATATCGTTTTTGAATCGAATCGTAACCTGTGTATCTAGATGCAACCCTAATGTTTATGTAGAAAATGAGCTCATCCTTAGAAAGCGGACCAACGTAACTGCAGCAAAGTAGAGATAGATGGTGTGGCAGACATTTATGGCCCGACTTAATGCGTATAACTGAATGGTGACCTAAAGGTGACAATGTTTTATTTTCAGGTGTGCAGCATGATTATGTGGTGTAACGGTTAGCAACGCTGCCTACGGTGCTGGCAACAGGGGTTCAACTCCCGTAGTTCACAAAGTAGTGGTAAGTAGAAATAACAGGCCTTGTTGAAGAAAACCTGCCAGTGAGCAGGTTAGGTTCACACAGTCAGTTATGTTATTATGGTACTATGGTAACTGACCTAAGAGTTGAGTACCGCTCTTTCTGGAACAGAAAACTCATAGTATCCCTCTTCTCAAATTAACAAACTCAGAGTTTCAGGAAAACCTGCTTTCTGGAACGGCCCCCGGGTCTCTTTGCTGTTGGACTCCTGTCTTGAGTCGCTGTTTGAATGTTGATTCTGATGACCGAACAACAACATTTTGATGCTGATAACGGTTAATATGCCAACTTGCTTTGTAACTTTCAAGCACAAACGTGTTGTTGATAACGTTGAGCATAAAAGGTTCTGCTGAGTTGCTAGTTGCTGCAGTTTATCCTCAGTCTGACATGGAGCTGCGTTGCTAGTTGCTGCAGTTTATCCTCAGTCTGACATTGTTGGTATAATGAGTGGCGGTAACAGTCGTCTCCCAGGGCAACGGCGAGGCTCGTTGATGTGTTTTTAATGGAGCTGGTAGGATCACTGCTAGGTAGATTTGCTGATAATAAAAAGATGAAACGATGATTATTATTTTTTATTAACTACAGCTGCAACTAGATAAAATGTTGAGGTAGAAATGCCAGTAAAAGGTTTGTGTTTATGCATAATTCTTCATTAATTAAGGGACTGTTCGTTCGTCGCTCGTTGAATCCGCCCTGCAGCCCTCTTTTAAAGCATGTCGTCCCACTCTTGCCCCTTTTGCTCTCACGCTGTCCTCCCACAATAAAAGGCCAAAAATATAACTTACTTACTGGCATTACTTTTGTATTTAATTGTTTTTTTATTTGACATTTGATTTATTTAACAATCACACGTAGAATTTCCTGTGAATTTACAGGTGAAAGTAACTTACCGGGACATTGCTGTATTTTGCTTACAGACGATTATTTTCCAGTTTGTTTAATTTATGTTGTGGGGTGAAAACCTAGACCGTATTTTAAGGTTGGAATGTTTCAGTCTGGGTTGGGGGAGCCTTGGACCCTGTCCAGGAAGTCCAGGGGTGCGGCCCCCCAGAAAAAGGTTTGTCAGTTAAATGCATCAATCGGCTGTTATTGCGAGTTTTCAAACAGCGCACGCTGTGCTTCCTCATTTTGGGTCGTATTTGACAGTCACCGGGTAGCGCATTACCCGCCCTCCAGCGTAATTACCACGCCTAAGAGCAATGAATGGGCCTGTATATCTAACATGGATGGGGCCGAAGAAGGACAACAACCCAACAGCAGGACCGATATATCTGCTCCTTTGTGCACGGAGGAACAGAAGGAACACTGCCAGAGCCCTACAAAGTGACCTCCAGCAGGCCACTGATGTTCAAGTTTCAACTCAAACGGTCCGAAATTGACTCCATGAGGGAGGTTTGAGGGCCCGACGTCCACAAATAAGGCCTGTGCTTCCAACCCAACACCGTGCAATGCGATTGGCATTTGCTACAGATCACAGAGATTGGCAGATTTGCCATTGGCGCCCTGTGCTCTTCACAGATGAGAGCAGGTTCAGTACATGTGACCGACGTGACAGGGTCTGGCAACGCCACAGAGAACGTTCTGCTGCTGCAACATCCTCCAGCATGACCGGTTAGGCAGTGGGTCAGTGATGGTCTGGGGAGGCATTTCTTTGGAAGGTAGCACAGCCCTCCATGTGCTTGCCAGAGGTACCCTGACTGCCATTAGGTACCGGGATGAGATCCTCAGACCCACTGTGAGACCATATGCTGGTGCAGTGGGCCCTAGGTTCCTTCTAATGCAGGACAATGCTAGGCCTCATGTGGCTGGAGTGTGTCAGCAGTTCTCCACCAGTTCATCCACCAACGCCATGTCACACCACAGACTGTCCAGGAGTTGACTGCTGCTCTGGTCCAGGTCTGGGAGGAGATCCCTCAGGAGACCATCCGTCGTCTCATCAGGAGCATGCCCAGGCGTTGTAGGGAGTGCATACAGGCACGTGGAGGCCACATGCACTACTGAGGATCATTTTGACATGTCTTGAAGAATCTCCACAAAAGTTGGATCAGCCTGCGATCTGATTTTACACTTTGATTTGTTCTGAACTGTTGAACTGTTTTGTTCACATAGGCCTAGACTACGTGATCTCATTCATTTTTATTGTGTTAATAAAGAAAATATGTATTTAAATTTTGCCTTGGTCTTTTTAGTTTCTTTAGAGAAAAACAGAAAAAATCATCCAGCCCTAATTCAGGCGTGTTTTATTGGTGTCGATCATCCAATAAGAAGAGATGTCGGTAGAGAAATACAAATAAATGTTTATGGTAATTTAAAACTTATTTGGATGCTAAAATGTCCCGCCTTCTACATATCGATGTCCTTATTTTTAAAAAAATGTATGCGTTGATGAAATTAATATATCAGAGTGTTTGATAATATTGATCAGTATTGACTGCAGGAATGTAGCATCAGCTGATCGTTTCCACATCTTAAGAAATATAACCTGGTCTCACAATATCACGTCTACCAGGTTTTCTTTCATGTAACTATATTGATTGATCCTTCGTTTGGACGTTAACAAGGAACGAAGCTGAGCGTATCAAATGTTTTCCCTCAGTATGATGTTGCTCTCTGAGCTCTCGGCCTCCACCAGATGAATAAATTCCGTTCGCTGTCTCAGAGCGACTAGCAGGAGGAGGTGAAGCTTCCCGCTGAGCCGCTTCTCCTCCGCCACACTCCGAATGTGAGGCAGCTGGGAGTTTAGTGTTCGACCCAGGGAACGGCTCGGCTGTCCGGTGGACGAGTCGGTGATTTCACTCCGTCTTCATGCCACTATTGCTGCTTTGTGAATGTTGAAGTCCCAGATACACCTGAAACCAGACACCCGTCCTGTCTGTGTTCATGACAGATGATGGTCTTACGGTCCCACTGCCACACTCAGGAGGATTAAAGTAAAACACAACAAAAGTAAAGCGATCACCGGAGAAGACGAACACGAGGTTGAAAACACGTACACAGTGTTTTGTGTAATTACCACAAGCGGAGGGAGGTAAAAGTTCCCCACTCCAGATTTCATTCTCTTCCTTTTTAACAATATAGGAATATTGATCAAAAATTCACCATGACAACAACAGTTCTATCTACTGTGTATTATCTTCTTTAATGTGTTGACATGTGTGGATCAGTCAGATGAGCTGACTTTGACACAATCATAGTTATTAAAACCGGCAGTTGCCAGGACAACCTGGAGATGAATAAAGTTGTTCTCGTCTTCCTCCCTGCAGGGATTCCTGAAGAGTGAGCGTGTCTCCCGGATGGTCCACAGCGGCGGCTGCTCCGCCAACGACTTCCGTGACGTCTTCAAGAAGAACATCGAGCGCCGCGTCCGCAGCCTCCCGGAGATCGACGGCCTGAGCAAAGAGACGGTGCTCAGCTCCTGGATTGCCAAGTACGACGCCATCTACAGGGGCGACGAGGACATGCGTCGCCAGCCGCAGCGGGCGCACCTGAGCGCCGTGTCGGAGCTCATCCTCAGCAAGGAGCAGCTGTACGAGATGTTCCAGCAGATCCTCGGCATCCGCAAGTTCGAGCACCAGCTGCTGTACAACGCCTGCCAGGTGAGTCGCTGCAGATCCACGTTTACATGCTTTTTATTATTACCCAACCTCCATGTCCACAGCTGTAGTTCATGTAGTTCCTCTCACATCCACAGCTGTAGTTCATGTAGTTCTTCTCACGTCCACAGCTGTAGTTCATGTAGTTCTTCTCACGTCCACAGCTGTAGTTCATGTAGTTCCTCTCACATCCACAGCTGTAGTTCATGTAGTTCCTCTCACGTCCACAGCTGTAGTTCATGTACTTCCTCTCACATCCACAGCTGTAGTTCATGTAGTTCCTCTCACGTCCACAGCTGTAGTTCATGTAGTTCCTCTCACGTCCACAGCTGTAGTTCATGTAGTTCCTCTCATGTCCACAGCTGTAGATCCTCTCATGTCCACAGCTGTAGTTTCTGTAGTTCCTCTCACGTCCACAGCTGTAGTTTCTGTAGTTACTCTCACGTCCACAGCTGTAGTTCATGTAGTTCCTCTCACATCCACAGCTGTAGTTCCTGTAGTTACTCTCACGTCCACAGCTGTAGTTCATGTAGTTACTCTCACGTCCACAGCTGTAGTTCATGTAGTTCCTCTCACGTCCACAGCTGTAGTTCCTGTAGTTCCTCTCACATCCACAGCTGTAGTTCATGTAGTTCCTCTCACGTCCACAGCTGTAGTTCATGTAGTTACTCTCACGTCCACAGCTGTAGTTCATGTAGTTCCTCTCACATCCACAGCTGTAGTTCATGTAGTTCCTCTCACGTCCACAGCTGTAGTTCATGTAGTTACTCTCACGTCCACAGCTGTAGTTCATGTAGTTCCTCTCACGTCCACAGCTGTAGTTCATGTAGTTCCTCTCATGTCCACAGCTGTAGTTCATGTAGTTCCTCTCACGTCCACAGCTGTAGTTCATGTAGTTCCTCTCATGTCCACAGCTGTAGATCCTCTCATGTCCACAGCTGTAGTTCATGTAGTTCCTCTCACGTCCACAGCTGTAGTTCCTCTCACATCCACAGCTGTAGTTCCTCTCACATCCACAGCTGTATTTCATGTAGTTCTTCTCACATCCACAGCTGTAGTTCCTGTAGTTCCTCTCACGTCCACAGCTGTAGTTCCTCTCACATCCACAGCTGTAGTTCCTCTCACATCCACAGCTGTAGTTCATGTAGTTCTTCTCACATCCACAGCTGTAGTTCCTGTAGTTCTTCTTACGTCCACAGCTGTAGTTCCTGGAGTTCCTCTTACGTCCACAGCTGTAGTTCCTCTCACGTCCACAAGGTGCTACTGTAGAGAGACTTTGACATTTTTACAGCGCTCATTAAATAGGATTTAAGTGGATCATAAATGTGGTGAATCTCTTCACTTTTGTCTTTCGGGACCTCAATAATTAACTAACTAATCCAATGATTATGAAATGACGTCAATAATTTTGATCAATGTTTAAATGACTTTGAGCAAAAAGAGAAACAATTTTTCATCGATGTCAATCCTTCAGGTCTGAATAATATAATAATTAAATAATAACCAAGAATGTCAGACTTGTTTGCGTGATCCTGAGTCCTTCACGTTGTCCCAGTGTGTATTTTAGCGCTGGCAACCAGCTGTAGGTGCAGATATTTAAAGTAAATCATTTGAGGCAACGTTACGCCTTCTTTGCGTCTCTCAGCAGAAGTTCTTCTTCTGAAATGCAAATTAAGTATTTTTCTTCATCAAAAACTGTAGATTTTAACATAAATGATGAATGTGAAGGATGAAAATAAAAAGTTGTTCTCACAGTGTTTAATGTTACAATTCCATTTGGAAATTGTTGTTGATCAAAACTGTGAATTTTAATTTTACTGTAGAAAGGAAAGCTGTTGACCTCTGACCTCTACGTTCATCGATCATTATTATTCATAGCTAGTCGGCCGGTGTGCTCAGTCTTCAGGCCTGACTGGTTCAGGTCCCGCCAAGTCCCTCAGAGTCCGTCTGCTGAGACTTAAAGGTCACATCTAAAGTTCACACATGGCAGCTAAACTGAGTCAGAAAGATTCCTCAGCTGGAGCTTTGTTTGGTTCTTTCACATAATTTTGCAAGAGGTCGTATCTCAACAGCAGTCTGATTTGTTTGGAGATTGTATTTTATCGCCCTGCATTTGTTGGTCTACCTTAGGATTATTTATTTATTATAAAAAAATTATAAAAAAATTCACATTCAAAATAAAAAAGCAGGCACCAATCAGGTGAAAGATGGAGATAATACAATAAAAAGATCAATTATTTGTGCGTTTTTGAGGACCATTGAGAAGAGACTAACAAACTGATAATAACAACATTAAATTAAACTTTATTAGACCAAACCTTAAAACAAAGCAGCTAGTTCCCACAAACCCATGACTTTGTCCTGTTTGTTGGATTTAAACCTGCAGTGATCAGTTTCATCATTAAGCCTTTTTAAAACGCTATTTTTTTTAGCTGTTATTCGTTTTAATATTAAGCAATAGGATTGTGGCTGGACTCAGATCCAGTAGGTAGGCTCGTTCCTACACAGTGAGGATGAATCAAACCTGCTCGGTTAGAAACCAGCGGAGCGAAGAAAGAAAATCGCTTCTTTTCTTTTCTTTGTAGTTGGCTGAACGGACGTCACTGATGAGTCCAGGAGTCTTCACAGTCTCTGATTTCCAGCTTGCAGTGGAAACATCAGTCGTCCTCAGTGATTCTGCTCCGTTGTAACAGAAATAACTCCTATTCACAGATTTCTTCACGGTCTGTTGGGACGCCGTCGTCTGTATAACGACGAGAATGCGTTGCTAGGACAGATTCTATTATTGTCCTGCTTCATTAGAGGAAGAAGAGAGGGAGGAATCAGAAAGAAATGGGTGATAATTGCATTTTAAACTCTCACCTGCCTTTCATCATAACCGTGGTCCACCGCAGCAAAGTCTACCTTTAATAAACTCACAGCCTCAAGTGGCTTCAACCCAAGTAACCTAGTTTACATAAACCTCCACAATGTTTACCAAAGTTGCTTGAGTGTTGAAATATAATGAGATTTATTTATTCAATAAAAGTTTCAAAATGTTCCTGAAAATGTCCTCGTCGTTAAATCCCTCCTTCTAGCTCAAATTACAGTTAGACTTTCAGTTCTTGTAAGGAACTATTTTTCCAGGCAATCATCAGGAATCACAGCTTTGCAATTAGTGTTGCTATTAGAATAGAAAGTCGTTGATATAGCAAGATGTCAACCTGTTGCACGTTATTTAGGTAGTGGATGAGTTTTAGGCTCTGAACCAGCAACCTCGCAACTAGAGTTGTCACGTTACTAGAATTTCAAACTCGATACCCTTTTCAATAGCACAAGGAGAAAATGTCAACAAATTAAAAGGCAGAATTTTAAAATAAAGATTAGAACAATACAAATAACATCAATAGCACTTTTAAAGTGTTATCTGACGTAGTGAAAAGACAAACACTTTTTTACACTTGGTGACGGCTGATGGTTAGAAATAGACCCTCGCCTAACCTTCTCCACAGTCACGGAGGGGCAATAATATGTACGGGGCAGTTTATTTGTTAAAGTCGCTGATGTAATTTATATACACTAGTTGTGATACGTAAGATCGTAAACAAACTACGATTAAGATCCAGTATTTAGATTTTAAGTATCATCAGAGGATTCCGACGATCATCTGAATCTGCCCACCGAGTTCTAGTCGACATGTTGACGAGTCGGTCTGACATCAGGCGACGGAGGATCGTCTCATTATGGGAATCAAACGTACGGGCTTCCGCCAGGAACAGAGCTGGATAAAAATACAAAGCTCAGAGATGTGAGTGAGTCAGAGAGGAGGAAGTTCAGTCAGCGGCGGGAAACATGGAGGAGATAAAAATAGAAGAGAGGAGGACTAACAGCTGGGGAGGGAGGGGGTCCAGGTCCAGGTGTTCAGATTATGGTCTCTGAAGATAAAACCTACTGACAGTCCACCGTGTGTGTGTGTGTGTGTGTGTGTGTGTGTGCCTGCAAATGAGTCATAAAGAAATGTTGAAACTAAAGATTTGTCCAGTAAATAACATTATTTAAATATATAATATAAAACCAGTTTGTTTACTCGTTTTTTAGCCTGTTTTTGTTCATAATTAGGGAACTTTGCAGCCTTGGAAGAAGAGCTGATGAGCTGTTAGCAGTTCCGGTTTGCTGCTCAGGTGTTTCCATGATCACTGAAGAAACCTCTTAAACTGGATGTTTCTGAGGGAAGTTCTGCAGTGAAAAGGATTCCCTTTTTTACCTCCGATACAGTCCGCTCTAGAAGAAGCATTGTGTCTCTGAGTTGTGTCATCTGTCGAATGTTTGGAGTCAACGCTCAGAATATCTGCTGGTTACATTCCCTCTCCACTTCATACTTGAGTGTGAAGCCTCGATATGATGAGTTTCTTCTTGTTTCATTAAAACACAGACTTGTATGTAGTCTGATGGCGATAGGGCTGCAGCTATCAAATCTTTTTGTCATTGAGTAATATACCGATTATTCCATCGATTAATCGAGTAATCGGATAAAAAATGATCACGGCATCACTACAAATACCGTATGCTCTGGTTTGTTAAATCAGCTAACATCAATGTTTTTGTTACCTTGTGTCGGCAACACTTGGTGAACTAGCGTTAACTGGATGCTTTCGGCTCAGAAGTTGAATCAACGATGTTGTGCTGTTGTGGTACGCCAGTTCTACTTTGCAGTAGACACATTGCACCTTGTTGTCTTTTTTTTTTTTGTGTGAAATGAAAATCCCAAACTTTGGACATTCTCTGCTGTTAGCTGAATGTTAGGAGCACCGGTGCGACCAAGGAACATATTAAGCTGCACTTCACAGATTTTTGGTCACATGTGCGCCCAACATGGTCGCACCCTGGAGCCCTGGCTTCCTCAAAAACGGTCTGTGTTGAACAATGATCCCTGCGATGAGCAGGCCGCATAATGCGCAAGATAGGAATTTAACAAAGCTTCAAGGCAGAGTTTTTGCCTCGAGCATTTTTTGTAATCGAGTTACTCAAGTAACTCAACTAAACGCTTCAGCCCTAGATGGTGAATCACGGAGCTACGATGTTTAATAAAGGATCAGAGCGCTGCAGAAGAGTTGTGGTGATGATATGAATACAGTAATGTCATTAAGCGTAAGAAATTACTTAGAAGTTGGTTGAACTGTTGGAGCCATTAATGTTTCTTGCTGCAAAAGGAAAACATGCATCCAGTGTTTCACATCAATAGAAGTCTGGTAGGCCGAGACGGTTTCAGAATCAGGGATTCAATGAGGTGGATCAGAGATCCTCTCTCTGGTGCAGTCTGACCCTCGCTTGGTGGCGGCTACAGTATCGGCTTAGAAAACCCAGTGAAACTCGTTGAGGCCAACAGGTGAAGCTCATATATAATATATATTATAAACTCCCAGCAGCTCTTTCTTAATCTTTGCTCTTTCATTTTCCTCTCAGTCGCTTCTTTCCAAACAAAACATCCACATCTCCCTCTGTGCTCCTCTGATTCCTGCTGTAACTGATGACGGGGTGTAATAGCGACTCTGCTGCTGGTCTTTCATCTCGCCGTCGGATCGTTAGTCTGGATCGGCTGTTTGTGCACCGAAGGCTCAGCTGGTGATAAGACGGCACTCTCACTTTGATGCAGACGCTGTTCTGCACTCAAACGAAATAACTGAGGATGATTGCTGGAATAAAAATGCTAATATGTCTGGCTTCAATATTAAACTCATTGGTTTCTGTTCATATCACACCAAATCCTGGTCCATGTTGTGGGACGTCTCTGTTGTTCTGCAGCGGTGGACTTCAGCTGTAATGTTAGAACAAAGCTGTTCTTTGTGTGAGATCACCGTGAAGGACACGACATAGATGTGACATAGATTAGACAAAGAACATAAAGGATGGAGGCAGAATGTGTCGTCTTTATGTAAGACAGGGTTTCATGATTGCAGTGTAATGATTCTCTTGGCTGGTAACGTTCTGTTGTCGTCTTCCGTCGTCATGGTGATGTCACCCGTCGGTGTGTGGACTACAGTGTTGAAGCGTCAAGTTTGGCCTTTCTGTTTACTGAGATAATGAATCAAGAGTGAAGTTTTCTCATAGACTTCTATACAATCAGAGAGGAGTCTCCCCCTGGTGGACAAGAGAGAGAATGCAGATTTAAGGCACTTCGGCTTGGCTTCACTTTCTCAGAACCGGAGGTTGCTGCCTGATTCCACTTTACAGCACTGACATCGCTCCTCTCGACACACCGCCATTGTTTCACACACATTTCAAAGTAAAATGCATGTTAAAGCAACACTTAGAACCGGCTCTGGAAACGATGAACGATTTGAACGATGTCCAGTGACAAGGTAGAGTAACGCCTTAGCTAAGATTAGCTAACATGAGCTAACATGAGCCATAGCGATAGTTACATATATATTAGCACAATAGCTAACGCCTTAGCTAACATGAGCCAATAAAATAATCGACAATGTATTGTAGCCTACACAGATGCACACTGTTGGAAAAAAAAAGATTACCTGTATTATTTACAAGTCCTGCAGCAACAAAGCCAAGTCACCATCCGTCTTGCATTTTGTAGCCTCCTTCAGCTCTCGCCAACGTGTGAGAGCCGGTCCGATATTCACTCTCGTACCAGCTCATTCTTTGTCATGCTCCCGTTTTCTTTTCTTTGCCTCATCGGACATTATACTCCTCCTTTTCTTTGCAGCCTCTGCTATGACAGTAATTTAAAAACTACCTAGCTGCAAGGTATCTTCCACGCACCTGCCGGGTGTTCTCCCACTGATCTCTATGCAGAGCCTCCACCTACCGGCTTTTGTAACGCTTGCCGTGAAGCAGTTCAAATTTGTAGTCTCATTAGAACTACAAAACCGCTACCCGACGAGGCAAAGTTACATAGTGCGGTTACAGCCGATAGAGGGCCGCAGAGTAAATGCTGAAGTGCCGTTCACCCGGTTTTGAGGTGATGAACCACTGAAACTATTTTGGAAACATTATTTTAAGGCACTAAATACTCTTTAGTGTTGCTTTAATGCCGGAGGATGTAAACGTTGTGTCGGCTAATAAAGTCTGAGTAAATGAAACCTCTGATGCTCTGAGGTGATGATGAAAATGTTACCAGAGGCTCTTTATCTGAGCCGGCGTGTTTGTAGAGCGTCCGTCAGATTAACGTTTCATGGTCAGTGCGGCGACCGCTGCTCTCTATTACTTTGCATTCCTGGTCGCGTCTCCGCTTAATTACACAGTCAAATCTAATTAACGGTGCCGAGATAACGGAGCTGCAACACTAGCAAATTCCCCGAGCAACTCGTTGCCTGAATCACACTAAGAGGTTGTTGAACCGGAGGAGCAGCCGGCAACACTAATAAAACATCACGTCGGCTTTAAAGTACATCTTTAGAGTAATCTCAGTCTGAGCTGCTTTCCTGCTTTTAAATCAAAAGTAAACATCTCAAACCGAAGTAAAACAGAAGGAACTGATTCATCTACACTTCAAATTTAGCCTCGTCGTTTCATTGAATTTTGTACTATGCGCCATGTTTGGTTTGAAAATAATTATTACTTGAATATTTATATGAACCTTAAGGTAATATTTGACTAATACGTGTACATGTTATTTGAACTGATCGACCTGCAAATATCATTAAAAATATTCTTGTTTGACTTGTAATGCAGCATAAGGCCTCGGCGCACCAGCATTTAAAACAGCAATGTTTGAATTAATTGGAATTAATTGAAATCTCCGCCGCTGGCAAACGATCCACATGAGGCCATCTTTAAAAAATGTGGTCGACTGGAAACAAACCTTCATGCTGAACTGAACAGAACCACAGGAACAGTGAACGCAGCACCAAAACACAACCTGCTATAGACGTGGAGGGTTAATGATGGAGGACCATCCAACAGCCTCGTTTTCAGCCATATGACAAACCATTTTAAATAATCTAGAGATGCACATTATTGAGCGTTTACCTAAAATGATTTACCTAAAATGGTTGAAATCAATGACACATTAAAATGTGGACTCGAAATCGTCTGGCTATACATGATCTCAAGGCAACAAGTTGCATGGCCATGTTCCTTTCTGATGGATGTGTGTCCTTAAAGTCCTCGCTCATTTCCTGTGGATTAACAATGACTCTGCGTCTTACTAAAGTGTCTTTAACTGTAATTCTCTCTGCTGGCCACCAGGGGACGACTCCTCTCTGATTGTATATAAGTCTATGAGAAAATGACTCTACTTCTCTCTTGATTTATTATCTCAGTAAACATTGTACACATGAGTGTATGGTCTCAGTCTCTAGTTTCAAGACTTCTTCAATCCAGCATGAAGTTCATTTAGTACATTATGGTCCATTTAGAGTCAAACAGACCAGAAAGCAGGGGATGCTTTAGGGGCGGGGCTACCTGCTGATTGACAGGTTGCTACCACGCCACCACCAATGCAGTTAGCTACTAAGATGACTTTAACACTTCGCTGTCAAGTTGACCTTGGATTATTAGCTAACTTTCTTCGCAGCTTCACACCAGAATCCAGATGGAACCAGATCCAGTAAAGCTGCTTAGGGTGCCGCTCTGCTGTTTGTGTTCATCAGATCCACCTATCGCTACTACACTGTCCAAATATGGTCACTTCCTTTACAGGATGCCAAACTCCAAGATGGAGAGCGCAAAAAAGGCTTCAATACCGTAGTCCAGAAACCACTGATGACATCATGATGTCCACCTCTCAAACAATGAAACCTCTAGGAGAGATTAACGCATCGAAACAAAAACAATACGAACATGGAATATAAATGTGTCCGATGTGTGTGTGTTGATTCAACCCCCTTCACTCCGATAATTAATTCCTTTTCCTTCCACACAGCGTTGAGTTAATTAGGACTCAGTGATCAGCAGATCTCATCAGAACGACTCAGCACTCTGCATGTGGATCCACATGAATCCACACTGGCAGGTTTCTGATGACGTCTGTCGACGTTGAACAAAATCTGTCAAACCTTCCGTGAACTAATATCCATCTTTCAGCAATTAGTGGAGGCGGATGTCAGCCCTGACAAGAAGTGGTGGCAGGAGGTGACAATTTTATTTAATTTAATTACCAAATTATTTATTAAATTACTTTGAAAAAAACTATCTCCACTGCTGCCATTCATCACTCTCAGATGGTAAACTTCTTAAATGAAATGTTCGTTTTGGGTTTGAAAAGCTTCTTTTACTCATAAAGTCCCCAACAGTGAGGTAAGCGGCGCCTCCCTCTGTTTGGTACCAGGATGTGTTGGTGACATACCAAGCTAAGTTAGCTAGCAAGCCAAGCTAACGCAGGACTGCCAACTCTCACACATTGGACATGAGACACGCATTTCATTGGCTTCACGCGCTCTCATGCCACATCCCCGATTTCTCACGCTCTCACGTTTCCATCCGAGCAAAAAAACAAATCTATTCTGTTATCTGTTATCTAGGGCCTAGCATCAGGGATCTCTAACATGAGACTCTCCTGACGTGCAAAAATTATCTTTGAAACTGACAAACACCAAATGTGAAATTCAAACTGAATCAAAAAACATATTTGTCTCTCATTGTTGACTACCGTGCATATTTTCTCCAAATAAGAACCCGTTGGAGGCCACCGGAGGAGCCGGTCTTTTCTCGCTTTTGGTCTGGAGGGAAAGACCTCGACAACTCTGCTCGTTCTGAACACTACTGTTTTTTTTTTTATTAAAAAAAAAAAGTTAATTATGGCAATATAATCTCCCTCATTATGTTCCATGATAGCGACCCTCGTTTTTAATATAATCCTGACATAGAGAATAAAATCAGGGAAGGGAAGTCAAAATAGGCTGAAGAAGAAACAAACTTGTAGGATGTGAGTTCTTTGCTGACTTTCACCCTCAAACACAAACCGAAGAAGAAGAACCCTTCAGCGTTGTCACGAACAAACGCGAGGATGTCTGCGGTCACAGTAAAGAGCTGCAGGTGGCCGACATAAGCTCAAAGTGTGAAGGTCACAGGTCAGAATCAGTGGCTCCCAGAAAGACCCGGTTTAGCAGCGACTCCCAGACCGACCCTGTTTAGAAGCGACTCCCAGACCAGCAGCAGCTCCTTCCAGCTCCTCACTGTGACTAAAGGGTACCCGCTGCTGTTGAACGGATTCTCTGGGACCCGGGTTTTGAAAGTGGCTCAAATTAAACATCTTATCTCTTCCCTCCCTTATCGGCTCCATTTGTCTCTTTGGCTTCAGGCCGGTTTTTATCTCCGATTGTCGGTTTTAGACGCCTCAGCTCGTCACAGATTTCTGATTTGAGTGCAGTAAGCGAAGCTGGTTCAGCTTTCATCTCTGAGAGTCGCTACTCTGATGCCCGACGTGGAGCTCTGAAGCCGATAAGCTGTCGGTATTTAAGGTGGAACTGCATCATTAACTCTTCTCTCCCTGTTGTAATGATGAACTTGAGTGCTTGTTTGATCTTAAACTTTTGCAGATTCATAATCTCTGGATGTTTCAGTGATTAAAGGGGAGGAGATGCAACTACAGACACAAACATTTTCTTTTTTCAGACTAGTTGGGAAAAAAACTAAAAATCTAAAATCCACATTTTGTTTTATCCCTATTTACCTTTAGTGTCTTGAAAATGTAGATAATTGTAAAAAAAAAACACATATCTTTACAGCCAGATGCCCTAGATGAGATGCAATGAACCATGGGAGATATCCCATTCACTTCAATAGAGTGAGAGTGATCTCTGAGCGGCACCTGGTGGACATCAGAGGAACTGCAGCTGAAAAACCTGCAGCTTTAACTCCAAAAGCGCACCAAAAGTAAACAAAGGGGATAAAACTTTGTGTAACTGGTCAAGAGGCACAATTAGGTAGTTTAACTCGCTGCTCTCAGACCATCGCTGCTGATTGGCTAATTGCTAGGGCTGTAGCGATACACTAATCTCACGATACGATACGATATACGATATTCAGCTCACGATATGATATATATCATTATATTCAGTCAACGATATGATTCGATACGATTCGATATAATTCGATACACTTACATCATTTTCTGAAAGATTTAAAAGGTACAGTGTGATTTTGGTGACATCTTGTGAGTGTTCCATTGACTTGGATTTAATTAATATAAACTGAAAGAATCAATTACACAATATATGGCTCTGAATGGACAGAGAGTCTCCAGCTTGCAAATGCTGGACAAAATAAATCAAATATGTGGTGAGAAAATAAGTTACATTTTTTTGAAGTGCAAACTGTAACTTACAAAGCACACACACACACACACACACATACACAGAGCAACGGAGTGGGCTGGCTACGGGGCGGGGGGTGGGGTTTTGGGTGTCTACAGTAATATGGCTTATTAATTTCATGAGGTTATTTACTTGCCCACGATGAAAAAAATAGCTCTGAATGAATAACAGCTGAGCAGAAGCGCTTGTCGACCGTTGCGGAGAAATACGCGTCTGGTCTGAACTGGGGGGCAGCGGATCATGTGTGATTTTCTTGGCCGTGACGCTTTGCAGCAGCTGGTGTGAACCTGGCGTCATGCCGGCGTGAACCAGGCGGCCGCTGAAGCACCGCAAACGGAGCCTGCTTCCTTTCGGCGCCCGCTTCCTTTCGGCGCCCGCTTCCTTTCGGCGCCTTTGTTAACCAATAGTGTAGTTCAGACCAGACGCGAAGCGCCGCGATCCTGCGCAGCCGTCTCTCGGCGCAGCGAGCAGAGTGCCAGGGGGATTTGAATGGGACTTAATGATCGATACTCGTGGCTAAAAAATCGATTTCTGTGGAAACAAAATATCGATTTATATCGCAGAATCGATAAAATCGCTCAGCCCTACTAATTGCTGTTGTCTATTACGACCACAGCTGCTAATTGGTTAATCACTTAACGACCGAGTCTCCTATCTCCTGCTGTGTCTCTCCTCCACCTTTCAGACAGGTTACCTGGCTCTCTGATTGGCTGATGATGATGACAATGTGATGTTATGTTTTTCTTCCTCAGCTGGACAACGTGGATGAGCAGGCGGCTCAGATCCGCAGAGAGCTGGACGGGCGCTTACAGTTGGCCGAGAAGGTCGCCAGGGTGAGAACAATGATCGTCTTGAAGTCTGATTGTGTTGACGTGATTGTGTTATTGTGATCATGTTGACATGATCATGTTAATGTTATCGTGTTAATGTGATCGTGTTGACATGATTGTTTTGAAGTGATCATGTTGGAGTGATGGTGTTGAAGTGATCGTGTAGGAGTGACCCTGTTGATGTGATTGTGTTGGAGTAATCGTGTTGAAGTGATCGCATTTACATGATTGTGTGGACGTGATCATGGTGAAGTGATCGTGACGATGTGATTGTGTTGAAGTGATTGTGTTAAAGTGATCATCTTGAAGTGATCATGTTGACATGACCGCATTGACGTGACTGTGTTGAAGTGATTGTGTTAATGTGATCATGTTAATGTGATTGTGTTGGAGTGATCTTGTTACTGTGATCGTGTTTAAGTGATCGTGTTTACGTGATCGTATTTACGTGATCATGTTTATGCGATCCTGTTGAAGTAATCGTGACGATCTGTTCGTGTTGATGTGATCGTGTTGGCGTGATCGCATTGACGTGATTGTGTCAATCTTTGTGCAGGAGAGAAGATACCCGAAGTTCGTCTCCACCGACATGGAGCCGCTCTACGTGGAGGAGCTGCGATCGTCGGTAAACCTGCTCATGGCAAACTTGGAGAGTCTTCCGGTATCCAAAGGGGGTCCGGACTTCAAGCAGAAGCTGAAACGCTCCTCCATGAACAGCTCCTTCCTGGACATGGGGGACGAGGGGGACGTCCTGTCCAAGTCCGACGTGGTCCTGTCCTTCACCCTGGAGGTGAGTGGACGACAATGAGATGACACATCAATTTAGTTAGTAACGGCAGGAGTATTGTAGTAGACTGAATATTTTGGGGTTGTGGATCGTTGTAAACTAACAAAACAATACGATTCATTTTCCCAGCAACATGTTCTTACTGTACTGCTGCTTTCAGATTGTGATCGTGGAGGTCCAGGGTCTGAAGTCCGTGGCTCCGAACAGGATCGTTTATTGCACCATGGAGGTGGAAGGAGGCGAAAAGCTGCAGACGGACCAAGCTGAAGCCTCCAGACCTCAGTGAGTTCAACAGTATTTTCTCTTCAGCAGGGTTGACTACGGGATCCTTGTGTTTATTTGTCTAACTAATGCTAAACGCACTAGAGAAGCAAGGCTTCCCTCCACTTAGCCCCCAAACAGGTTTCCTCCATCACGGCTGAAATCACCACTATTGCTGCTTTGAACATGTTGAAGTTCCAGATACACCAAGAAACCAGACTGTCTGGGTTCATGACATCATCCGGTACTCGGTGGATTTCACCAAGCTGGATTCACTGGATCTAGAAAGACCCACGTAGGCTGGTTTACCACAGCTGGAGGAACCAAGAATAACGTATTTATCTGTGATTTCATATCAACAACAAGATGAAAAGGATGCTGAAATAACTCCATAATGGTGATCAGAAAAAAGTGTGAAGACATGCTTTGTTAGGTCTGTCTGCAAGAAGACAAGCTAACTACTTTTAAAATGCTTGTTTTTCTGAATGGAGTCTGGTTGATGGGTGCTAGGCTATTCTAACATTGTAGCTGCTCCATCAACACTCCAAATAACGTCATCTAGACATAAATACGGCAGAGACCTTGTTGTTTGGACATAGACAGTCTCTGGTTCTCCACATAGTCTGGTCTCTGGACTAATGTGTGGGACCACAGACTTTTAAGTAATCGAACGTGTGACTTTTGAGTTACAGGACTGTATCTGTTGGTACGATATATGGTGCCATTACAACCTAAATGCACTTAAAGGAAAACCAGTTAATACTAAAGCTGTTATGGTCTTAAGATGAAGTGTGCCACAGAGTTCCGGGTTGTAATCTGCTGTCAGGATCGTCATGTTTACAGCCTTCTGAGCCTTTAACTCCTGACTCCTGATAGGATTATCGCTGAGCTTTTGAAGATGAAATGAACGAGCAGACCTCAATGAAAAGCCGAGCTAACGCAGTTAGCTGGAACTGAACCACAGCAGACCTCCAAACAGCTCGTCTTTGGGCTACGATCCACAGACGGCTAACGGGGGAAGAGCAACCCTCAGCAGTCAGGAACGCCACTATCACTCGCCACAATCAGCTGCCCTGAGCAACGGTTCTCATCCTCCAGGGAAGGCTGATGCGGCCATTATGTAATGGTTATATCCTCTCATCATCACATGAAAACATTAACCCTGTCTGGTTTCTGGTGTCAGTCAGGGAGTCTCATTCTCTGCAGGTAGGAGGTTCAGGAGCTGTAGTACCTTTAACTGTAATTCTCTCTGCCGGACACCAGGGGGCGACTCCTCTCTGATTGTATAGAAGTCTATGAGAAAATTACTTCTCTCTTGATTTATTTTCACAGTAAACATTGTAAACATGTGTTTATGGTCTCAATCTCTAATTTCAAGTCTTCTTCAATCCAGCATGATGGATTCAGGAGGAACAATGTGGTTTTCGTCCTGGCCGTGGAACACTGGGTCAGCTCTATACCCTCCGCAGGGTGCTCGAGGGTTCATGGGAGTTTGCCCAACCAGTCTGCATGTGTTTTGTGGACTTGGAGAAGGCATTCGACCGTGTCCCTCGTGGCATTCTGTGGGAGGTACTTGGGAGTACGGGGTTGGGGGCCCTCTGCTAAGGGCTGTACGGTCCCTGTACGACCGGAGCAGGAGCCTGGTTCGCATTGCTGGCAGTAAATCAGACCTGTTCCTGGTGCATGTTGGACTCTGGCAGGGCTGCCCTTTGTCACCAGTTTGTTCATTATTTTTATGGACAGAATTTCTAGGCTCAGTCATGGGCCGGAGAGGATCTGGTTCAGGAACCACTGGATTTCATCTCTGCTTTTGGCGGACGATGTTGTCTTGTTGGCTCCTTCGAGCCAGGACCTCCAGCATGTCCTGGGGCGGTTTGCAGCCGAGTGCGAAGCAGCTGGGATGAGGATCAGCACCTCCAAGTCTGAGGCCATGGTTCTTGACCGGAAAAAGGTGGCTTGTTCCCTCCGGATTGGGGGAGAGTTCCTGCCTCAAGTAGAGGAGTTCAAGTATCTTGGGATCTTGTTCACGAGTGAGGGAAGGATGGAGCGTGAGATTGACAGGCGGATCGGTGCGGCGGCCGCAGTGATGCAGTCGTTGTATCGGTCTGTCGTGGTGAAGAGAGCGATTTACTGGTCAATCTACGTTCCTACCCTCACCTATGGTCATGAACTCTGGGTCGTGACCGAAAGAATAAGATCCTGGATGCAAGCGGCCAAAATGAGCTTCCTTCACAGGGTGGCGGGGTGCTCCCTTAGAGATAGGGTGAGGAGTTCCGTCATGCAAAGGAGCTCGGAGTAGAGCCCCTGCTCTTCCACATCGAGAGGAGCCGGCTGAGGTGGCTCAGGCATCTGCATCAGTTGCCCCGTGGACGCCTCCCTCGGGAGGTGTTCCAGGCATGCCCCACCGGGAGGAGACCCTGAGGAAGACCCAGGACACACTGGAGTGACTACTTTGCCCGGCTGGCCTGGGAACACCTTGGGATCCTCCTGGAGGAGCTGGCTAGAGGAACTATCCTGGGAGAGGGAAGTCTGGGTGTCCCTGCTCAGACAGCTGGATGGTCCGTTTAGAGTCAAACAGACAAGAAAGTAGGAGACGCTTTAGGGGCGGGGCTATCTGCAGATTGACAGGTCGCTACCACGCTACCAATGCGGTAAGCTACTGAGATGAGCCAGAGTGGTGGTTCAACCTCTGCTGACCTAGACTGACCTGTACAGAGACCAGAGACAGGGATCCACTTCTCTAAGCTTTAGACTCCTCTCTAGTTATATTCAGCATATGTTCTCATGTTTATCATGTATCATTGGCCATAAAGTAAAAAGTGGTTAATTTCCCTCCGTTCCACGTGTGGATACACATCATGTAGACCGTTGACCCTTTTACAGTTCATGTGTTGGAACAATGTTTTGCAATGAACGTATGATGAGTGCATTGAAGATTTGGAGATTTGCTGATTACAGTCGTTAAAAAGTGACCTTCCAGATCCGTGTGCTGTTAGTGAGGAAGACCACGTTAGCAGGTGGTCCAGTAGCCTGCAGCTATAGACCCCGCTGGTGTTTGGAGTGACCATGTTAACTGGTGGTTCTGGGCCGAATGCGTCCGTGGACACAAACAGAACATGTGGGTGTTTAATAGTTAATTCGGTAGACATTTTGTGCACAAGGAGAAAAAAAATTGCTCTTTGTATCTGTTGGGGTTGTAGCAGGAGCAGATTTGGTTATCAACAGTTAACTATCAATATCAATATGATTATCGGTATTAATAATTATATTTAATATATTATCATGATATAATCATGAATAAACGGGGCACCACCCTGGGATCAGGGAAAAGATAACCTAAAACTGTATTCAGTCTCAATATGAAGGTTTTATACTCACATGCCAATCATCGTGATCATTGGCATAGAAGTACAAAACCAATCGAAGAATTAAAAGGCATGAAATTCAAGCACTAGCCTTCACAACCTGCTGTTATCCAGTGACATATACAGAACAAGCACAAGAGACCGCTAGTTATAATATAATAAGATTTATTAAAATCAGTAATAATGATCACAATCAATAACACTGCAATTAACAGAGCCTTATTACCTAACTACCTAACACACAAAGCCAAGCTTAAACAAAGGGAGATACACACGTGGAGTGTGTGTGTGTGCGTATGTGTGTGCGTGCGTGCGTGTGCGTGCGTGTCGAGAGAGAGAGGGAGAGATGGCTATGGGCGGCCACCAGATGGAGCTATTCCTCGCAGCGTTCAGGGGCGGAGCCACTGAGGTTCGATGCGGTAGCGAGAGAGAGAGAGAGAGGTGGAGCTATTCCTCGCAGCGGTCAGGGGCGGAGCCACTGAGGTTCGATGGAGTAGCGAGAGAGAGAGAGAGAGAGAGATGGCCGTATGTAGCCACCAGATGTAGCTATGTCCCTAGCGTCCGCCGGGAACAGCTGGCTTAGGACACGCGTGTGCGGCGTGTATGTGTCTGTGTGTTAGCGGGACACAAACAAAGAGAGAGAGGATGCGCGAGCGATATTCGGAGGGACAGAAAGCGTGCCGCTATCACACAGGCTCGAGTGAATAAACTGGCGTTTATTCCGCGAGACCGGTCTTTTAACTGATAGTAGAGGCTTTCTGAGCTCGCGAATATGGCGGAGGTTAGTCGCAAACACTGTTACAGAAATCAACCCAGCTGCGTGGGTACACGATCAGTATTCAAATACAGCAGCACATGAACAAACGGACTCGGCGGTCCGCGATCAGAACTTAAAACACATTAACAAGAATTACAAGCATATCCTACACTATCACTTGTGTCTCTGCCCAGACTGATAGCCTCTTACTGGTATCGTTGCGTAAGACGATGACGGCGTTCCGTAACGGCGGTAGTTCGTGGCGGTAGTCGGCGGGGGACGTGCTGAGTCGGCTTCGTCCAGACGAGAGCGGAGCGGGTTTCCTCTCGTTGATCAAACTCAAATAAAGGAAACAGTTGGTGTTTCCTCCTTCCACGAGCGGCGATATAATCGCGGCTTGGCGATTTAGTCAGCTTACTTCAGACAGCGTCTGGTAGCTGGAAGGCAGGAACCGGCTTGGTTCCTCTTGTTGCAGCGGTGCGCTGCAGGAGGGGGTCGCCTCCCGTTGCAACGTGGTGTTGCGCCGGTTGTAGGAAGAGACGCCCGAGTAGGAGTCGGAGTAAGAGTGAATGAGAGCGTTCTCCAGGCGGCTTCGGTTTATAAAGCTCAGGCCGCTCCAGGGGACCCCCCGGGTTCCCTGAAGATGGTCAGCCAATGGGGCACTCACCTGGGTGAGATGTGAAACTAAAATGGCGGTGTAGTTTTTAACCCCCTTTGTCCTGTTGTCCTGGCCGCATGTGTAGGCTTCTGTAGGCCGCATTGTGTAGTCCTTCTAGTGAGGTCCCAACATATCTTTTAAAATTTGTTCTTTATTTTGCTTACAAGCTAAGAATTTTTGTTTACATTGAGACACATTCAAGTGTATTGTATAATAAAAATAAATAATGCTTTATCATTGCACAACAGCATTTGAATAAAAAGCGGTTTGTTTAACATGTTAATATGCTGAGACTTGTAGGAAAACAAGAGGGAACGCTGAGTGAAGACAACCAAATAGACCTGTTCACAGCTGACATCTTCGGTTTTATCTTCCTTGTCGTTGTTGGGGAATAATGATCACTCAGGCCCGCGTACTTCCTGGTGGCGGTTGGTGGCGGTGGATGCCGGTTGATGGCGGTTGGACGGTGGGGGTCTGTGTAATAATGAGGCTGCCCATTCACATCCTCCAGCTTCTGGTGGAGACGGTTTTATTTCTATCCCTCCCCTGACAGTCTCTCGCCCGACAAATTCACCAAATGCAGCCAATTAGAGGAGCCCGCAGTCACCTGGTGACCTTGATGCTCTACAGGGGTTCGGGTCAGAACCCCGGCTCTACATTGGTCCGAGGTCAGAACAGCGACACCCCCAGGTGAATTAAAATTACTTAGTCCGTTCATTCATTCAATATATTTATATTTATTTATATATATAAAATGAGTATGTATTTGGCATATAAAGCTTGAGGCTGCAGGTGTCAGCTGAGGATTCACCTCTAAATTTGTCCTGCGAACACGCCTTAATGATAACCGCCATTGTGTTATGTCTAAACAGTGACCTCAGGTCAGTTCTTACAGATCTGATGTCTGCAATCATTTAAAATGTGTAGGTGAAGCGAACGCACCTTTACACTCAGCGTTCCCATGGAAACTGGCCAAACAGAACACAGAGCTCGTGTTGCTTCTCAGGGTCAGTTGTTGTCTGTGCACCGCAAGCACTTATGATGTCAGTTTCCACACAAGGCATGTGTTGGTGGGAGCGTGGCCCTCACTGCGTGTAACGTTAGCATCTTTGTCATCCCAAGCTTAAGGCGTCATTAGAGCCTCGCTAAGACAAGCAGGAAGTGAGTGTTGATATCAGCTGATGGGATGCTATTACATCAGAGCCCGCTGGGTGGAAGTGAACTACGGCGTCTGTGATGTCAGAGGCCTCTGTGTTGATGTCGTCATGGTGACATCACACGTTGGTTTGTGGACTATGGTTTTCAAGCCTCATGTTCAGCATGTTAGCCCTTGCCGTCTTGGTTGGTTAGGTTCTTTAAAGGTCCCATATTATTGCATGGTCTCTGCAGCCCACCCACTGGTAAAACGGCGCTCCTACAGGTTCTTCAGATTCAGCTCCTGTCGTTACGTAACGAAAGGAGTCATTTGCGTAGGCCGAACTCCTCTGATGATAGGAGACATCCTAGAGGGGGCGTTCATCACCGACGTGAAGCTCATTGTGTCCTGTGGTGAGACAGCAGTGAGATAGAAGTATTTCACAATATGGTCACTCAGAGCTAGACATGCAGATTGCTCTGACGTCGGTTGTACAAATCAACATAAGTGCTTATATTCTGTCCCAGCTACAGAAGAACAGAAGAGACGGTGGTTGCATTTAATTTTTAATGACAATGTACCGGCTACGGTCCATGTTAGCTTGTATGTGTGTGCTAACCACTTCACATTGGACTGCTTCAGTAACGAGGGTCAGTAGCACAATGCCGGCTTTGCCTCGACACTGACCCTCGTAAAAGGATCTGTCCCAACCATACGGGACCCAGCAACTTTACCTGAGACACATAGGCGAGCCAAAGCGATACATCCACGTAAACATTGGTGCATGCTGCCGCTAGCGTAAGCAGCATCCTGTCTCTCTCTAAGTAGGTGATGACAGACGGAGCTCATTAGAATTTAAAGGTGCAGACACAGAAACAGTCAAATTTTAGACAGATGAAAGTCAGGACCATGGATGGGTTTGGGGCAATTCATATTGAAAACAGTGTTGTTGAACCTCTGACAGCTGTGTGAAATTGAGGGAAAACAGTATAATATGGCACCTTTAATGTCCCCATGGGGATAATTATTTTCACACACCAATCAGGGTTAACAGGGCAGCATAACAGTAACAACAAAACAATAACAAGTAACAAATAACAACCCTTGTCCCACACATACCACAGTAAAACATATAAGCATAGACATGACATAGACAGTGTAGGGGTGAAATATCAGGTCTGCATGGATTTGTTTAAGGCTGTGCTATTGCATGTGCTAGTGATGGCAAGTTAATTTGCTTCTGCTTGTTTTTGCTGGTGACAGTGAGCAGGGTGAAGAAGCAGGGGGAACAGTACATTAGGATGGGTTGGATGATGCTTTTATAGAGGAGTAAGAGGAGGTGGGGGCCACAGACAGTGATTTCATTTTGCGGATAATATAGAGCCTTTGGTGTGCACTTTGAACTTTGTGACATTGAAGTTGAGTGTATTGTCTAGGCTGTTTACTTGTTGTTGTCCATTGATGAGTGTGCAGTTGAGTGTCTTGGATCTGTGTATGACCATTTCCTTTGTTTTGTCAATGTTTAGCTGGAGGTAGTTGTCTGTGCACCACTGTGAAAACTGTGTGATTGACTGGTGATATGCTATGATGATGTCACTGAGTGGGCCTACTATGGCTGTGTCGTCTGCATATTTGAATTATGTGGTGATGAGGGATGGGCTGCTGCAGTCATTTGTGTAGAGTGTGTAGAGAACGCAGCCTTGAGGGGCTCAGGTGTTGGTGGTGAGGGGTGATTTACTTCACTCACACATTCAAACACCGACGGCGGAGTCAACCACGCAGGGCGACAGCCAGCTCGTCAGCAATTGGGGTGAAGTGTCTTGCTCAGGGACACCAGGCACTCACCTAGGAGGAGCCGGGGATCGAACTGGCAGAGCGGCACCCCGAGCAGTAACCTTACTGGATCTGGATCCATCCGGATTCTGGTGTGAAGCTGCTAACAAAGTTAGCTTCATAATTCAAGATCAACTTTACAGCTAAGTGTTAAAGTCATCTTAAATGACTAAATGCATTGGTAGTGTGGTAGTGGCCAGTGAATCAGCAGGTAGCCCTGCCCCTAAACCATCCCCTACTTTCTGGTCTGTTTGACTCTAAATGAACATCATGCTGGATTGAAGAAGACTTGAAACTAGAGATTGAGACCATAAACTCATGTTTACAATGTTTACTGAGATAATAAATCAAGAGAGAAGTAGGGTCATTTTCTCATAGACTTCTATACAATCAAAGAGGAGTGAGGAGTCGCCTGCTGGTGGCCAGAATAGAGAATGCAGCTTTAAGGACCTTCAGAACCAGAGGTCGACTCCTGGTCCTCCAACAGATCTTCACCCAGATCAATAAATGACTAAAACTGCACCGTTTCTGTCCAGTTCTGAAGAGGGTCCTTGTCTCTTTTAGGTGGGGGACTCAAGGGGACTTCACCACCACTCACCCGCTGCCCTCGGTCAAAGTGAAGCTTTTTACCGAGAGTACTGGGGTCCTGGCCCTGGAGGACAAGGAGCTGGGCCGGGTGAGAGTCCAGCTGCACTCCACACAGACCTCAAACACCACATAGATCACCCAGACCACACAGACCCGAGTCACACCAGAGTCTCTGAAATAAATACATTAAAGATGAAATGAAATTAAAGATGAAATACTTGATGAATAATGTGGACAATGTTCTCTTTGGTCAGGTGGTCATGAACCCCACCACCAACGGGCCCAAGCAGGCCGAGTTCCACCGGATGGTGGTCCCCAAGAACAGCCAGGACACGGACCTGAAGATCAAGCTGGCGGTCCGCATGGACAAACCTCCCAACATGAAGCACAGCGGGTGAGTCTACATACTCTAGTCATCTACAGGATCTAGTCCTCTACAGCAGAGGTTCTCAAACTTTTTTCGGGCCAGGGACCCGATACAGGGGAGAACATTTTCCAAGGACCCTCTCATAATCGTAACACAGATTTAGCACATTTCAACCGCCGCTGGAAGTAGGAGTTCTTGTGCGATTGTGTGTGGCTTCCATGTGTGATCCATTGAGCAAGCAAATAGGAAGCCTTCTGGGCTTGTGGCCAGGTTCACCATCCGGGTTTTCTGGCGGGTGTAGTTCTCACTCTTGCGACTGAAAAAGTATTTAATTTTGCCCTTAAATTCCGGGTGCTTTGTTCAGATCTCAGCAGTGTCTAAGCAGAGCAGCTGAGACACACACAGATAGTGTGATAGTCATGTCGAAGACGTTTATTATAACTTGAACACTTGAGTTTTGAATCTGTGTGATGAGAACCTCTACTCTACAGGGTCTGGTCCTCTACAGGATGTAGTCCTCTACAGGGTCTAGTCAATTTTCCAGTCATTGAACACACAATGTCATGGAATCTCCTATTGAACTAGTTGGCTAATCAGAGACCCCCCAAACAGACAACAATGTTTATTTTCAACATCATATGAACATTAAATAGTTGTTAGTTCAACAAAACTTTATGTTATTTTTCCTGTGTCTGAAACATCTCAATAACGTTAACTTGTTAGAGCGTTTGGTTCTGTTGCTAAAGGTTAAACCTTCACTGGCTAAATACCGACTAAATACCAGTTAAATACCTGCTAAATACCGGTTAATTGTACTTATTGACTCTGCTAGCGTTTGTCTTTTCAAACCAAATGCTGAAATGTTGGGCCAGTGTGAGCGCTCCGTTCTGTACTTAAGAGCGGTACACTTCCTCAGCCCCCGGCACGCTTGGAAGAGGTGGATTTGAATACGGTATGGTTCATGTACGAGCACATGCACGGGTACACAATGTGGACATGACGTAGGCTTTAATCGATAGGCCGGTCCACTCATTATTGCTCAGTGTTTAACTCGGATCTCCCCCCACTATCGATCTGAATTATGACTGAACATACTGTTAATGGCTGTAGGACACAGCTGGATTCTGGGTCGGGCTTAGGGCTTCAGACTCTTGGTGTGAGCGGTACCGGAGCAGAACCGGACCGGTAGTTTTCTAATAAAAATGCTAAAAATAACTCCAGCGGCTAATGGCAGTTCTCTCCAACAATTGATTGACAGGTGCTTTAAGGTGTGTTTACATCATTCATGTTTGCATATCGTAATATTTGTTGATTATGATCAATTCAAAAAATATATACACATATTAAACACATAAAAACATGTTTTTAATTGTTCAGACAAAGAAATAATTTGTGCATTTCTTGCTGTAAATCATGTTAAAATAAGTAAATGTTCACACTTGTGCAGTTAAGCAGATAATCCCTGAAATGATCCAGTGGTAAAACAAAGTTAACATTTTATTGAGGCAGACATGTGGATGTAGTGCAGTTCTTACTTTATGCCACAAGATGGCGGCAAACCCCAATTTTCAAACCTCTATGATGAGGAGATTGAGGAGATGCTTCTGTTCATTTAACTCGGCAGTAGTTTGTCTAGGTCGGCCAACTATTTTATTCCAGATTGAAGTGATGAAAGTATTCATCTGATGAAGTAATTTAATGAAACCACAGGTTAAATCTACAGATCCAGCAGCATCTCGCCAACATGGACACAAAATAACAGGTTCGCAACAGATGCATTTGCAACACTGTGTGTGTGTGTGGGCGCGTGAGAGAGCGAGCGAGATAGAGAAACTAGCCCCTGAGGAGACTTAAATCAATATTTGTCAACATGAGCCACCAAGCTTGAGTGTTATTATCATGTCATAACATGCTAAAAAGTAAGATCAAAGCCTCCTTCATGTTGTGCAACTCTTTAACAATTTATGCCAAAACATTTGTTAATTCTTGGTATTTTTATATCAAAATCTAACATCTTTCTCTTCCTTGAAAAGAAAATATGACCATCAGCTTGTGCCGACCAATAATATGACATCATCAGTGTGAAACGGCGGCTCGGAGAGAAGAAGGTCGTCAGCTGATCTGTTGAACTATCTAACTGCGCCCGACATGATGACGCGGTTTCACTGTACAGAAGTTAAATGCTGTCGAAATGCAGCTTGAGGACAAAGTAGAAACGCTGAGAAATTAGACATTTTCATTTCCTGTGTTGTCCTCCTAATCCCTCCCGTAATAGTCCACACTAACTCTGATCTCAGACAGACTGAAAGACAAAAGACAGGAGAAAGAGTTGGTGCAGTAGTCAACCTGTCCACAAGGGGTCAGTGTTCATCTGCCAGTGAGTGCAGCTCTTCTCCATCTGTTCAGACCAGATTTATTAAAGACACAATCAGCTGTCGTCCCAAGTTGTTTTTTATTAGGGCCCGAGCGCCGACAACGTCGGGCTGCGAAGCCCTATTGTTATTCAAATGTTTATTATTATTTTTTCACAAGTTCGACCTGCGTTTTGGGGGTCTTCGCCTGAAAAAAAACTAACGCAAATTGGAGTGTCTATAGGGACTCGCGAAAAATTTGATAATTTGGGGTCGTTCACAAAAAAGTTGCTCACTAGCGCCACCTAGCGTTGGAACCTCCACCCCCGGCGCACCGTAAGTCCGATTGACATTAAACTTTGCACACATGTGCAGACAAGTCTCCTCTACAAAAACGCCACTGGGAGTACCAAAGTCCGCCTACCGAAATTTTCCGCCATCTTGGATTTTATGAAAAACAGGACGTTGCGCAGTTCTCGGACACCGTTGGTCCGATTTGGACGAAATTCGGTACGCATACCCTTTAGACCTAGCTATGGATATGGACCGAAAAGGTTTTGAAAATATGCATTTAATCAGGAGATATCGGCCAATGAACATTAGAGGGTGTGGCTACCAAAATGCAATTAGCATAACTCTATAACCTTTGCCCCTAAAATTACGAAACTCGAAACCTATGTTGACATCGCTTGAAAGAACATGTATGTCAAGTTTCATCTAAATGGAGTCATATTTGCCACTTCCAAAAAATCCCAAATATTGCCAGTTATGCCTGTTTTTGGCTGTTTTTGGCCTTTCACAGGGGTCACGCTAAATCAAAAACTGATTATACCGTTGATCCGATCGATACCAAAATTGGATATGTTGTTGGAAAGGCCTTACAGACAAAAAGTATGCCAAAGATGTCCAGAATATTTAGGGGCGTGGCCACAACGACGCCTTGACTGCGCTACTATTTTTAACTTTCGCCATAGGCATTAAAGCTGTTATAACTTCACCGTTTCTTCTCCGATCTGCTCCAAAATATTCATGCTTGTTAACAATCACGTCCTGAACACAACTGCACTGCAATTTTAACTGATAGGTAGAGCGCCACCTAATGGCGACAGGAAATGTGACTGATTTTAGGCCCTTTTTCTGAGCAACAGCCCCCCCTCTAGGTAGGGCGTACACGCATGAAATATTTTTTCCTAGATAGCCCAAGTGGAGCTGTACAAAAAAGCCTCTTGGACCCACCGCCTCAAGTCATGATAAAGTAGGTAAAAAAAATGTTTTTAGCCAAGTGTGTAAATCAGCCAGGTTTTCACTCAATCTTCACTCGGGGAGCATAGAGGGGAGAGACACAGGCGCACAGCGACCACCAGATGGAGTCAGAGATCTATCAGTGACACATGGGGAACTGTGAATCTCACATGCAGCTCAATCTGCCTCACACCAGATCAACAGCCATGCCACTTTTAATTCCTTTTTTTTAATTCCTCTTATTTCAGCCTGGACACAAAGGGAGGAGGAGAGATGGCACACATCTCCACATGCATCTCACACAGCTGTCACTTGAACTCTGCCATAAACATAATAACTTCAGTGTTTCTTCTCTGATCTGCTCCAAACTTTGCACACTTGATTAGAGTTCCTTCCTGAACACATCTGCACTTTGATATTCACTCACAGTCAGAGCGCCACATACTGGCCACAGGAAATGTCATTGATTTTGTGAATTTTTCCAAGTTAAAGCCACACCTGATTTTTTTTATAACTAATTCCTCTCATTTCAGCTTGCAAGGAGGACACAGGGGGAGGAGGAGAGATGCACACTTTACATGCATCTCACACTGCTGTCAGCTGAACTCTGTCATTAACATCCAAACTATTGTAACTTCAGTGTTTGTTCTCTGATCTGCTCCAAACTTTGCACACTTGATTAGAGTTCCTTCCTGAACACATCTGCACTTTGATATTCACTCACAGTCAGAGCGCCACATACTGGCCACAGGAAATGTCATTGATTTTGTGAATTTTTCCAAGTTAAAGCCACACCTGATTTTTTTTATAACTAATTCCTCTCATTTCAGCTTGCAAGGAGGACACAGGCGGAGGAGGAGAGATGCACACTTTACATGCATCTCACACTGCTGTCAGCTGAACTCTGTCATTAACATCCAAACTATTGTAACTTCAGTGTTTGTTCTCTGATCTGCTCCAAACTTTGCACACTTGATTAGAGTTCCTTCCTGAACACATCTGCACTTTGATATTCACTCACAGTCAGAGCGCCACCTACTGGAGACAGGAAATGTCATTGATTTAGTCACTTTTTCCAAGTTAAAGCCACACCTGATTTTTTTTTATAACTAATTCCTCTTATCTCAGCTTGCAAGGAGGACACAGGGAGAGGAGGAGGAGAGGTCACACTAGGGGGAGGAGGAGAGATGTCAGAAAGGCATGAACATGTGTGTATGTGACAGACAGATGGCTTTAAATGTCAATCGCTTGTGTCTAAACTCACGCCACGAGGAGGTGGCTGCTGCACAGGTAGGCGGCTGCCGCACGTGTGAATGCAGGCACTCCACGACCGCACGTGACAGACGGATGCCTTTCGGTGTCCATCGCTTGTGTCTCGACTTGCGCCAGGAGAGCCGGCCGCGCCAAGGGCAGCGTCCACGACACTGCCCTGTGACCGCAGGCACTCCACGACCGCATATGAGCTCGGGCCCGTCACGATACTGCTCGCAGTTTTAATTTAGTTTCTCCTCCGTTCCTTGATGCTGTTTTTTAAGGTCTTTGAGTCAAACGGGGTCAAAAAGAAATTCCACACATCTCAAGAATCCTAAAAATGAAGAGACGTGAATTCCAACAAGAGGCCGGCGGACGCAGGAATTTATCTGCTAACGGGAGCGAAAAGGGTGAAGAACAGAAAATGTTTTGGTACAAATATTTTCACGTTTGTCTCATTTAGTCGTGGATCCTGTTAAATGTCGGCGGATGAGAGATGACGTTTTCCTTTCAGGGTAAAAAAGTGAACAAACAGGAAACATGTTGGTTCGGCCAAGAGAGACTAATGATTCTTCAACAGCATAACTAAAAGTATATGTAAAAGTAGGCCTATGTGTGTTCTACTTAGTATAAATGATTATTTTACTAGAATGATGATGACTGAATGGCAGCCCTTTTCACGCTATCCTCTCTCAAAAAGGGCCAAAAATAACTTAAAAAATGAGTGAACGTATTGCTTAGATGTATTCTTATGACGTGGTGTATGGCGATATCAGCCTCATTGTTTCAGCTGCAATGCCGGCGGTGTAAAACGGTGAATTTGTGAGAAAAAAAAACACATAATTCACAGTTGTAGGTAGGCTGACTGTCATAAATTAGCCAGCACCTCCGTCAGAGCGCGTGCCACCGTATGGATTGCATTGTAGACCGTGTTTTTGCTCTGGTTCTCTGCATCACCCCCAGAATAAATAAAAGTAGGCGACCCGTGGCAAAGTAACGCAGTGCAATGCATACAGTCTGCGGCACTGTGCTCGACTCCGATGTGTCGCCCCGGCAACATACGGCTTGAGGAGCTGAGACAGAAAATGATCCGCGTACTGAGCTCCACTGGATCTCCAAGAGAGCTGATTGGTCAGTAGGCGGTGCTTTTCTACACGTTGATCTCTTATCAGGAACATAACCTGCTCCGGAGCAGGTAAGCTCTGCAATGTAAGTTACCATGGCAATCTACTCTGGTAAGAAGTGAACCAGCGTGGTAGGACGGAAAACCCAGGTTCCCACCAGAGGCCTGCTGCTTTGTAGCAGGCCCTGAAGTTACCTCACTAAGCCCAAATCCTGCTTTGTAGCAGGCCTCTGGTGGGAACCCAGTTGGGTGTCTGTGTGTTTAACTACATGTCCATGAAGAAGATCTGAGCTTTATTCTCGATGAACGAGAGGAAACCTGCAGAATAAAGAGACGAGGACGTGACCTCGCTGTCACACAGGCACCAAGATCTGTATGAAACCTGCTCTTAAAGAAATCTTAAATCTAAACATCTTTTTTATTTTTATAGTTGAATATTTCTTCTGGTGAAACAAACCTTGTACCTCATTTTAGTCTGCAAAAGTATACATTTTATGCCTATTGAAAAGCAACAAAATTAGATTTTTCAATGATAACCTTGAATTTATATTCAATGCAGATTTGCAGATGTCTGCACAGAACTCACTCTAAAACTTTTTTTTTATGAAAGAAGGGGAACTAGGTTTGGTGGAAATCAATTTAAGACAATACAAATAAAACAATGAACATTTCTGGGAATGCAATTCTCCTTGCCGGAAATTTACTGATATTTGCTCTGGAATATGTTTATTTCTTATCACCAAAACCTTTCAAAGGCCTAAGCTTCTTTTTCACATGAATTAACTAATTCTGTCTGTGTTTTAATAAAACGAGTCCGCTGTCTCGTCACATTTATAAAAGCGTGTGAATATCCGGCTGAATGACGGTTAACGATGGACGGTGAAGCCTGTTAAAGGCCCGCAGTGAACCCTTTGGGGTCCATCTCTGTGGTCTGGGTCCGGCTGAAAGGATGAAACCCAGCAGGAGGACCCGGACCATCTCGACGAGGGGCCAGCGAGCGCTGCCACATGTTAACCCGGGGCCGAGCGGCGTGGCCCCGATCCTCGGTGCAGACTCGCCGCGGCCTTGACTGGAAGCTTTTTCTTCGAGGGGGGGCAGCGGGCTGAAGGAAGAGGTCACGCCATCGATTGATTTTCCTCACTTGCACTTGCCGGCGTCCCACGCTTCGGAGGCCCCGCGAGAAGCCGTTGATTGAGGGGCCACGCCGGTCATCGTCGTCATTCTGCTGCAGACTCGCTCAGCGAGCAGCCGTCTGTGCCGCCACCTCGCCGCCACCTCACCGCGCTCCAGACTCATTACTTCCTCTTTCCCGACTTAACGTGGTTTAATATCACACATTGATGGATGAGCGGACTCCTGATAGAATCCTCCTGACAGTCACAATGAACCTTCAGCGTCTTCAAAGCGTCACAAGGAAATCTGGAGCCGTGGAGTTATTAATTACATTTACACCCACAAGTTAAAATCCCGGGGAAACGGCATTTTGGGACGTATTTGAGTGGTTTACACTTACGACAGCCGGGGCAGCCGTGGCTCAGAGGTAGAACGAGTCGTGCTCCGATCGCCGGTTCGAATCCCGGCTCCTCGGGTCCACATGCCGAAGTGTCGGAGGAAGGCACTGGACCCCGAATTGCCTTCGGAGTGTGAATGTGTGAATAATTAGCTCCAGAACTGCAGTTCCACAAACGGCCACGAGTGGCGTCACCGTGTTAAAATGGCAGAAATAAACCCGTTTGTACAAAAAAGGGTTTTGGTCTCTGACGTCATGTCGACGATGAAATTCACCCATTTAAATTATTTGAGTCTTAAAGTTCAGCATAAGTGGCTAATAGGCTAACAGGCTAACAGGAGGGAGCCACCCACAACTTCAGGCACCTGTGGGTGCCTTTCATACATTCTATGGAAGGTTTTTTTAATTCATTTTTTTAGTATATATTGTTAAATGTGTGCAACATGAGCAGCTTTGTGATCTAAAAGGTAAAAAGGGCATTTTTTTATTTAATCTCGACTTTAAATTCCTTCAGTCGTGTTGCCTTCATGATCACGCAAAACAATACGGTAATTTTTATTATCAATCTATCAATCTCCTTGATCCTTATTTACCAACTTTTGTGCGTTTAATATAATATAATATGATATATATATAATCTCTGTTTATTAATGACACAGTGACGTGTTGCAGGTACGTGTACGCTGTGGGACAGAGAGTCTGGAAACGCTGGAAAAGGAGATACTTTGTTCTGGTTCAGGTAAGAAACTGATAAGTATTGATCAGTGATTGATTGGGTCTTCGGGTCAGAGAAGCTAAATTCACAGCAGCTGTTTTAATGGATCAGATTTAACAGTTTGACGTATTTAAGATGCATCAGATCAAACCGTCCGTCTCAAAAATGTAGTTTCACCTTATTTAATGTCATGAAGTTTAGAAGAGAGTCGGCGATCAATGTGAAGTGAAAACATGTTTAAAAGGTTAATATTATGAATGGAAATCCTCTAATATCCGTCACTACTCCAAATCACATATTTGCCTCTTGAGCTTTACAATCCGTCCAGCAGACAACATCTTTGAGCATCCGTTCAGATCAGGAAACTGAATCCCCAAAAATACCTAAATGTGTGTGTGTATGCGTGTGTGTGCGTGTGTGTGTGTGTGTGTGTGTGTGTGTGTGTGTGTGTGTGTGTGTGTATGTGTGTGTGTGTGTGTGTGTCCTGCAGGTGAGTCAGTACACATTCGCCATGTGCAGCTACAGAGAGAAGAAGGCGGAGCCTCAGGAGCTGATGCAGTTGGAGGGCTACACGGTGGACTACTGCGACCCTCAGCCAGGTAGCCGAGCCGCTTCACACCTGCAACACCTGTTACTCCTTTTACACCTGTAACAAAAACTATTATTTAAAATTAATAAATATATGAAAGATGTGACTTAATAACATTTGTTACTGCTGATTGATCATTATGTTGATTATGTTGAGGCTCTTCCTCCTCCACCTCCTCCCACCCTTCCTCCTCCACCTCCTCCCCTTCTCAGGCCTGCAGGGAGGCCGGGTCTTCTTCAACGCGGTGAAGGAGGGCGACCTGGTGATGTTTGCCTGTGATGACGAGCCGGACCGGAGTCTGTGGGTCCAGGCCATGTACCGGGCCACAGGGCAGTCCTACAAACCGGTCCCACCGCTGCAGAACAAGACCAAAAACTGTAGAGGAGGACTCCAGAAACAAGCGTCCCCAATCAGTAAGTTCTGGTTCTTCTTTCTTTATAATCAAACACATGAAACCGGTAGAATAAAACATTCACTGTGACTTTAAAGTTTGATCAGTGAAAAAAGTGCAGAATTCCACATGGTGGTCCTGATGCTGGTCCACACGGTGGTCCTGATCCTGGTCCACACGGTGGTCCTGATCCTGGTCCACACAGTGGTCCTGATCCCGGTCCACACGGTGGTCCTGATCCCGGTCCACACAGTGGTCCTGATCCACATGGTGGTTCTGTTATTAATGTTAAATCAGGTTAAAATGTTTATTTAACCTGCAGAATAAACTGGCTGAATAAGGTTTAGGAGAAAAACAAAAGCACACAGAAACAATTTCAGAACATCAGAATGAGCTGATATCAAAAAGAAAATTACAATGTTTAACTATTGTTTCATTGTTGCAGCTGGTTGGAGAGCAGCTCATTTTAACCTTGTTATATGAGCAGTTCAATCTGGAACGGTGCTTCATTTCTCCCCTTTCACTTGCAAGTAATTACTGAATATACAACGTAAACTTAAATGTGGTGAAACAAAAAGTCCAATATTTTCTGTGATTTGTAGTAATCAAGGAGAACGAAGCAGAAGAAGGAAATAACTCAGCTAGAGACCGAACGAAGCAACATTTAGTTTTTAATTTCATTTAATTGAAATAAAAAAATGTAAAAGATGCCTCCGTAGTCCGTACATAACGTCACAACGTCAAAAATATATAAAACTATAAACTAAGCTTACCACTCCCCGAACAATGAGAAAGGACAAACAAAACAGCAACAAAAATAAACAAAGAAAAGGTAGATTGATAATATGATAAAATAAAACAATTCCCCAATTTTAAGAACGATATCACTTCGCGAATCCAAGAATTGAAATATGGAGGAGGGTTTCCATGACAACAGGGTTCTCCTGCGTGCATTAAGGGAGGTGAACGCGGCGACGTTAGTTTGGATGTTTGTCGTCACCTGAAGAAATGTGAGTCTGTAAAACCTCAGAGATCACGTTTGTTTGTGTATTTAGTATTTCATCGTGTATTAATATTTTTATTTGTGTGTCCAAGCCTCCACTCGGTGGGCGGAGCTTCATGTGGTTGTAATTTTCATCTTAAACTCAGCGATGAAAAATGATTTGAACAATCACCTCTTTCTTTAATTTTACAATTTTTCCCCACTTCTTTCCTCCTCTCCTTCTACTTCATAACTCCTGTCTTTCTTGTTTTGCTCTCTTCTTCTGAATCCTGGAGAGTTTGCAGCATTCTGGTTGGTTGCAGGTCTGAGGGAAGAACAGGACTCATTTTCCTTTTGTTCATCCCTCCTTTCTTTACTTCCTTTGTCTATTCCTTACATCTACCCATCCTCATGTTACATTTGTATTATAATTATTATTCACATATTTCTTCTTCTTTTATACACATCTTTATTCTTCTGTCTTTCTTCACTTCCCGCTTTCATTCTTCCACTAATTTTCTTTAAGATGTTTCTCCTACCGGTCAAACATTTGAACATTTTCTTTTAAGTTTTCATCTTTATTAGAAAAGAAAAATCGTATTTCCTTCATTCATCATCTTGTCTTTCGTTTGCTCGTTCTCTCTGCCGAACTCGTATTTCCTCTTTGCGTCGTCTCTTCTTCCTCTCTGTCGCCTGCAAATCATTTCATTCATCGTGTGTGTGTGTGCGCAGGTGATTACGACTGCAGTGCTTGTGCAATTTCTCGCCGCCACTGTTAACATTTAATGGACTCGATTGAAGCGTTAATGGCGAGAGGTGCTGACACGCTGTTTACAGGAGGAAACAGAAAGTGTCCCTGAAACAGCTCTTAACTGGGTGTTAAGTGACGCCCTGTGTGTGTGTGTGTGTGTGTGTGTGTGTGTGTGTGTGTGTGTGTGTGTGTGTGTATGTATGTGTTGGGTTTGACAGGAAGTTGTTCTTGCTTTCTCCCCTCACCCTGCAGGGGGTTAAAAATATATGAAACGTGGAGGTTAAATAACAGCACGTGTAAACACACACACACACACACACACATTGTTATTTAACATTAATAAAACCATACTTCTCCCGTCTTGAATTCAGAAGTCACTGCAAGTCGAAGGTCTGGCGATAACGAGACAATGACAGCGAGACGTTCCATCTTTGTGCGTCTAACGTTCCACATTGTGTTCAGCTTTGTCTCGTATAGGTGGTTATTAGGTTATTGACGTGTGTGTGTGTGTGTGTGTGTGTGTGTGTGTGTGTGTGTGTGTGTGTGTGTGTGTGTGTGTGTGTGTGTGTGTGTGTGTGTGTGTGTGTGTGTGTGTGTGTGTGTGTACACGTGTAAGTCGACTCACATTCTGGCCTCCGACTGTCATGTTGTCACGCTGCTGAATGGATCCTCTGTCTTGTTTGCCAGCTGACGTCTCACCACATTGTCACACCGACAGCTGATTGTAATCACAGAAGGAACTTTCGTGTCGTTGCCGTGGACGACATGAACTTATAAACAGTCAGTGCAGTTTATCTCGCAGTGAGACAGAAGTTCCTTTATTGTCCCTCCAGATTTAAATCCAAAACCGCCACGTTTAACCAGCAACTGTATTGCGATACGCAGCAACCGTGGCTCCGCCTACAGTGCCCTGTCACTAAAAGATCGATTGATTGGTCATGATATTATTGGTCGAAACTGTTTGCTACTAGCTAACGTTAGCACGTGTCATATGAAAAAAAGATGATTGGATGAAAAAATTACGAAGAAATAGATGTTGTTTGTTGTTTTTTTGCTGACAGTGATTTTTTTTTATTGCTTTTATTGCACGACAAAAAGAGAATTAACAACCCAACATACAAAAGGACAATAACATCTGTTTACACACCAGTTAACGTTTGACAGGCAACGAAGCTGATTTGTTTGTGCATAAAACAAATTCTGGGAATAATGATATGATGATAATAATGATTAAAAAAATGTAAACTACAAAAATATTAACTTCAGGCCCTGAAATCCCACCATGAAGCTCCAAAGTCATGACCTTCATTTCAGCGCTATTTTACAGGCCGACAGATGAAGAACAGAAAGATGCTACGCAATATTTTAAGTGTGTTACAGTTTCAATTTAATGTCTGGATAGATCAGCCCAGTGAATCTACTGGATGTACGCTCTCTTCAGCTATTTGTTATTAGACTTATTCTTGAATAGGTGAAAGAGAAACACAGATGTGATGTAAAGAAAGCAGCATCATCTGACTGTGAGCTCATTAATGATGATGTCATCAAACATGTCTTAAAAAAACGCTAACTTTGTGTGTCATTTCTTGTGCGATCGTCAGGAAGGTCAGAGACGGACCGAGTCCCGCTGTGTGTGTGTGTGTGTGTCTGTGTGTGTGTGTGTGTGTGTGTGTGTGTGTGTGTGTGTGTGTGTGTGTGTGTGGGTGTGTGTGTGTGTGAGACAGAGTAAAGATTAAACTTAGACCCCAACCGATAAAGTTTTTGAAGGCCGATACCGATACAAATGTTTGTTGATCCGATATATATCCGATATTCCGGCCAATATTTTTTTATCTTTTTTATTTCAGAAAAGCGTAACAAAACATTAACAGATTTCCCTGACATTAATTATTTGTAGTTATTTATGAGTCTTCACTAAAATAATATGATAATGCAGTTTAAAAATAAACTTGTTTATTTTATTGTCACAACGGAACAGAGGAACATCAAAAATATATAAAAATTCTGATAAATAAAATGTATAAAAATACAAACTTAAGATATAAAACTTAAAGTCCTTTGAACAAAAACAATAACAACAACAACCAAACACAAAGTTACCAGTATTAAAAGACTTGGTAAGCTTCATAAATATAACTTCGAACAAGACTGGAGACAAATTCTGTTAAGTTCTATAAGGGTGTTTCGTCCGTTTTTATTTTATTTTTAAAAAATATATAATATCGGCCGATAATATCGGGCTCTAATTAAACTAGATTTAAACATCTTCATAATTGTTGTTTGATGATGTCATCGCGTCTCATTATTGCCTAGTCATCAACAAACACATTTAACTGCCAGAAGTGAAGCAGGAAGAACAGGAAGCTCCATGAGAGACAGAGTTGATCGTTAAAACTGAAACGTGTGCAAAGAACAGTTTAGCGTCCCAGAAAACAGAACCAGGACTCTATCAAGATCAAGATCAGGATCAGGTTTAAGCTCCTGACTTTGGTAATATTTGTGCTTCTCGGCTTTTTTTCACTTCGGCTTCTCAGCCAACAAACGCGTTTGATTTTGCTAAAGAAACCCCAGGAGATGCCTGTCGCCGCTTCACGTTAACGCGATTTAAAGCGGACGTTGAAACAAAGTCCAAACGAGTGGAAACCAGCTGATGACAAGAGGCGGTGTGGATGTGACCTTTAACCTGAAATCCACTTCCACCGTCCTCTGTACGCGGCCGTTGAGGGTCCAGACTGGCGTGTGGCGTTTTTTCCGGGATGTGTACGCCTGTCGGCAGTGTTTTTGGAGAAGCAGGTGGTTCGTTTGGCCACAAGGACAATCCCGACGAGAGACTGTCGGCTTGTTTTAACCTCCCAGGTTTTCAGCGGCGGCCTCGAACACATCAGAGCAGCTGCAGGACGCGTTTGTGCACTTCCCTCAAACTTTTAGCGGAGTTTGTTTCTGCTCGGCGCCGTGATAAGCCTCACTGAGCCGGATGGAGCCTGATGGGTCTGTCTGTCTGCATCTTCGTCTCTGCTCGCCCTGACATCATCCTCGCCGCCACTGCCACGCTCTGACAGAAAGATCAAGTCACATCTCTCAGCCCGGTGCACCTGAAACTAAAACGCTCTCCTCCTCTTCGTCTGCATCAATAACCCGCCATCAGCGGCCGCCGCCGCCTCTCAGAGCCGCATGTCACATGGATGTGACTGTTGCCGTGACAATACCAATGGAGCCCAGACAAGATGGATATGGAGAGATCGAGCGCAGAAACCTACCCCCCACCCTCAACACACACACACACACACACACACACACATTGTAAATATGATGCTGAGATGTAGACGTAAATATTTTACACTTTAGTAAAAAAAAAAAAGGCGATTTAGCACAGCACTTCGATAGATAGACACATTTTTGTCATGCATTCATCTTCCTTGTCAAAAAGTGGTGTCTATATTACCCACAATGCACGTTGACGGGTCAGACTCTGTGTTCCAAATCCCTCACTTCTCACTGTTTAGTGGTGGACACTGTCTGAATGTTTAGTGAGAATGATTTTACCCACAATTCATCTGTCAAGTAGTGATGGTCACACATGGGGCATTATATCCCAGCATGCATTGTGCTGAGGAGAGAGCTGCTTGATCGAATCTCGAATATCTAATAATATATTAAAAGTGAGCATCAACACATAAAGCTTACAAAGTACTTTGCATTTATTCATTCATTTGGGAAAATATGCTTATTTTTTACCTTTCACAATAAAAGCCTGTGACATATATGCAACATTACATGAAATTTAACCCGTTTTGTGACGGGTTATAGTCTGTATTTCTTGAAGACAGCCATTCAGTGCATCTCAATCCTGTAATTACTTCTCTGTAAGGAACCCTCTCCTCGTTGGTGGCAGGGTCCGCCACTCAGATTCAGCCTTCAAACACCGATGAGAAACAATTTAAAAAATACAAAGTAGAGAAACGTGCGGCCATCTGTGCCAGCAGCAGTGTCACCCATCCATATTTTCTTTCACACGCGCACCCTCCCCCCGTTAACCTCCCCCGCTGCAGATAATAGCTGAAAGTTGGACTTGACACGGATCAACATCACTCCTCCGCTGTCTGTCCCCCAATCAATATTCCCCCTCCCCCCCCCCCTATCTTATTATCAGCACTAATCTATATCTCTTTGTCTCGTTTTCTTTAGAGTCGCCTCCTTCACTCGCCGTCTTTTCTCTAAATTACATTAAAGGACAATCCTGTGTTTCGGAGGTAACGAATGTAAAATGACCTACATCGGATCGTATGGAGGGAAAGCGGGCCAGCGGCGCCACAGGGCAGCGGCGGGGAGAAAAAGGGGCACGTCGATTGGAAGTTGATTGTGGAGATTTCACTTTTGCTGTCTTTTTTTTGTGACAAAGAAAGGAGAGAGGGGGGGGGGGGGGACACAAATGTCTGAGAGTCCTCGCGGGCTTCTTCCACATCCACACAAAAACAAAATGGCAGCGTTGATAAAAAAGCAATCACTAATGTTCGTCTCGGGTGCGAGGCCGCGGGCATCGCAGGCGTGGAGACGGCGTCGGCATTCTTCAGTCTTTTGTGGCGCCATGTGTCACGCTCAGAAACTTCCCATCCCGACATGTTCCCCCCCCATGAAGGCAGAATGGAGAGTGTTAGGCTTTTCTTTTGGAGGGGCCATTAACAGGAAGGCCTGAAAGGACTGGAAATGAACCGGGTCTGCTCGGGCCGGGACGCCCTCCGCCTCTTCTGCTGCTTTTATTTCTCTGTTTTCTTCCGTCTCCGACCCCGAAGCCTCGTTACCGTCGGCTGCTCTGGCTCACAAACGCTTCGTTAGTTAAAAATCTCATAATATTCTACGTTTCTTCAAATAATAAGTATTGTGCATCAGATTCTTCTTCACATAGACACACATCAAGAGTCTCAGACTAGAGCACCGATGTGGATCCCTCATCTGAACAAACAAAAATAATTAACTTTATTTATGCCACTTGAGTAAAAACAGGCAGATTAAAGCGATCAAATAAAAAACAAGAAAATAACAGACAGGTTAAGAACAAAAGTTCAGTCGACTAATGGACTTTATTGCTGCAGGAAAATCAGTCTGGATGCGTTTGTTTAAAACAAATATTAAAACATTCGAAACATGAAAGATGAATAAGTCTGTCAACTTGCAGAGGATCCAGTCTTCATGAGACCTGGACTTGGACACTTGGGACTGTTCTAGTGGGCCATCACTGGCTATGCTAAACCAGCCAGCCTAAGCTGTGACATCACTTTACGGCCCCACTGACTTATGTTGTCACCATGACAACCACATCCTTAACAATCAACTAGTCAATGTGTGTTCTCATCCTGTTGTCTGTGCTGGTGGAGCAACATTGTCAGTCTGAAACTACAGTAACGTAACCGTTACTATGGTTTCAGCAGGTGAATCATGGTGTTCTTGGTGTTTATGAAGCCTGATCTGCAGCTGCTCTGGGATCAGCGGACTCCATGAGTCACTCCCAGTGATGTTCCTTGCGTGGCGTCCACTTTGGCGAGCGTTTTGTGTCAGCTAAGAGTTCTGACGGCTTCACGAATAATCGGCAGCTAACCGAGGTGGGAACCATTAACCGCCACGGCGACGCCGCCACTGCCAACGTGGTCTTTTTACTTGCTGGAGAGGTGTGAACGTAGGAGAAACCCCACACGTTTATGTATCACCTCTTCAGCAAAGAAATCTGTGACGCCCCCATTTTGACTGTTTGACTTTCTTTCTGATAAAGACAAACAATTATATGGTTACAAGCTCTGAAAATCAAAAATCACACTTACATTTTATATTATTGTTATTATTATTATTATTATTATTATTATTATTATTATTATTAATAATAAGTTATTATGTTTTCTGGACGGAGCGGTTGGGTTTCGATTCAGACCAGCTCGTTGATCCCAAACCTGGAGAACCTTCAGTGTCAGTAACAGGGTTTTGATCCGTCCCCCTTTGCTGTGTTTCCTGTTCAGGTCTGGATCCTTCTCAGCGCCAGGGGGTCGAAGGCCCAATCTCCGCCGCGCCGTGTCGCTTTGACCACGCTGCCCTCTTCACCGTCTTACAGAAACATACACTGCAGCACCGCATGAACGACTCCTTCTCCTGCCTGGTACGTCCACACAACTACACACTTTTGTGGGTTTCTTGTGGTAGTTTACAGTTTTTTTTCGACACTTACACACTAAAATTAAAAGTATAACACAGTTAGCAAAACTTTTAACACAAGGAGCAAAACACTAGCTCAAATAACTACTCACTATAAGCAAATTATAGTACTATTTTACTATTTTCATCAAGTGTCTGAGAATACATGCTTGCAATTAAAAAAAATTGGAATAAATCGTTTATTTCCTGAACACCAACTGGCCATATTATTATCTGAATACATGTATTTTGCATGTTGTTCGTCCCCCAGTTAGGTGAGTGGTGATGCACCTACCCCCGAACGCGGGCAGCCCGGGTTCACAACCCGGCGAGGACGGAATATGTTTTTTTTTTTTGCTTGCATAATTGTCTTTAGATCAGATAATTAGACCAACATTTTACTTAAACTATGATAAATATGTCATACAATTTCCCCAAAACCCAAATATAACTTGCAAAAACATGATAGGCATAAAGATGTTATTATTAATAGCATGTTATAGATCCCAATGACAAAGGCATTGCTGCATGCAATTGTCAGAGAGAGAGAGAGAGAGAGAGAGAGAGAGAGAGAGAGAGAGACTTCATACTAAAACTCAGTTCCGGCTATAGAAAGAAATTCCACAAACTTTCATGGTCAGAAATTGGACCCTGGCCGTCCGCGTGCAAAGCCGACACCTTACCTGGCTTTATATCCCGTGAACGGCGTAACACACGACAACGTTCACCTGGCTTGAATTAGCCTTAACAAGGCGCTTCTGAAATGGAATGGGTTTAGCTGCAAGTGGAAGTTGGCGTTAGTTCTAACCAGGCTTAACCAGGTAAGCGCCGCCTTTATTAGCGAGTTTGGTGGAATACCCCTCAGGTGTGCAAACACTTGTTTGCTTAATTATATACACACACCAATCAGATTTATAAGCAATATAAAAAGCAGCAATCTGACATGTTTTGTTACATAAGAATCTCCATGTTGACATGTTGTGCATGTAGAGAAATACATTTAGTTTCCATCAAGTCTGCAGCTTTGGTTTTGTGTAGTGTTTGGTGAATTTACAGTAGTACTGTATATTTGTACTTTCTCTGTGTACTTTGTCTATAGTAGCCTAATCTAATCATTGGGAAGTAGAAGTGCTAAAAGTATTTTAGGTTTATCACAGCAGTGTGTAACTAGTTCAAACAGAACGTGTGTTTCCTATGGTAACAAAGTATTGTTTTTATAAAGAAGTGTATAGTTTTTAGAAGAGTGTTTTATTTTGCCCAAGAAATTGCAAAAATTCTGCAAATGGGGTGTGTGATTCTGTTAGTTGTGTGTAGTGTTTTGAATAATATAATTTGCCTTTGAATATCTGGGAATTTTAAAAAGTGTTTTCCAGACAGGGAAAGTCAGAGGATTTGAGTGAGAAGCAGAGATGTGCAGCTCTAGGACAGGTGCGGAGGTTTACATAGGTGGGGCTTTAAACTTGAACATTAAAATTATATTATATATATATATATATATATATATATATAAATAAATGTAAATAACACTTTTTGTGAATCACATGATAAAATATAGAAGGAAGTGATTTAGTGAACGTCTCAGTTCACTTAATCATCATGTTTCCACCACCGTGAGACCATCAGTGGTTTTAATGATCATTGGACAGGTCTGGTATCTGGGGCAGGAAGTGATGACATGCACTCCTCCTCCTCCCCCCTCCCTCCTCCTCTTCTTCTTCTTTCTCCACCTCCTCTTCTTCCCCTCCTCCTCCTCCCTCCTCCTCTTCTTCTTCATTCTCCACCTCCTCTTCTTCTTCTTTTTCCTCCACCTCCTCTTCTTCCCCTCCTCCTCCTCCCTCCTCCCTCCTCCTCTTCTTCTTCATTCTCCACCTCCTCTTCTTCTTTTTCCTCCTCTTCTTCCTCCACCTCCTCTTCTTCCCCTCCTCCTCCCTCCTCCTCTTCTTCTTCATTCTCCACCTCCTCTTCTTCTTCTTTTTCCTCCTCCTCCTCTTCTTCCTCCACCTTCTTGTTCCCCCTCCTCCTCTCCTTCTTACTCTTCTTCCTCCTTCTATATTTCCTCGGTGCTGCTAAATCTGAGAGGCTTTTCTTCATTGAGTCTTCTTCACTGTGGTCAGATAATAGTCCCACAGTTGCCCCCCCCCCCCCCCCCGTGCGTGTTCAGCCTGGGGGTCTCTCTTGCTCTCGCTCCCCCTCTCTCACACTGATTGAGGGGATAAATGCTCTAATCAATACGTTCCAAATAGGAACATGACCCTCATAGACCACTGCTGGGCTGACTCAATGGAGGGGGGAGGGTGGAGGGGGGGCTAAATAAGGGTCTGAGGGGGGGTAAGATGAGGATTTTTGGTTGTTCGCAGCAACTAATCAGGAACCCCAAACTGTATAGATATGATTCACACTTACTTTAATATGTGTGAACTTGGATCCAGATCTCGTTGGACTGGATCTAAAAACATGTATCATTAACCTTTATTTACCTGGTAGAACGTAGCCCATCATCAGACACTTAAGATGGTCTACCTGAACGTAGACCATCATCAGACACTAAATATGGTCTACCTGGTAGAATGTAGACCATCATCAGACACTTAAGATGGTCTACCTGAACGTAGACCATCATCAGACACTAAAGATGGTTTACCTGGTAGAACGTAGACCATCATCAGATACTAAAGACGGTCTACCTGGTAGAACATAGACCATCATCAGACCTGGATGACTCATCCCAACATGTGTTGCATTGTTTCCTCCTCTTGTTCTAATTTCTTGTATTTGAGGCTCAGAACGAGGAGATGCTCAGCAGAGGGACATCTGTGCCTCTTTCAGGTCTTTACCTGCCCCACCACGACTCTCTCCAGCTCTGCAATTAGACCGATCCATTCACGCCGCCCCTCCACTTCTTTCTCCCCTCGGCCTTTTGTGAGAACTCGAGGGCTTTGTGTTCCAGGCTGAGCCCCCTTTTCACCAGACCACTCTGAGAAAAGGCCAGTGCCTCTGCGTTTGGGGGGGGACATCTGTTTGAGAAGTGGCTTGGATTCATGTCATAGACGGGGTCATATTTTATTCACAAAGAGTTGAACCCAACAACAACAACAGTAATTAGGCAGAGATTTGGTTTGTAGCTGGGGCCCGGACTCCTGCTGATGGACCCGGTGTGGTTCCCACAGATGGTTGAGGGGTTAAACCCCCGGTGGTGCTGCTGGTGAACCGCCGAGTTCCAGCTGAAAACATCATCTATGTAGGTGGGAACGCGAGGGGAAGGACATTCCTGGAATATCTCAACCCGAGACCATGGAGTTTTACTTGGAACTTTTTTTCAAGTAAAACTCCATTTCTAAGAAGAAGAAAGAAAAGCATTTTTCATATCTAAGAGTGCTGACGTTAAATTAACCAAAAGACAACATTTTCTCCCCTAATGCAGGAAACAGCCCTTTTGTGTTATGTGAGCATGTCGTTTCAGGTACAGGTGGGATGTTCAGATAGGACCCAGGGAGTTTTAAGGTTTGAGACACTGAGACAAACAAGTCCAGTATGGACTCTCTTTTCAGCTCTGGTTTGGTTTTTTTTGTGGGCTTTTTCTCACCAGAGGAATGTTTTCATAGTTTCTAAAAAACATTTTTCTTGCATCTGCACTGCAACAACAATCATAGTCCTTAAACGCCATTTTGGGGTATTATTTTAGCTCCTTTTTAAGAGACAGTACTCTGCCAGCACAAGACCGCCTTTTTTCCATCCATCCATCCATTGTCTACCGCTTATCCTGTATTCAGGGTCGCGGGGGGGCTGGAGCCGATCCCAGCTATCATTGGGCAAAGGGAGGGTACCACCTTTTTTAATAGCCTACTATTAATTAGCCAGTTAAACCACAAATCACACAAAATACAAATACAGTGAAGGAAACGTGAACAAATGGACCAACAGAAGTCCAGAATTTAACGTGTTCATGAGCAAACACACACTGACCCAAATAACAAGTTAGAGCTGCTACTTAGTGAGCTAAAGTTAGTACAAAGGCATCCCAGTTAAGTTAGCACAAAGGCTATCCCAGTAGAGTTAGAACAAAGGATATCCCAGGAATGTTAGCACAAATGCTATCCCGGTAAAGTTAGCACAAATGCTATCCCAGTAAAGTTAGCACAAAGGATATCCCAGTAATGTTAGCACAAATGCTATCCCTGTAAAGTTAGCACAGAGGCTAACCCAGGAGCACAAGGCCTACTAGAGTAAAGTTAGCACAAAGGCTATACCTGTAATGTTAGCACAAATGCTATCCCAGTAAAGTTCAGCACAGAGGCTAACCCAGGAGCACAAAGGCTACCAGAGTAAAGTTAGCAAGGTTCTTTCACTATGCTATTTTGCTGGGATTTATGATTGTGTAATGTATCAGAGTTGTTTGTGTATTATTATATTATTGAATGAAACCTCTGTGAGTTAGCAAAACCGCTGCTTTGCTGATCTCCGAGTGGGAGATGTGCTAAGAAAAAAGTTTCACTTGCTCCCACAATTTCATTTGCAAAACAACAGCTAAAAAATTGCAAAATGCATCAAAAATGAAAAAAAAGAAGAAGATGCTGTGAAGTTAGCAGAGGGATTGTAAAACTGGAAGCTGAAAGAGGATCAAATGCTCTAGATGCAGCGTTGATGGTAATTCTACGGTTAAAAGAGGCAATGTTAGACATCAACATCGGAGACCAAAAATGAGATGAAAAAAGAGACTATTGGATTCCCATTCATCAGGTGGACATTGCTGCATGTTTCTACACTGAAGAATGATTTATTTCCTGTTTTCTGTCTTCCTTGAATTTGAGGATGGCAAAAAAAAAATCTTCATTTACAAAAGACATAGCCTATTCAAAGTTTTTATTGTAGACCTTTTTCTCATCAGTCTTACATGTTTGGTTACTTAAACAGCTTTAGGGTATCCTCCCGAATTTAAAATCAAGCCTTGCACGATGAAGCAGATCTCGGTGGTCAGCAGCTTGTCTTCATCCCAGGACCCCCACAGAACCCCCCTCGGCCTCCCTAAACCTCTGGCTAATAAAGCAGAAGGAACAGGGTCATGGGATCATGGAGAATGAGCACTGAACTGGACAACATGTTTACCTCCATGTCTTCTTTTTTAATCCACACCACTGATGTAGTCCTGACCTACTTTGGTTTCCTGCCTGCATCTTAAAAACATCTCCAATCCTCTTAAATCGTTCCCCTGTTTGTGTTTATAAAGTACTTTGTGAACTTGTATGTGTAATACACACTGTGACGTAACACTCAGATGATCTACAGTTCAGACTGTAGCACCTTTACATGAGACGCTATAGTTATGCTCATTAGAGGAAACCTCAGAAGAAGAAGCTCTGCACCGTGTCATCGTATTCTGACCTCGAGGGGAAAACAGCCAAACATCGAAGATGTTGTGAGACATTTACCAATATTTGTGTTCATCATTTGCATGGTTGTTTTTAAGCATCTGAGAAAAATCACTCTGCTGCTAAACACATCAACTTGAAGGTCAGATATATGATTATCCAACAATTATATATTATATAATAGATCCGCCTTTGTCATAGGAATCCATTTAATCTGGTAATGAGATATTTATTACTTCATTTACATTAACATAAATATGTAGTTATTTCAAAGTATAAATCTTGTCAGTGCCCCCTGGTGGACAGACTATGTAATAGAGACCTCAACATATATTTATAACATATATACAGTATGTATGTACAGTATATGTATGAGTGAGTGAGTGAGTGAGTGAGTGAGTGAGTGAGTGAGTGAGTGAGTGAGTGACAAAGGTAATAAGTGAGTGACTAAGTGAGTGAGTGACTTAAGTGAATGCATGAGTGAGTGTCACAGTGAGTAGTGAGTGACTGAGTGAGTAAATAAGTGAGTGATTTAGTGAGTAAGTGACTTAATGAGTGAGTGACTGAGTGACTTAAGTGAATGCGTGAGTGAGTGAGTGAGTGAGTGACTAAGTGAGTAGTGAGTGACTCGGTGAGTGACTTAGTGAGTGAGTGACTAAGTGAGTGAGTGAGTGACTTAAGTGAATGTGTGAGTGAGTGACTGAGTGAGTGACTTAGAAAGTGACTTAGTGAGTGACTTAGTGAGTGAGTGAGTGACTTAGTAAGTGACTTAGTGAGTGACTTAGTGACTGTCCAAGTGATTGACTGAGTGACTTAGTGAGTGAGTGACTTAGCGAGTGACTAAGGGAATGAGTGAGTGAGTGAGTGACTGACTTAGTGAGTAGTGAGTGACTTAATGATTTTCCAAGTGATTGACTGAGTGACTTAGTGAGTGAGTGACTAAGGGAATGAGTGAGTGAGTGACTGACTTAGTGAGTAGTGAGTGACTTAGTGATTTTCCAAGTGATTGACTGAGTGACTTAGTGAGTGAGTGACTAAGGGAATGAGTGAGTGAGTGACTGACTGACTTAGTGAGTAGTGAGTGACTTAATGATTTTCCAAGTGATTGACTGAGAGACTTAGTGAGTGAGTGACTAAGGGAATGAGTGAGTGAGTGACTGACTTAGTGAGTAATGAGTGACTTAGTGACTGTCCAAGTTGTTAAAAGAATTTGTCCGTAAACTAATAAATTCACCCAAGGAGGAGATCAGAGAGAAGTAACGTCGACGTCTGACTTTAATCTTGATCAAGAGGAGCAGTTACAATGCAACAACGTGTGAGGATGCTACAGAGAAAGGGCTCAAATCACTGTTGTGACTTGAGTCTTTTAAAGGCACAGGAGATAATGCGTCACTGGCAGTTAATCTTCATGCAGAACTAGACATCCTGCCTACCAGGCCTCTGATAACATTTAGGTCAGCCATGGGGATACTGAAGTAATAAACAGTTCAACATAAAGCTGTAACCTGAACTAAGAAAACTTTAAGACATGAGGTTATACAAAATTCTTATAACACAAGTGATTGACTGAGTGACTTAGTGAGTGACTAAGGGAATGGGTGAATGAGTGAGTGAGTGAGTGAGTGAGTGAGTGAGTGAGTGAGTGAGTGAGTGAGTGAGTGAGTGAGTGAGTGAGTGAGTGAGTGAGTGAGTGAGTGAGTGAGTGAGTGAATTAATTACTTTTCGGTGTTCGTTATGGCTGCGTGCAGTTTGGCATCAGAAGTTTGATGGAGGGCTCAAGCTTCTCACACTATGCAAGATCAGTACCTACCAAAGCAATTTATTAGAGTTCCTCAAAACCAAATCAAACTTTCCTCTAAAGGGCGACATCATCAGCTGTGACTGCTGTGTGATGATTCTCCGTGTGGAAGCTGGAAATGGTTCAACAGCTGGTCAATAATTCTACTGAAAGAAAATTATGTGAGAACAGTTTTCTGAATTTAGTATTTAGAATGATTAGGAGCAGCGACCTGCACGTTCTGGTGGCTGCTTTCAAAATAAGAGTCTTCTAAAATGAATCAACCTGGAGGCTTGTACTCCAACTGATTTGCAGATGGAACGCTCATATTTCAAATAAAGGAGTTGGCTCCATTCTCATATCATGTAAATCTGCATGACTAAGCCACAAATCTGTGACTGTCTGGGTCACAAGATGATTTAATGAGCCAAGAGAAGCTTCCTGTCACGTGACCAGCACCAAGCCAAGGCGTTCACTGCCTCAGAACCATACGATGCTTTCACTCCTTTTCAGGGTCGTGTCTTTTCTCGGAGGGAGGCGGCCGAGACGGAGACGTGCAGCCGTGGACGGCGGAGCTAACGAGGCAGTCGGCTCGTTAGCCGCTAATTGAGCGGTCAGAGCCAAGACTGAGAGTTCGCCATCTGTTTGTCACAGAGGAACATCTTGTCTCTTCTCGCCCGTCGACAGGCCCCTCTCTCTTTCTGTGGTGTGATATTAATAGCTTGAGCTCACAGACGGAGAGAAAAATAAGAAAGAGATGGGAGGAAACGACAAGCAAGCTGGGGGGCGGGGGGGGAGACACTAAAAGGCCTGCAGAGCAGAAATGTGCCAGGTCCAGTTAACCCCGCCAGGAAGCAGCATGTCTGCAAAATAAAATCCTGGAAATAATTTCTAATTTCACGTCCTCAAATGACCTTTAATACCGGTAACATGCAGAAATCACTTCCTGAGGCTTTTAGTCTAATGAGACATTACACCAGCAAACATAATGGTGAAACTTCCACTTTATCTGGTGACGGAAATAAATTCAACGCTCAGAAACTGGTGACAGAAAACCTTTCAGAGAGGCGACGTGCACATTTGAAAAACTTAATGCATCCTTGTGTTGGAATGGAAATACTAGCTGAAATACAACCTCAGCATAATATTATTATATATTAATGTAATGTATATTTAATTAGTTACAGTCAGATAGTGATGAAAATTAAAAGTTCCCAAAGTTATTGTTAGTACTGTATTAGGTACTTGTATCAGCAAGTATTGGGACATAAGGACTTGTACTGATCAACCAATGTGTTATTTTTAGGGCCATTTATTAGTAATTAAGACCCAAAGACCCATATCTGAAACTGGTATATATTAATATGAGATCCCTCCACAATACTTTATTTAAATGCCTTTAAGAACATTTAACTAAAGGTAAGGAAATGGGAAAACACGATTGGAGCCGGCGTTAATTTGTCATGTCAGCTTGCTCCGCTCTCGATAAAAATCACACAGGTCCAGTGTAGGAAATATTTGCATGTCACTCATGATCAGTGATGCCGGTGGTAGTCAGATTGGTTACTATTTCCAAACCGGTAATCAGATTAAAGTTACTTATCCAAGTCACTGTGCGTTACTATGTTTGTCATTTTCCTTAATAAAAAAATATTTGCTTTCTTTTTGCGTCTCTGGGAGTGAAGTCACGTAGCCTATGCGACAAGTCACGTTTTCAGCACGAGGACAGGTCACATATCGGCTACGCAGACACAAACATAAACAACAATGGAGGGAAGAGAGAGATGCGCGTTTGCTAGCTGGAAATACAGTCACTATTTTGAGTTTGTGCCATCTAAAGATGGCAATATTAAGGTTTGTTGTACACTCTGTGCTCGTGGCAACAAAGTGCTATCCAACTACAAAAACACTACGTCAAATTTGAAGAAACATTTGGAGTCAAACTTACAGAGCAAGTCTTACCAGTTGTTGAGGCGGCGGAAGCTGTTGAATGTAACATAACTTGTAATCTAATTTAGTTACTTTTAAAATTAAGTAATCTGTAAATTAACTAAGTTACTTTTTAAAGCATTAATCAGCAATCAGATTACTTTTTCAAAGTAGCTGTGGCAACACTGCTCAGGTCTGGACCAGCTCAGGTCTGGACAAGGTCAGGTCTGTGGTTCAGAGAAAAAACATTTTAATTTCTTTCAGATAAACGATCTCTCTCTTCCTCTGTGTGTGTGTCTGTGTCTGTGTGTGTGCATGTGTGGCATCAGCTTGCTTGAGGTGCTAATTTGTTAACGTTCGTCCGTGAGGAATCTTAATTAACGTTGTAAATTTCACGCCTAATTTAGTGATTTCGGAGCGGAGGAAGGAGCTAATGAACATCTCCGGATGTTTCCACACCTTTCTGGGTTTTTATTAATAGCTGACAGGTTAATGGTTACACTCCTGTGGTCGGTTGTGACGAGTCATCAAGGAGTTTTTATTGAGTTTGTGGAGCCAAAAGGTGACCCGCGTTGGTCAGAGGCTGTTTCCATTGCCATGGTAACAGGAAGCTGTGAGCTTGGTTGTCTTTCAGAACGGTCGTTCAGCAATCAGGGCAGGTTTACTGGTCCTACGTCCACTTGATAATACATCATATACAATGGTGTCTTACTCTCCTTTATTCCTCCAAATTAAGTCATTTGCTTCAGCAACTTCAGCATCTAGAGGGAGCTAGCAGGTCTGCGTTTGTTGTTACATATGAAGTGACGGTCTGCTGTGTCTTCTGTCCCCAGGGCTGGTTTAGTCCGGGTCAGGTGTTCGTCCTGGACGAGTACTGTGCCCGGTATGGCGTCCGAGGCTGCCACCGCCACCTGAGCTACTTGAAGGACCTGATGGACTATTCAGAGAGCAGCGCGCTGGTCGACCCCACGTTGCTGCACTACAGCTACGCATTCTGCGCCTCCCACGTCCACGGAAACAGGTACACCAACACCGGTCCCAAGAATCCCGAGGGTGGGCTCACGGTAACCACAACTGCAAAAGTTCCTGTCCTGCAGAGACCCCATGGGGTCTGACTTCCATTAGCCAGGCCAATGAAAGTCATTGGGAAGCCAGTGAGGGATCTTGCCCATACCACTTGCTGTATTGACTCCAGCAGTGAGGAGGAAACATTACATCTAAAATAGAACAAAAAAAATGAATGGTCTTAAAAATGGATGGAATAATAATTAATAATAGTGTGTGCAAAAGCTGTTGGTCACCAAAATATAAATACGATAGACATTTTTTTTTATCCTGTTTGATTGTGTCATGAATCACAAACATTTGTCAATTTAAAAAGATAATTTTGCATGTCAAGAAAGTGCATTATTAGACAGAAGCTACGATGCCTTTGTACTGTATTTCGTACCGGGAGTAGGGCCCTATGAAATCCGTTTGAATTTTTTCCAGATTCTGTTTTATTTTTTTCCAAATTTCGTGTTTTACGTGTTTTACAATTTTAAAGCATTTTTTCCATCAAATAGTGACTAATCATGTGGTTGATGAAGCAGTGTGTCTCATTAATTACATTAAAACACAGTAGAGACTCGATGCGGTGGGAGCTTGGTGCTGTGGCAAACACTTATAATGCTAGAGAAAACAGATTTTTATCAATTGTATCTGTGGCGGAAATCAGTTTATGATCACCTGATGAGAAATAAGAATACAACTCCTAACAGCTTTTAGTAATTTATTCTATAAAGAGTTCAAAAACAGGCTAGCAGGCGCTACAGACAGACTGTAAACAGACAAAGTCTAATAAGTCAAAGCCCTCGCAAACAGGGTGTCCAAGCGGACCGCATCACCGACATACAGCTTCAGAACAAACTATCTGGCCAGATAGGAGCAGACTCCTTAAGAGTCTGACCAAGTCTTCAGTCTTGAGAAGGGCTTTTTATACAGATGTTTGTGATGTGTCATCAGAGAAGCATTGTTCCGTTGTTTGTGTAGACGGAGAACTTTGTCCAGAATGTGGTGTTTGAACCACTCATCAGTGTCCATAGATCCATATTGACTTGCCAGCTGTGCTGGTGTCACAAGATGCATTTCACAACTCATGTAACACATGACATGACATAAGTGCTGAATACAGGTTACCTCATGACACACATGGAATAGTATGAGTTAAAACTACTCAAACTACTAATTATACTATAATGAACTACTAAATGAAAAATTCCCATCACAGTATCCAGATTTTGACAAATTCTATGGAATTCCGCGTTTTACAGTTGATTCCATTTTCATTGTCAGATTCCAAGATTCTGTCCACGTTGTCACAGGAGGGAATTGAACGGGTATCGCTCCTTCTTTCTCTACCTGCTGATAAAAAGAGTTGCTGGATAAAACACAGCTAAGATAACGTTACATTAGTGATGGAACGTAGTTTAGCTAGCTAGCTAGCAAGACAAGCTAATGGACGTGTTGGTGACGTACGTTGCGTGAAATCAGAGAGTTCACTGAGCAGTTTCACACTAAACTAAATGGTAGGATGACAAGATTTATTTGATAATTTATTTGATAGTAATAATTATTTATTCATATTTATGTGTAATTCATGGCACAATTCAACTGGATCAAAAAGGCTGTTAACTACTAATAACTACTAATTGCTTAAACCAAACCTTCGGTGTCATTCAGCAGGAATGACATCACATTAAGGAAGTAATGGTACCAGAATTCAGTGACCTTAAAATACTATAAACTACTCAAAAATATAACTTCACAATGAAATGCAGAGTTCTGCACAACAGAGGGAAGTGTGTTAGAAATGAGCGACGTATAAAGCAGTGAGTCTCTGTGAACAGACTGTAATCTGACCTTTAGTTTATTCCGTACATCTTCGCTGAGCACAGATGCTCTTTTTCAGACACACATGAATCCAAATGTCCAAACTTCCAAACACTTCCAGACTCCGTTTGTGGCACGAAGTGGTGAAGTCTGGACAGCTGCGATCCAAACCGGTCGGAGCAAAGTGCACTTTCCTCAGCGTCCATATCACCGCACTTTGCCTGGAGGATCACCAAGAACTGACAGCATCGATAGTGTGAAGGAGGAGCTATGATAACATCAAGATCCACAACATACATTTATCTATAAGACTTCTATTTATGAATACGTATGTTGTATACTTATTTTTTCTTTCTTTGCTTTGTTCCATCTGCTGAAGAAGACCATGAAGTGCAGTTGAAAGCTTTAGAGCTATAGATTCAGAACATTCGGTGGATTACAGATTCTGGATTAGACCTTTGTGCCCCTGATAGATTCATGAAGCATGGAAATAATGTTGTCAGAGTGGATGGATGGTCAGAGCGGGGTTTTTTATGTGCAGCTTTGCCAAAGTGACAGTTGTAGCGGCCACTTCTGTATTAATTAAGTCCTGGGCTGGGTAAAAAAATGAGGTCCCAACGACTTTTCCTTGACATTGGGGTAAAACGACATGAGGTGAAGGAAAGGTGGAAGGAGAACTCATCAGGATTAAGGAAAAGAGGAGTTTAGAGAATCCGACCGGACTTTCAGTAAGCTACGTCATAAGGCGCCAGCTGATGATTGACAGCTGATGATCGACACCGGTGATTGACGTGTATGCGGTGGAAAAACTACAATAATGGACTACAAAAAGTGCATCGCCCACTTCTCGTTCTTGTTGGTTTTATAAACAGCTCGTTCATTGACCAGCTTCAGTTCCAGCAGCTCCTCCTTCCCGTTGCTGTTAAAATCAACTCTGCTCTGTATACTAACAGACCAATTCTGTGTAATGTGAATTTAACCATTCAGTTCATTCTAAATATGGACAGTTAGGTCACGAATATTATTTCAGGGTTAACTGACTTTTTAAAAAGGAAATCTAGGCTTCCATTCACAAGAGTTGATATGGTATGATAAAATAAGTTATCAATTGTTTGAGTTATAGAGAATGGGTAATATCTATTTAACTCCTTTTTTGAAGATTTAATATTTGTTTATGTTGATTATGAATGTTGTTTGTAATCAAGAAGTTGTTATTTGACCGTTTGCTGTATTTACATTTCATTTCATTTGTTGTTTTAGTTTTGTTTCTTTTAAACAGTTAAACAGTAACATGTTTGAAATGAATAAATACAAATACTATTAGCAAGCTAGCTTGCTAACTAGCGGACAACTTGCTAAGAAGCTAGTGTGCTAATCCTGACATTCTTTAAGACTACAGTAGTTAGAGAAATTGAGGCAAGCAGCGGTGTCTAACGGTCCCTTCTCCTCCCCACCACCGCTCCAGAGGTGGAAAACAACCTAGCTAAGTTACCGAGCTAACAACAATCGCCATTTTCTTTTGTTTTAGTCAATTGATCAGTTCAGTGTCCGTTCTACCCCAGTTCCATTTCTATGTCCTTAATATATTTGATTCCCTCACGGACTTGACGAATCGCCGGTAAACACTCGTGATGTATCGCGTGACCAAACTTAATCGCCATATTCAACGTCCATTGTGTCCAAATCATCGAACAAAAATGCTCCTTATAACTGCAGAAGTCGCTAGAAAAGGAATCCAGTGATGTTGATCCTTGCATTCACTGCAGACGGGACCTGTGAGGAGCTAATCTTGCACTTTCAATGGTGCCATTTTCTTTAAGAGAAAGAGCCCCTCTCACCCAAATTTTCTTTGGGTGAGAGGGGCTCAGCATTGGGGGGCAGCTCAGCATTGGGGGGGCAGCTCAGCATTGGGGGGCAGTGCTGGTCACCTTCAGACCAGCACTGACGAGTAAACTGCCAGATATGAGCAGCTGCAGCAGCAGCGTCTTTTAGCCACTTGTTGGCATCATGCGTAGCTCCAGCGGTTCACGTCTTCTCTCCCAGAAGCCCCGGCTCGTCTCCCGGCTGGTAATTACTGATATCTGTGCTTTCTCTCTTTGTCGTCTCATTTAGTCAATTAAAAAGAGTAATGATTAGCTTCTCAAGCGAATCGCCAGATATAAATTGGGGTTACTGGAATTGGCTTTTTGTCAGTTGGAGCTCTAATTTGAATAATTGATGCCCATTCAGGCTGCTGGAGCTGCCTGAGTGGGTGTGGATGGGAAAGGGGTTTCTGGATGGCTGGCAGACTCTGAGGTGGAAAAAAAACAAACTTAATTACAGAACTCAAGTTTTCCCTGGAGGGCCGCTCAAAGAGACCAAACTACGTGGGGACAAAGCATTGCTGCAGAAGGATCAACAGGAGAGTACTTAATGCTGCGAGGCGTCAGACACTCGACTGGATGCTGAATGGATTGTGCTTTTCTGAAGGAAACCCAGAGAAACATGCAAACGTTCTAGAGCGCAGCCTTTTATTTTTATTTTATTTTTCATTTAAGAATTTTACCAATTAAATCTGATTACTTCTTTTTAGTTTTTTTAATAAATAAATATCCAAGAGAGATAATATGAATAACCATTTAGTTTCTTTTAAAGAAAGATCAATATTTTTATTACTCAAATTGCATCAATTAATATTATCTTTCAAAACTGAACCCATGAAGTCCAAACTAACTTTTTTCAGTCAGCCTTAACCTTCTTAATTCTAAAAATTATCTTTTTCATTTATTGTTGTCCTTTGTGGAGGATATTTGCATTAAAACACAATTCAAAAGGTTAGGAAATAAATTATTTTTTGCTTTAATTTTGCTTTGATTAAAAAAGCTATAGAAGTTTGAATAATATATGAGCAGCTGCTTAGAGCTCAGGTTAAACGGGTCATGTTTTGTACATCTGTGAAAACTTCATACAACCATATTTATTCAAGTTTCTCAACCAAAAACTAAATTTTACACCATTTGAACCCATCAAAAAGTTATAATTGAATTCAGTTTTTTTACTGAATGAACGCATCATAATGTGACTCTGCCAACGTTCGCTGTTGGCTCTGTTACTGCGGCTGCAAACAATCATCATCGATACATTTTAGTAATTTAGTAAGTTTTAGTTGGCCCTAAATAGTTCTGATATCTAAAAAATCTTCCCCTGGTGACGTCAGGTTGTCAGGGAGACCTCTAAACATTTGTGGGTTCAGATCTGTTGCATGGGTCGCAGACGGGTCCATGTATCTTGAATTAAACTAAAAGTATCAGGTAACTATGATCTTGAACCCCAAAACATTTTTTGTTGCCTAAATGATAATATTTATTCAGAATCAAGCGGTATCGGTGCATCCTTAGTCTAGTCCCACCAGAGGTCTGCAGTCTGCCCTTCAACTCCGGCTTGATATGGGAGACCACGATGGGATTGCCAAACCAGCTCAGTGAGTCCTGAGGTTCACAGTCTCATGAAACAGGACCATATCATCTGCAAAGAGTGGAGAGGTGATGCTGAGGGCCCCAGACCAAGACCAGACATGGTCCTCGTTCTGGCTGCACCTTGAAAATCCATGATTGACACAACATTGGCGGACAAAGAGCGAGGTAGGGAAGGTGGACGAGAGAGGGAAATGCAGGACTTTCACCCAGGAGACCACTGTGTCCCACATGAATCTAAAAGTAAACCTTGACCTTTTGTCACGTCAGTCGTTGGTGTCGGTAGTAACTTAGTTTGTAACTAAGTGGTTTTGTTGCCTAAACCAAACTTCCTGTACAGAAGGAAGTTTATTTTGAAAAGACACTATAAATGTAACGAGCGTACACTAACGTACTCTCAGCACCGTAGAGTAGTGTGAGGCTTCGCTGACTGAACCTGATTGTTTGGAATCGTCAGTGTTTATAATAATGGCAGCTGAAGAGGGATGTAAACCAGCTGATGTGTGAGATGTTTTCATCATCAAGTATTTCTGCAGGATGTGACGGATTAGTTTGAACCCGTTGGCTCATCTTATCCTGGTCTGTGGTGGTCTGATGAGACGGGTGCATTTGAACTGGGATCAGGGTTAAAGGAGCATTACCAGACCTGGTGTGTGGGGTGGGATGATGGGGGTCCGCTTGACTTCCTGTCACCCGTCATGTCTGATCTCGTCCTCGGGTCTAAACCGAGCCACCACAGGATGTGACAGGAGCTTTTACCTCCCCCAACCCCCCCCCAAACACACACACACGCACACCCCCCCCCCCCCCCCCCCCCCACACACACACACACACACATACCTGCCACTCAGCTCATCTCCTTCCACACCTCGTAAAGGGAAGTGGCGTCCGTGGCGGCAGGCTGCCATGCTGCTTACTGAGCTCGACTCGTGACGACTCCTGTCAACCGACATAAGACAGGAGCAGGTTTGGTGGATCCCGCAGGCAGATCCAGTACTTATCGTTTACACGTGGACTGTAAACAGGCAGACACCCTCGCCCAGCCCCCCTGGACCCCCATCATCCCCGGAGCGCCGCTGACAGCAGCCTCGCATCCAACACGCTCGCTTCATTTAGCAGCAACAATGTGTCTGAACCCCGACAAGCTGTCGCTTCGCTCCACTCGGCCCTGTGAGCCCGAGCATGAATGCACATGTGACCGGGTTTAATGGTCGGAGAGCAGTGCTACCGACACGACACCACGCCGTCTCCACGCCTTGTTGTCTCCACCATCGCTGCGTTTTACCTCTGGCTTACTGCCAACTGCGTCCTCGACCCATTGGTTTCCGGACATAATTTGATTTGGAGGAAGTGGAGAGTGAGAGTGACATTAGAGTGACAGATCCGGTTTCACCGTTGTGATGATCGCAGATTAATATGGCAGATTAGTATGGCATAGGACAGATTAATATCGCAGATATTGCAGATTAATATTACTGATCAATATTGCAGCTAAATATCATAGATTATTATTGCAGATAGATATCACATGTTTATATCGCGGATAAATATCGCAGATAAATATCGCAGATTAATCTAGAAGATTAATATGGCGGATTACTCTTGCAGATAACTGATTGATATGGCAGATTAATATGGTAGATTAATATTGCAGATATTGCAGATTACTATCGCAGATCAATATCGCAGATTATTATTGCAGATAAATATCACAGATTATTATCTCAGATAAATATTGCAGATTAATATAGCAGTTTCCAACGCAGCAAGATGTTTCTCTGCTTCTCTGTTCAGGACTTCTTCCTGAAGTTTTCATAGAAATACAGCAGAAAGAAATATTCCTGTTGAATCGATGCGTTCATGTACAACAATGAAAAATTATCATTTTACATCTGATCCTTCAGCATGGGGATCTTTTTTTTAATTCATCAATATTTTGGCGGTTATGATAAAAACAGTTGGTGAGTTTACAATTCAGAACTCAGTGTTGTGACCTTAAGCTAGCAGATTACAGTTTAAATCGTTTTAGATGGATCTTTAGGTTTTAAATGTGAAAAACTTCATTTTCAAATACCTGAAGTCATTTTTGAACTCCTTCATGCAGACGGCGAAAAGGAGAACAAGGGATTAATTAACAATCTGTCCTCAGTACTTTTGGTCAATTTATCAATTAATTCAAAGATTTATTTTTAGTTCATCATTTTGAATCACTACACACTATCTTTTCTTTTTCTTTGTCACCTGTTTCCATTTGTCCTGTTTAAACTGGAATTGAGTTTTGTATTTGTGAAGCTAACTTTTGTTGAATTTAGGAAAAATCTACAGATGCAAAGTGGGGGCATAACATTTATAAAATAAATAATGTCTCACTTTAAGAAAATAACAGGCCGACTCATCGATGATGAAACATTTTACAGTTCTAGTCATGGTATTAGATCTGTATTTTTCTATTCAGTGCGGTGCGATTAATTTAAAACGATCGTTCAAAGGCAACGAACAACTCGGATTAGGAGACGCCGTTTAGTGTGGCGGCCCGGAGCCTCCGTACATCCACCGAAGACTTGCTCTGTCCTCAGTCCTCATGTCTTCATTGGTCCACTTAGGGGCCCCGCTGCTCTCAGGGCCCTCGACTGCTCCAACATGAAAGCAGCTTTTCTTGCCTCTTCATGAACACACGCTCCTCCCAACAACTCTGTTCCCTCGGGAGGAGCTGGTGCTTGTTAGAGCGAAGGGTTGTGGGACATGGAGGGGCTGTGATGGAGGAGGGTGGCAGGGGACGGGGATGGAGGAGGGTAAGGGGGACGGGGGAGCCGAGGGGCAGCGGGGGAGGGGAGGGGGGTTGATGAATTGACAGATTTGCGGAACAACGGGGTTTAGAAGTTGTGCTAACAAGTGCCGTTGTACAGAGAATGCTGCCTCTCATTACGGAACAAACGGAGCCAAGTGGAGCTGAAGAGGCGCCGATGTTCTGTGGCCACTTCCTGTTGTCATCCTCCACCTCAACGACCCTCTCCCACCAACCCACCCACACAAAGCCAATGTGCCTATATCTTTTATTTAGAATTATTCATTTTTTGAAATTATTTTTGTTCTCTTTATTTTCACCACATTTAATGAAATTGTAAGTAAATTATATATATTTAATTTTTTTTACTGGTTTAATCTTGTGTACTTTAATTATTTTGTTAAACTTTAATTTTTGTGTGGTTTTATTTTATATTTTTGTTTTTTAATTTTATGTCATAAAAAAAATTTCATGTCATTTTAGTTTCTCGCATCATTTTTTCCAAGGGGCAAAAATGACTCGATGTGATTATGAGGGTTTTATTTTGTATTACTGCATTAGATTTTATTTTACACCATTATATTAAATCTAACCTGGTATAAACAGTTTAGTTTGTATCTTTTTCTTGTAATTAAATTTGACATAATTTATTATGTCATTTAATATTTTCCTTGTGATTTTTAGTATATATATATATATGTATATTAATATGTGTTGTTTTCTATTTCATGTAATTTTTTGTTATTAATTTCCTTTGATGTAAGTTTATTCTATTTGTATTTTTGATGGTGATTTAATGGTACCGTGCTATTTCATCTAGTTTCATTATAATTTCTATTTTTTGTTTTGGTTTTTTTTTTACAATTTGTTGCTTTGTTTTTTTTTATTTTTACAAGGCTACTTTATTTGTTCCTATTTTCTCTGTGTCAAGTTTGGCCATACTTTACACTCTGTGATTCATATTTCTGGTGAAATGTGGTTATTATTTTAATAATGAGGCTGTGGAGTGTCCTCCTCTCTGCAGAGTCTCTGCTGCTTTTTACCTTTTTTTCTGACTTGGGAGAGTCAGGTCGGCGCAGCGAGCAGCTCGCCATCGGTCCTCGAGGCGCGGTGGTCAGGGGATGAACCGGCGAAGGCTTTTATAAGAACAACTCATTAACAGACAACCTCCTCCTGCTTCCCTCCAGCGACTGCGAGTGCCGTTTGGAGAGGCTGCTTTTCTCTTTCAGCCGTGCAGACAAAGCCCAGAAAGTCAAGGCTGGTCGCTCTGGGTGCTGATTGCATTTTTTCCCCTTTTTTGCCAGAGTGCCTATTCAGACGGAGGCAAGAAGGGAATGAAAGCTTTACAAATATTAATGAAGCGCTCAACTAACAGTTTTTTTCTTTGTGGACTGTCGTCCTGCCGGCCGGCGAGTTGTGGAGGAGGAAGAAGAGGCTGAGCAGCTCTCCGTTTGATTGGATGACTTTGAGGTCAGCGTGGATAGTTTGGCTGCTTTTTCAAGTAGTTTGGTGAAAACAAGCAAGTTGTCAGAGCAAGAAAGACGAACCAAAGACAGAGAAGCAGCTTTCTACTGCTTCACAGTTTGTTCCACTTTCTTTTTTGTTGGAAGAGAAGAAAAAAAAATCCTGTTTCACCTCCGTGAGTCTCATTTCGAGGACCTTTAGCTAGCGTTTGCACTGAGGGCGTCTACATGGGGAGGAGGTCTTCATGAGGAGGTCTTCATGAGGGGCTCTTCAGAGAGTGAGAGAGAGAGAGAGAACCAGGCCTGGATTTAATCCATAAAATCCATTTTATCATATTTGTACATGTATGCACTACAAACTCTTTTACATCATCATCAATAATGCATGTGTTAAAACACATTGAATTGTTATTCCAACAGACTCGAGTTCTGCAGAGATCAGACGGGATCTCGACTGTTTCAGAGCAGTAGGTTTTTCAGTTTATCAGGCGGCCGTGTTAACTGGTGAATTTGCGTCATAATAACTCCCGTTGTTCGGCGTAGATAATAAACACAGGTGTATTATATGTGTTGAAGGCTTTTATGAGGACGCCCACAAACACCAGCAGCATCAATGGCTGTTATTAAATGGTTGTTGCACCCTTTTTAAAGCTGGATGCCCATCATCTCTCTCTCCCATAACTGTCATTTAGCATGTGGTAGATGTGTGACATATACATGAACACATCAGCTGCCATGGTGTGTTCAGGGAGGGTGGGGCGAATGCATTACGGTTCCTTTAATTAAATTAAAACACCTTTGTTTTGTATTTCCTGAATAGTAGAAGTGAAGACCAGCAGCATCTCCTCTCTGGGATCTGTAGCCGAGAGGGGAAGGTGAATCCAGCTGACGATGTGCCGTGTGCTTCTTGTGTCTGTCCAGGCCTGACGGGATGGGGACGGTGACCACAGAGGAGAAAGAGCAGTTTGAGGCCATCAAGTGTCGCCTCATGGCCCTGCTGGAGAACCAGATCACACATTTCAGGTATGAACACTTTCTACCATGATCACTAAACTGCCGGCGTTCATTCATGTCTTTACTTCTCAGAAATATGAGACGTAATCATCTCGGAGTAACAAAAGCCTGTTAAACTTCTGACCAAACTGTCAGAAACAGACTCCGTGATGGTTCATGAGGGCCCGACGTCTGATCTGGTCTCACAGCCCACAGGGTGCAAACTCACTACTGAGTCACATGAGGAGCTGCTTTGATGCAACTCACTCTGGTTGGATAAGTCTGAGATTTCCCTTCCAGACCTTATTGGGTTGGTGGTTCTGGTTTGTTACATTCTGTGTGTGTGTGTGTGTATATATATATATATATTATGTGTATTTCAACATTTATTTATTACTTTACTTTATTTCCACCCAAAACCTAACCTGTAAATCCCCGTACTGAATCCGTCTCTGAGCCATAACGTGACGTGATTAGAAGAAAAACGGCGGTGTGCTCCTTTAACTGTGTCCTAATGAACCCAGAGGCAATCTGGGTATTTTTGCCCCATCAGCAACACACAACAGGTGCAGGACATGTGTCGGCGGCGGCGACTTGAATAGCAGCACGCAGATGCAGGGAGGTCTCATCAGCCGGTGCCGTGTGAACGCATTGTGAGCGCGGTGTGAAAGCGGGCGCCCCCAGACCTTGAGCAACACTTGTCTGAATGGACCTGTGCCATTAAGTGTCCTGGAGCCCAGCTCTTTAAACCCTTTACGCCTAAGAGGGGCCCTCCATCTGGCCCCGGGGGGGTCAGGGCCGAGTGTATCAGCGGGAGTCATTACTAACTCACCTCAACAAGAGGCTAATGCTGGTAAACAATGGCAGGACAATGGTGGGATTATGCTTATGTCCCCCGGACAAGAGCAGGATTTCCACAGTTTGGTTAAGATTAAAGCTGAGTTCGGCCACTAAACACTCATTTAGTTCTGCTTTTAAAGTACAGCTGCTGCTCTTCTCTTCATGATGATGATGCCCTTTTAGGAAGAGATTATCTAAAGATTACGATCACTGTTTGGTTTCTCCCGGCAAACTTCAAGTCTCACAGTTAGAGATAAATGTGGAGGAGCTGCTTTGTTTGTTTGGTGTCATGAAGGAGGACACCAGAGATCCACCACAGATTCACTAGAGATTCCCCTACATGGCCAAAAGATTGTGGACACTTGAGCAGGGCAGCTAGACACAGTTCAGACCTGGTTTCAACGTGCATCTTCAGGGGATCTGATCACAGTGATCCGGTACAGTTGGAAATCTCTGTTGTCCCCCCGTCAGGTGTTATCATAATAAACAGCTGATGAGGGATTCAACTGTGAACCGGGGTGGACTATAAACCGGGACAGACAGTAAACCGGGTGGACTCTGCTCAGTGCATCAGGAGTCTGGAGCAATGTTGGACCCCGACCGGTCTTGGAATCTACAACAAGCACAGCTTTCCAGGAGAAAATGTATTCCTTATTTTATTACTTTTTCCAACTTAGTGACTAACTTTTATTGATTATTTCCTCCAGTCTCCACTCGTAAGCAACTAAGGATCATGGTCTTGGTCAACAGGATGTGAATCTCGCTAGCCAAATTTAACTAATGTGTTCAGAGAATTATTCACCTTCGCTCCGCCCACAAAAATCCATCATCGTGTTTAAGTAACAGAAAACGAGTCATAAAGCGGAGACATTTTGAATGTTTAAACTGTCACCATGAAACTTTGAACATTATGAACATTAAGGCAATCATTTTTTGCTTTACAATTATTTTGAGATTGTGTAATTAATATGTAAATTAGGTATTGTCTTGTGTACTCATTTGCATAATTTGAATTTTGAACATTGGATAAAGCCAGGCTCAAAATTCCTGTTTGATTTTGTCAACATTTTAGACTAAAAGGTTTTGTACAGACATCCTTTTTCTCTAAATCTCATTGTATCACTCAAACATAAGGAATCAATCAGAAATTTAATTTAGGAATAAAATGTTTTATAAATCCAGCTGTGTATGCTGAATATGAACAAACTGCTGTAAAACCCTTTATAATATAGAAAGGAATGAAACCGGAAGGTTTGGTGGATGTGAGAGCTGTTGGAGAGGAAACTCATTTCGAGAAAACGACATTTAAACATCTGGATTGTAATATTACATAGGAATAGTTTAACTAATAAATGTGACCATGAAACTTCCCCAGTTTGTTAACCATCAATAAGATGGTTATTTTTTGTATTGCAAGTTTTCTGAAATGTTATGTTGAAAAATGAAAATTAAGTGCCTGATTGTCTGATACAGACTCAAATATACAACGTTTTTTTTTTAAGTCTGAACGAAGACATGCAATGGGAGTAAAATACACGAAAATCTCAAAATGTGTTTGAAAAACATTTGGGCCGTAGTGTCTTCTGATCAATTTAATTAGATTTTTCCTGAAATCCTAAATGCCACAGATTAATTTAAATGCCATACTGTAATTGTTGATACATCACATGTGTGTGTGAGAAGCCTGTGTTCCTTTAAATCAGCTGACAATATTAAATTAATCAAAACCAAATGAGGCATTTTCAACATTTCTTCAACAGATTTAGGTGCAGTTTGCACGAAGGGAAAACGCAGATATTTTCACGCGGTTTGGCCTCTCATTTACACGAAAACACAGTTTTTATCACAGAAAACGATTATTTCTAAAAACTCTGGCCAAAGTGGAGATTTCGGATAACGCCAGTTATGTGTTGTCATGTCAACTGGGAGATACAGGGTTTTAGGTTCTCAAGCAGGAAGTCGCTCGTGTTATTTGTTGTTGTTGATTCTGAGGATTCTGATTGGCTTGCATGGTTTTATGAACGATGTTGTGTGCACGATGTTATTTTTGAAAACGGAGGGTTGGGGAAATATTTGTTTCTCTAAATACCCTGCTACGTGGAAATGTGGCCTTAGATCTTGACGTCTAAACTGGATCTCCAGACAAAGTCCTGCTCGATAACATCTATTCTAACAGCAGAACATCTGCCTCCTGGTTTTTGTCCAGTAAATGGCTGACCTGCGTGACTGCCTGCTTTTGTTTATTTAGTTTTGTTCGTTTGTCAATTAGCGACGGGAAACCTCCCGAAACGAGATGCAGTGAGGTGAGAGAAGCTCCTCCGTCAGTGGAATTGGATGAAAGGAAGCAACCATCTGGTGACGCTGCCTGACGTCCTGCTTCCATCTTCTATTCTTCTTCTTCATGTTCCCCTGTCACTTAGCTGTCCTTGAGATTGTTTCTAAATGTGACGACGCCCACGTTTACATCTGCAGGTATTGCTTTCCCTTTGGACGACCAGATGGGGCCCTGAAGGCAACGCTGTCGCTGCAGGAAAGGGTATGGGAGCATTATCATACTTCTATATACATATAGAGGTGGTTGACGTGACGCTATATATAACTTCCTGCTGATGAAACATATTCATAGGAGGGCCCATAATAATCAGGAGTCCTGCTGAAGGGAAAGTTATTCATAAAAGTTTACTTTCAGCTATGGGAAACATTAATGTTAAGAGAGTGTGAAATGTCTATATAAGTAATGACTTTTAGGTAATACCATATTACATCATGTTACATTGTGTGCAATATGATGCATGAATTATTTGTCACTCCACTTAGACCCCAACCAGGTTTCCTCCATCATGGCTGAAATCACCAGTATTGCTGCTGTGTACATGTAGCAGTGCCAGATACAGGAAACCAAACTGTCTGGGTTCATGACATCATCCAGAGGTGCTCGGTGGACTTCACCAAGCTGGATTCACTGGATCTAGCAAGACCCACATGGGCTGGTTTAGCACAGCTGGAGGAACCAAGGATAAGATTTAATAGATTTAATATCAATAACCAGATTTAAAGGATGCTGAAATAACTCCATAATGATGGTGATCAGTAAAAAGTGTGAAGTCATGCTTTGTTAGGTTTGTCTGCAAGAAGACAAGCTAACTACTTTTAAAATGCTTGTTTTCTGAAGGGAGTCTGGTTGATGGGTGCTAGGCTATGCTAACATTGTATCTGCTCCATCAACACTCCAAATAAGACAAATACATAAATGCGGCAGAGACCTTGTTGTTTGGACCATAGACAGTTTCTCCACATAGTCTGATCTCTGGACTAATGCGAGTTACTATTGTAGACCTCTACGGGGACCACAGACAGTCTCTGGTTTCTCCACATAGTCTGATCTGGTCTCTGGACCACAGAGTCTAAGTCTTAGTCTAAGTCTTGTGTAGGTAATGTTCCCCATCCTTCACTCGTAGTTTGACACTTCACACCCTCACAGGTTCTTTATTCTACCATCCCTCCTCTTCACTCTCACTACCTCCATTATCGTACACCACCACCTCATTTAACGGCCTTATTGTTCGGCGGAGGGTTACCGCTGGAGAAAGAGCCGGAGGTCTGCCGAGATGCTCCGCTGCTGTTCTCCATTCAGCGGGAGGAGGAGAAGAAATCTCTCCTTTTATTAACAGAACCACTTCACACATTTTCAAACATGTCTGTTAAAAGAGTTTATTCTCTTTCTTCAAGGATAAGATCAAATATTCTGCCAAAACTCACAAGCCCCTTTTTAGACAGACAGTTCCACCGAGTCAAAATATGCCACAAAACGAAGCGTTTAGATAGAACTTTGTTTGCGGTATAACACCGCAACGGTGTCTGCGTTTAGATAGCACCCTGGAGTTGCGGAACGAGAGAGACATCCCACAGCGCAGCCGCCATCTCGTCTGTTGACTCGTCGGCCGTGTGACGTATTCAATGAGCGTTGGAAATCTGATTAGCTCGATGTATCAAAACAACTACAAAAGGTGAACTTTTGTTTGTCTCGCATATTTACACGACTCTTCAACCGCAAGCCAAGTTGCTGTGCATCATAAACATGTCGACAGCGGCCTCGTACGAGCAATGGGTGCTCGGAGCGTTTAGATAGAATGCCATATCGACTTGTCTTGCCTCTGATGCGGACGACCTCGGTTGCCTTCTCAGAGGTGGAATATTCTATTACTTTGGGAGCTTTTGGGTTCATAAAATGCACTGCTAAAAAAAATGAATGTAATCATTTCAGTCAACACTCACAATGTTATCACAGCTAGCTAACATTGGCTAAAGTCACTTAACACAAGATAAGTACATGTTATTCAGACTAATGAACACTAGTTGTGCGACGATATATCAATATATCGCGATACTCCCTGCTGCCATACATTATCGATACACTGCAGGAAATAGACACAGTATACGATTGATTCCTGCATTTGCCTTTTCACTGGTATTTTTCTTTTTCTTCAGATACACAGATATCATGGTGCATATCGTAGATGATTATCTTGTAATGTATCATCGTTATCGTGGGCAAAATATTGTGATATTATCGTATCGTAAGTTAATCTGTGATTCCCGCCCCTAATGAACACATGCTATCGTATCTGGCTGATTTTCGTAGCCGACACAATTCCTGATGTCACTTCCTTCTCGGAGCTCGGGACTGTAAAGGGTCTGAAGGAGGACCTGGGCCTGAGCTTAGACCCTCCTGTGTTGAGGGCTTATTAGAGAATCTGGTTCCATTTTACTGACTTTGTTGCCTGTGTTGCTCCAGGTCCTGATGAAAGACATCACCACGCCCGTTCCCCCAGACGAGATGAGGAACCTGGTCCAGAAGTGTCTAGAGAATGCCGCTCAGATCAACTACAGTCAGCTGATGGAGTTCGCTCAGATCAAAGGTGAGCGTTTTCACGGCTTACATCAGGTCATCAGTGTTTCAGTATCTGCATTTCCATATTTTTCATTATTTTCGATTTCAACGCATCATGCGATGCAGGTCGGCCAGCGTTGCAAAGCTCCAAACTATGACGCTTGTATCGGTCGTGGCGTGACAATCGGCGCTCGTTATGAGGATAGTCTATTTTCAAAATAAAGTACCGTCTTCACTGAAGTTAGGTTTAGGTAACAAACCCACTTAGTTGACTAGTCATGTGAGTGACATTATTATTATTTTTTTTTTTTATTAGGGACAGTTCTTTTTAAAGCTACGGCAGTTTTTAAAGGGACAGCGCATTAAGGGACAGCGCTTATTAAAGGGACAGCAATTTTTAAAGGGACAGAGCTTATTAAAGGGACAGCAGTTTTTAAAGGGACAGCGCTTATTTAAGGGACAGCGCTTAAGGGCCAGTGTGGCATTTTAGGGGAACTATTAGCAGAAAAGAAATATTCATTAGTATGTTTTCATTAGCGTATAATCACCTGAAACTAAGTATCGTTTTGAGCTTAGAATGAGTCCTTCATATCCACATAGGAAGCTGTTCCTTCAAAGTGTCCAGTTTCTACAGTCGCCAAGAATGGACAAACCAAACACTGCCTCGAAAGAGATCCTTTAGCATTTTTACGTTACCTGGAGGTGAACGATGTCACTGCGGTTTTGGAAAACGAATATTCAGTTTTTTTGCAATCTGAAACCTCACCACTAGATGCCACCAATCCTAGGCACTGTCCCATTAAAGACCATAACAGTGCAGCAGTGTACGTAATCACAACGTCCAGATGGAGGACGCAATCCTGTGTTTGTCCTGATCATTGAAATCTAAAGGGTCTATCCTCTGAGGAGCAAATTATATGGTTTAATGGGGCAGCAGAACAGTCAGCTGAGGTTCATGAGAAATGTAGTCCCGTCTGTCACGTGTATTAATAGGTTTTATTTCTACCGGACCTTCAGCGGATGCTCAGGCAACTCAGGAGAAACGACTCGAGGACATGATGCGACTGGGAGAACTCTGCATCGAAGTCCTGCAGCAGAATGAGGAACATCACTCTGAGGTATCCAATGTATTTTTATATATATATATATATATATATATATATATATATATATATATATATATATATATTTAATTGTTAAAACTACTCACTCATACATCCAAATATTTGAATCAGGTGTTCGATCACTTCCATGGCCACAGGTGTATAAAAGCAGCACCTAGGGATGCAGACTGTTTCTACAAACATGTGTGAAAGAATGGGTCGCTCTCAGGAGCTCAGTGAATTCCAGCGTGGTACTGTGATAGGATGCCACCTGTGCAACAAGTCCAGTCGTGAAACTTCCTCCCTCCTAAATATTCCAGTCAACTGTCAGTGGGATTATAACAAAGTAGAAGCGATTGTGAACGACAGCAACTCAGTAAAGAAGTGGTAGACCACATAAAATGACGGAGCAGGGTCAGCGAATTCTGAGGCGCATAGTGCGCAGAGGTCGCCAACTTTCTGCAGTCCATCACTACAGACCTCCAAACTTCATGTGGCCTTCAAATTAGCGAACGATCACCGAGCAGTTTTTTTTAATTATCCCGGTAATTTTTCTGCGTGAGAGACACTAGATGTGGTGTATACTGCTTTGTCCTCTGACGATGTAAACAGACTGGTCTGTCTCAGTAACGGGCTGAATGTAAAGGAGGACTAAGCTGAATTGTTGTTCTATGGAGTGAGATATTGACTTCACAGCAGAATATTTCCTTGTTCTTTTTTCCATATTTGCATGTTCTATTGTGGACCTTTTTGAAATGTTCTGTGAGTGCATATAAGAAATATGCCTTTTTCAAGCTGACAGTTAATTTTGATGGCCTTGATGGTTTCTTTGGAAATCTGTAATTCACATGAGAGAATCTGTGCTTTAAGTTAAAAGCTGCTATTTAACAATAGTATTTTAATTTAAATACTTCCTTTGTGTTGATTCTACATAAATTCCATCATTTTACATTTAAATATCCATTATAACAAAGAAAGCGATTAATTGCGATTAATTACGGCAAATTGTGCGATTAATTAGTTAATTTTTTTTAATCGATTGACAGCACTAATATATATATAAGAACTTGTTGTTTTTTCTCTGTGGAGATGAATGTGAAAGTTTCCAGACTCATCTACGAAGAGAAAGTAACTGACGCAATCTAAAGCATCTTGTAAACATGCAGAGCAGCATAACAATGTAGGAGAGAACCAAAGAGACCGGGGAGGGAAACACAAATAAATATCCTTTAGACAAAAGCAAACAGGATTTTAGCCAAAACAAAGCAGAGGAATATTATATTATGAATATTATACAACCATTTATCTAATCAAATGACACCTGACAGGAGTCATCGGTTTTATTAACAGTTTGACTGTGAAACTCTCATCTTCCTCTGAATTTCACCTCCAGCAGGAACTCTGTCGTCCTTGTTTCCTGCCGCGAGTGACAGTGGCGAAGACGCCAACTAGTCACTTGATCATTTCATTAACGTTTTTGATCACTTTTCGCAGCACTTGTCCATTTTCCTTCCACCCCCTCCGCTGGCAGTGAAAACAACGCCCACACCGCCGTACGCTCACCGCCGTACAAAACTGATCAATCACAGGTGTTGAGACGCGGCGCCTCCGTCGGCCCTAAGTGGCAGTGTGGCGCTCAGGCATCTGCTTCCCAGCTATTAATACCGTGCCGCGTTCTGTCGCTACCATGGCGACCAGTGGATCTCTGCTCCGCACCTCAGACAAGTTGTTAGTGACGAGTTAGAGGCGTTTTGTTGGAGCGCTGCCGCAAGCTGTTAAAATTAAATTTAGAGATGAATCATAATTGTTTTACTGTCGTCCTTGCGACAACAACGTCCTTGCGCCGCTCACCATTTGTTGTTTGTCACAACAAAGTCGCTCTTACTCGTCTTTGCACGTTTTAATGTTCACATGTAATTATTGCTTTGTTTAACAGTTGAGCTGAAGATGTTCTTGTTCTCTGAAGAGTCCGTTGTGTCAGTTACTATCGGCCTGAGCAAACTGAAGCAGGTGAAACCCTGCACAGTGAAGGAACCAGAACTTTAAACATGAACAGACCCAGGGGTCGGTCTAAGACTGTAGACCACCGCCCCGGTTCCGTTACAGCAAGTCTGTGGACCAACAGTTCAGATTAAGGCGGCGACACGTAGAAGTTGTAAACACGGAAACACACGAACAGAACAGCTGCTATGCTAACATGCTAGAAGACGCACAGCCTGTTCACTCCTCAAGAATAAAACTAATCACAGCTCCACAATGTGATCCCAGTTTGGAGCCTCCCTCTCCCCCCCTAGACCCCAAGACAGAAAACTTTATTCCTCCTTTCAAACTCCAGCTCCACTCCTTCTGTTCTGACCTTTCACAATAAAAGCCATTCATCTTCACTGTCAACACCTTGTCCCTCCAATGCTTCACACTACGGCGCTCTACGTTCTCCTCTCGAGTCGGTGGCGGCGTCTCAATAAACGCTTGTTACATGCATGGTGTCTTTTCAAAATATACTTCACAGGAAGTTAAATTTAGGCAACAAAACAACTTTGTTAGTTTTAGAGCGGGGTTGAAGTCGAACTGATGACTGGCGAGTGACGAACATGTCATGTGACTATCGACACTAATGTGAATCACGTTGCTAAAGACTTTCAGTTTTGCATTGGACCCGACAATCCACCTGGATGTCCACCCCTCTCCCTTCCTCCCTGTGTGGACTATCTCTCTCAGGGTTCCCAGGGGTCTGGGATATCAGGACGTTTCTAAGTTATTATTTCTGGATGAGCAACTAAAGAAGAAGATTACACTGAACTGTAATCATGTATCTGACTGTCCTTTCTGCTTCTCTTTCCTTGTGTTCCACCGTGGGAAGGGAAGAGAGGTGAGTTGGTTGTTGTTGAATGTTTCTGTTTTTGTTGCATCGCTGCTGGTCTGGTGGATCTGGATCTCCATCAGACCCTGATCACCTTGTTACCTCAGTCCGGTGTGACGTGTTTCATGGCCACTGGATGGTTCAACATCTTTTCCTTTACTGAAAAATCTCAATGCATTTTGTTGCGTGTTGTTTTGTTTTTCACACATAAAATCGTGACTGAATTTGAAATCATTTCAGTTTTTTTTCATTAACTTAGGTAACGTACTTAACTTACTTAACATACATAACTTAGGTAATCGTAATTTCTGGAAAGTTCGTAAAAGCCGTGTTGGATTTGACAAATTCACACAATACGTGAGTAGGTACACAGCATTCATTTATTCACCCAAAAGTGTTTCTGGGTAATGAAGTCTTTAGGCCGATAGCAGGAAACATTTAGTAACTGCAGCTTTAAAAACGATGCATGTGGATTAATGTCACTTTATTTCCTTTTCTTCTCCCAATCACTTCCTCCGTTTCTTCTTCATCTCAAGGGATCAGGCGTGAGATGGATATATTTATTGTATTAATTATTATTATTATTATTATTATTATTTATTAGTGCTTATGTATATTCATTGTATAGTACAGCAATCGTCATACGTCAGATATGTTTACGTACACAAAGATGTGATATTTGTGAAAACAGTGTTTTGAAGAGTTGGACCCAAACAGAGACGACATCTTGTAAATGTATCACATGTGGTCTCTTCCCCATCAGGCGTTCTCGTGGTGGCCGGAGCTGATGGCCGAACACGCCGAGACCTTCCTGTCTATGTACCGAGGCGACATGGACGCGGCCCTGCAGCTGCAGCCCGTCGACTCCTGGGACAGCTTCCCGCTCTTCCAGCTGCTCAACAACTTCCTGCGAGCCGACCGTGAGTCTGAGCTTCTTCCAACACTCATCATCAGACTCGGCTGGGCTCTGAGCTGAAAGTCATCTGATATATCCCACATATCTCACATGTCTCACATATCTCATATGTCTCACATATCTCATATATCTCAAATATCTCATATCTCATATATCCCACATATCTCATATATCCCACATATCCCACATATCTGACATATCTCATATATCTGACATATCTCATATATCTGACATATCTCATATCTCTCACATATCTCATATATCTCATATCTCTCACATATCTCATATATCTCACATGTCTCACATATCTCATATATCTCAAATATCTCATATCTCATATATCCCACATATCTCATACGTCTCACATATCTCAAATATCTCATATCTCCCACATATCCCACATATTCCACATATCTCACATATCTCACATGTCTCACATATCTCATATGTCCCACATATCTCATATATCCCACATATCTCACATGTCTCACATATCTCATGTTGTGTTTTCTATTCTCCACTCTGAAACTACTATTTCTACTTCTATTTAAATGTTCTTTTTAATGTGTTTTCTTTTGCACTTTGTCTGCTGATGTTTCCTGTAAAACGCCCTGATTGATGGCTCATTGCTGATATGAATGAACTCGACTCGCCTTCAACTAGAAAAACTTTGTAACTGTGTAACTTAAAATGATCAGCACCAAGTTTTACCTGTATGGGGATAAAATTACCCAGAAATACACCGGAGTCGCCCGTGTGATCTCGTCGGGCCACCTCGCTGCCGACGCTTGCCGTGACACCTTTTAATTTCCTCGCCGCTGCGCTTCCAGGCTGACCTTCGTTGTCACACCTCTAAACCTGCGTCTCGTTCCGAGGAATCACCCGACAACAGCACGCGTGACGCCACCGCTAACATCGCTCATTAACGCCGGCGGAGACAACGAGGCTCGTTAAGAGATGATGTGGCAGAGGAGTAATTAACCGAAGCTGTCAAGAGCCAGAGGACAGATTCAAAAGGTGACCCCTCACCACGGTGACCAATCTACCTGTCAGCGGGGTGTGAACACGCCGGGCCCCTGTCACACCTTGGCATCTTCACTATATTTAGGGACAGAAAACTCTTCTGGAATTGTTTTTCTTCTGTGTGATAATTGGAAGATAATTAGTGGAGAACTGTGAGATATTTAAGATGCAGTTTCTACTAAATGTTGACAGGTTTTTATTGTAATATTGCAGTTTGGGTAAGATTCATTTCCATGCCCGTTTATAACAGTGAGCACAGGAGGAATAAATAATAGAAACCATCACACTTCTCTAACAAAAAAACAAACTTCAGAACGTCATGAAGGACCTGTCTCGCCTGTAGACCAATCAATCAACAAGCAAACCTGCATGACGTAAACTTAATATGAAATTTTACTGACCAGCTACTGTTTAACCATTTAAAGCATTTGAATCATGTTTGTTTTGGTGTGAAGGTGCAATTATAACAATAAAATATAGAAAGAGAAAATATATAGTAAAATTAACTACCACAAATTCGAGACATAAACGTACAGATTATGAAATGATTGTACAATATCTCTGTTTTAAAATGAAAGAGATGTGCAAAAGTTCACAGTATTAAGGAATCCTCCACAATCCTCTGTTTATTTCTATTTAAATGCATCAGTAATCACTTTGATCAGGTGCAATGGTTACATACCTGTCCCAATTACCCAGGTGAAATTAATTAATGCATAACATTTGTTATGCATTAATTAACAAGACATCGTTGCAAATCGTTTCAAATTTATGGGCAACACTATATACAGTATATATATATATATATATATATATATAAATAATAAATATATATATGACAATGTTTTCATATCACCCCATAAAAGGAGGAGAGACCAAAATACTTATTTTGACATGTTAAGTGTTAAAATAAATATGTTAACACACCTATTTTATGCAAAACAATAATCTTTTAAAAAAGAAGTAGTTTTGTGACGGTTTGGTTGAATGGTATGTAGGAATGTAATTGAATGCCAGGTTGGACCTGACCCAGGATCTACAAAGTCCACTATGACACCGGATGATGAAGAGATGTGATTAGTGATTAGTTTTAGCAATATTTATATTATATATATTATATAATAAAAACAAATAATTTAGGAAATGTTTCTTCTTCTCCTCTAGAAAATAATGATAATCCTCCTCCAGACAGACAGTCACACCAGCCAATCAATAACCACCAAACAGTAGATACAGAGGAAGGCGGTGAAGATCTAAACTCTAACAGACAGAAGGTGAAAATAAAGAGATTAACTCTGAGGAGAAATTTCATTCTTCACACATGGACCTGCAGAATCCTCTTCCGTCTTTTATGGCTTTAAGAATACTAAAACATGTTCTGGGTCACATCCACACGATGGTTTCAGGAATAAAGAAATCATTTTCAATACCTTTTTGTTTTTTTGCTTCTCTACATCTCAAGGTCCCCCAAAAAAATAAAAACTGATGTTTGAAACTTCCGCTGCTGTTTTTCATGTTCTTGTGATTTTCTGTTGCGACTCACAGAAGCGTCTCGCTGAGAAACGTCCTCATTGTTTCCCCCGTCGGCTCCGTGGGCTTTGTCTCGGCGCCAGCAGAGATTTGGCGAGATGCGAGGCGTTATTTAACATGGCCGATGCCAAAGTAGCTCCGACACAGTAACAGACAGGCAGGCAGACAGACAGGAAGCCCAAGGGCACCCGCAGCGTTTCATTATGTGAAGAACCCACGAATCTCTGTGCTTTGTGGCTCCTATCTTTTATATTCTTTTCTAATTACCATCCTCTGTTAATGCCGTAATTATTCCAAGTGTCAGACGTTAGTTTGGAGCATGATGAGGCGAGAGAACAGGAGGACTCAGAGTTTAGACGGCACAAATGAGGTCTTCCCTTCTCTGATAATTACGTCTGAAGTGAGAGTTAAATTCCAATCAGACACTCTGGCTGATGGAGGTAAAAGAAAAAGAATGATTTGGTGGATAATGAAGTTTATTTACAGGTTGCCTTCTCTGGCGCTGATCAAATATGAACAATCCTTGACATGTTTGATTGTTCAGAGCTTTAAAAAAAAAAAGAATATTTAAAACCTTGGCGGTTGCCAAGAGGCGGCTGATCTCAGGTGACTCGATATATCTCATCAATTCTTTGAGGATTGTCTTCAACAAGTGTATTTATCTCTCTGCCGCTTTGTAGATTATTTAAATGCTCACTTGATTGTCGGCGTGCGAAGGCGAGCGCTCTGTGAGGGAGGCGGGGCCTCTCCGGAGGGTTAAAAAGGCTAGTGTTAATCATGGCGGAGGAATTACAACTAATGAAGTCCTGAGAGAGCGGCTCGCTTCCCACCCGCCAGGCTGCATCTTTGTCTCGGGGGCGCCGGCCTCTACGGGTTCGTCTGTCTGTCTGTCTGTCTGTCTGTCTGTCTGTCTGTCTGTCTGTCTGACGGGGAGGGGGGGGGAGTAGTCCACATCATGTACACCTGTAGTCCACATCATGTACACCTGTAGTCCACATTCAGGCCTTTAGGAGGTAACATTTCCTCACAGACTCAGACACAGTCGTCACCGAGATTTCCACCGTCCGTTTGTGGAATCCTTTTTGTTTTGTTTACTACAAACTACTACTATACTACTACCAACACCAAATGCAGTTGAAAGGCCTGGGCGCCTAAAAGCCTATTAAGGCAGTTTTTTCTCGCCACCGTCGCCATAACGCTTGCCCCTGGGTGCTGAGAGAATGTGTAGAATCTGTTTGTTTTGTATGGAATATTTATGTAAATTGGGCTTGAATTAATTTTCCAGTTCATCCCAAAGGTGTTGGACGAGGTTCAGGTCCGGCCAGTCGAGTTGTTTCACACCAAACTGAGCAAACCGTTTCTCTTCATGATCTCTGTCTGGTAAATATGAAGCTAAAGCCTTGAGCTCGTATTTTCACTTAATGTAATAAAGTAATTTGTGTAATATTATGTTATTCCAGAACATATTTGCAGATGCAGATTATTAGAATATAAATGTTAATCCCCATAATTATTAGACACTCAGAGCAGCTGACATCGTAAAGCGAGCGAGTTAGTCCACATTGACGGTCAAACAGGCACAGGACTAGTTCTCTTCATGTCCCGTGTGAACCTAAAAGTCACCGTTGTTTTGCTTCCGCCTCGCCCAGAACTGGCTCTAGATGGTTCGTGGCGTGTCATGGTATATATGGATATTCTCTAACTCAGCTGGTCTTCTGGTCCTCAGTACACCTGTGCAACGGGGCATTCCACAAACACCTTCAGGACCTGTTCGTCCCCCTGGTGGTGCGCTACATCGACCTGATGGAGTCCTCCATCGCCCAGTCCATCCATCGCGGCTTCGAGCAGGAGACCTGGCAGTCCGTCAAGTAAGAGTCCACCCGTCTTTCCCCCGCTCCGCTACTGCAGGTCGCTAGAAAGGTTTATCTCATATGTGTCCAGCAGTTTCACTGTTTTTATAGCGATAATTCAATTCTGCACTACGTTAGAATACATTCAGCTCTTCTGAGTTTGCTCATTAGTACTTTGATTGATTTAAGCAATCATTTTAACAACATCTGGCACTTTTGCACACATTTTCCAGATGTGTTTATTTGCAGTTTAGTTTTAGAAGCTTTGCAAACAAGCGTGTAGATGCACAGATGAAAGATTCTGATAAATCTGCTCATCCTGAGACTTCATCAAAGCTGGGAGATGAGAAATCAAACCCACCGTGTGTTCAGAGGCTGAGCTGAACACATGCAGCTGGTGTTTATGTCGCCGGCTGCAGCTAACGTCTGTTTCTACGTTGAAGTTGATATCGGCTTGCAATGAAGCCTGAAGATGCCGTTCTCTGCATCGAAACATGGCATTCCCTAACAGCGAAACTGCAGTCTTTGAAGAGATGAGGTCGGGGGGTGAAACACGGGACTTTAACCCAGGAGGCCGCTGTTGATGTTAAACTAACTTTCGTTACTTGTAACATGACAAACTTATTTTAATACAAACCATCATGTTTTTACGAAACACAACCAAATAGATTTGCTGCGTTTTGTTTTGTTTGGATTTTTAATGAAACTACGTGTCAAATGTAGTTTCAAATGTAATGTGGGAGAAATGATCGTTTCCCTTGAAATGTAAGTCTGGATGCATTCTAGTTGTATGGGATTGTCTTTTTGTGGTTGTCTTTAATTTCAGACCCAGTTTCACATTTTATCACTATTGCGTGTTTATGTGTAAAGAACCTTTCAACAACAGCAACAAGATTATGCAAAGTGCTTTATTTGAGCCGTGAAAGGTGTCACAATAAGAAAAGATCACTATATGTAAATTAAAATTTAAATAGAAAAATAAAATAAAATCGTATCTCATCACTGCAGCCTCAAAGTTTTTATCCGGTTCATAGCTTCTGATCCTTGATTCTTGAAATCTGCAAGTCAGGCAAAGTGAGTTTAAATTAACTTCCTGTATCGGCGACTTTTATGGCTATTTGAGGCAGAATTTTTTTTTTTATTATTAAAGTGGTAAATCGATTCTTTTGTAAGTATCCGTGTGTTTGTGAATAGCATATCCCTGAAGAGTCTTTATGTGATATAAATCTCACCTGGGCCCGTCGGCTTCACCTCCCATTGTCAGCCTTACCTTGTGTTTACTCCCAGCAGTCGGCATTTTATTATTTATTTATTTATTTTAAAGTGTCATACTGGCTGCTAGCATGAATGCAGCAGGAACAATACAAAAGAGTGAAGCAGCCTGACGGGGGAGGGCGAAGGGAGGCCGAGCTGAAGGTATAGCTCCAACAGCAAGGACACGCCGCTGCTGCTGCACTCTCACACAAAACACACCTGAAAGGAGACAGAATGAATAGAAGTGAGCAGTGACTTTCTGTCTTTTAATGGTGTTTGCTATTGATCAGTTACTGCAGGCAGAATAAGTGGCTGCTATTATACGTTACTATTGTTGTGTGTGTGGGGGGGGGGGGTTACTTTCTCTATTTCCTCTCTTTCTCTTTTGTTCTTTTAACATTCTCCTCTCCGCCGCTGACATGGACCGACCAGGTCGTTAACAAACAACCTAGCGAGCGTCCCTCTCCCCAAAGTGCCGAGTCTCCCTCTCACGCTGCCGCCGATGCCCAGCTTCTCAGCGCCTGCCTGGATGGGACCACTGTGTGAGAACACGTATGTATGAGTGGCGGGGGTAAACCGGACCGGAGGTCTTCATGTGGTCCCAGAATGAAACACACCTCAATCCAGCATGGCATCCGCCAATAATATTTAAACAGGACAATAGGACCCGTGTTTGCTGGCATTTTGCCTCCAGTTAGATTGAAACCGGCATAGGACTCCTGGTCTGTTTCCTTCTCCTGGTCTGTTATCTTCTCCTGGTCTGTTATCTTCTCCTGGTCTGTTATCTTCTCCTGGTCTGTTCCCTTTCGCTGGTCTATTTCCTTCTCCTGGTCTGTTTCCCTTTCCTGGTCTGTTAACTTCTCCTGGTCTATTTCCTTCTCCTGGTCTGTTTCCTTCTCCTGGTCTGTTTCCTTCTCCTGGTCTGTTTCCTTCTCCTGGTCTGTTATCTTCTCCTGAGTCTATTTCCTTCTCCTGGTCTGTTTCCTTCTCCTGGTCTGTTTCCCTTTCCTGGTCTGTTAACTTCTCCTGGTCTGTTAACTTATCCTGGTCTGTTTCCTTTTCCTGGTCTGTTGCCTTCTCTGGTTCCTTCTCCTTAGTAATAATGGGATTTTGCTTTTAATGTGGCTAAAGTGAGTCGTTTGCTGCGTTTTCATTGGCTCAGTAATTGCGGTTCAGTCAGCGTTTTACAACAAACATTTGCAGCCAGATTTCAACCAAAAAGAGACCTCGACCAGTACAGGTCTGGCCTTGGGGTTTGGGGGGGGTTGGGGTTTTTGAGTGAAGACCTCTAGTCCGGACTGTCCGCTGTCCGTCCCGAAGGCTCGGCTCTATTTCCGTTCGTCCGTCTGCATGTTTGTCAAAAATGAATTAATACATCAAGAAACTTCTCCGAGCAGAACTCCACACATTCGTTTTCTACTCTGCTGAAGTTTAACGTTCCTGACAACGTCCAATCGACTGTTTGTGAGAGCATGAAGCATGATTCCCGTCTGTGTGAGCCAGACTCGTGTTTCTGTTTGTCAGCGGGGCGCCGCCTGCATGCACTGGTTCCTCAGGGAAGGATTCATGATGTACAGCAAGTCACGAGTCCTCACGCTGTGCCGCGTGCATCTTCACGAAGAATATCAGTGTGATAATAAGGGTTTCTATTACAGCCTGCAGGGGATGAATCTACCCGACATCTTGTAAGTTTATTCAGTTAAACTCCTGTTCTATTTCCCTGCAGACATCCGTCTGACTCACCACGTAGAAAACACTGTTTTACAACATTTATACTCCCTGAGCCTCTGGATTTTAAGGTGATCATTGCTCTCCAGGAATGTTTCCTTCGATTGTTCTTTGTCTGGATGACAACTGGTTGCAAATGCAATCCATAAATTCAGATAAGAAGCCTAATAACAGATCTAAGCGTAAATTTGTAAATAATAAATAAAAACAAATAGATTGTAACACAAAAAAATAAATATCTAAAACATATTTTAAGACCTATAATGTAAATCTTCTAAACAAAGAAATTAAACTTCATAATTGTTATAAACGTGTATGTGTGTTAGTCTCCAGCACCCACATCTCTTTGTTTATAATCAATATAATATTATCAAGATGGAGGTTCAATGGTGTACAGCTAATAAGCAAAAATCAAGTTCATTCTCTCGTTCCAGTTGCTCAAATTTGACAAAACAAGACATATGTTGGACATTAAACACTATGTTGAGACATTTACAGATTAAGTTATACGTTTTTTAGACCTAAAACAAACGACAAATTAAGTAAGTATTGAGATTTAATGTAGATTCAGAGATGAGTCGACCGGCTCTGTCCAGACACATCTACATGTTTTAATGTATTTGCAGCAGAGCTGGTGGCGTCAGCGGCCATGTTGGGGCCACCGGCGCTCGACCACAAGGCTGGTGGTGTTTCTTTAAAAGGCTGCTTGCTCCTACTCCCCACAACACCACGCTGCTCCTCTACTTCACTTCGTTTGGCCGTCCTCGAGCAGATACATAAAGAAGGAAAGCTGGCGCTTCATTAGTGAGCACAGACGGGCGAGTGGGATCGGCCCGTTCCCCGGGGAACCGGGCGGAGCGCTCAGAGAAGAGCACCGCTAATTAGACAAGAGGGGGATCGCAGCCGAGCGTTTAATTGCACCGCGGACGCAGCCCAAAGCGTTTATTCCTGAACGCCACTTGTTAAATTAACAGTCTTTTAAAGGCGAAGTGAGAAAAGTGAGGGAGTGAGTGGTGCTTGTTTTAACCCCCCCTCCCCTCTTCCCCTCGCCGTTCTAGCCGGGCGCTGTACACTTGGATGTCGTGGTGGCGAGCGTTGCCATGTGTTGCTGTGTAACCTGTAGGCAGAGAAGAGACGTCCATCTGTCTGGTCCTGGTGCACCAAAACCACCCGGACCTTTTGAAGACCTGAAGACTCGTCGGAGCACTCAGGATGTCGTACAGATACCTGGGAGGCTCGACTACTTGCTTATTAAATACAAACGTTCTTCTTCTTTGGAAATCAATTTGCTGCAGAGTCAGAATCCATCAGAATCCATGTACTTTTTATTTGATAAAGAAATGAAACCCTCGGAAGAACATGGAATTATGAAAATAATAATAATATTGAACTTTATTTAAGATCACTTATCAAAAGTACCAAAGTGCTTCACGGAGGAAAAATAAAATGATAAAACACATGAACGGCAAGATTAAAAATAATAACCAATAAGTTAAAAAAATAATGTAATAATGTAATGCAGGCAAATCGGATACAATCAGGATGTGTTTTTTTCCCCAATAAAATAAGAGATTTAAAAGAGGACTCATGTCCTCCATCCTCTTAGTTTTCATCCTGGACTCTGGAACAGCAAGTTGACCGCTGCCCCAGGATCTCAGTTCACGTTCAGGTGAACAGGTGTGATGACCTCGTACAGCTTACCTTGAAGATGTTTCTTATAATAGTGTGAATTCCCAGGAAATACTTGTTTTATATATAGAAATGCACTTCTATGTTCTTACCTGTAGCACTTTCATCATAGCACTGTTGTACTTAAGGTATCCTTGCTGAACAGCTACTACTTTACTCAGACGGGGACACACTAACACTTCTTTCTTTTTTTTAGCTCTTACTTTATCGGCAATGATATGTTGCGTTTTCTTTCTTTCGACAAATGTACTTATTGTAAGTCGCTTTGGACAAAAGCCTAAATGAAAATGAAATATTCTGAAATGCTTCCTTTCATCAGCAAACTATGAAGCTTCAGGTGTTGTCTTATTATGGTAGTTATGTTATTACAGTAGTTACTGTATTACGGTAGCTACGTTATCACGGTAGTTATGTTATTACGGTAGTTGCGGTAGTTAAGTTATTACAGTAGTTACTTTATTACGGTAGTTACTACCGTAATAACCTAACTGTTGCCCTGCGTGGTTGACTCTGCCGTCAGTGTGTGAATGTGTGTATGAATGGGTGAATGTCAGTCATTACTGTAAAGCGCTTTGGATAAAAGCGCTATATAAATGAGGCCATTTACCATTTAAATAAGGTCATTTATTTATATTATTATGGTAATTACGGTAGTTACGTTATTACAGTAGTGACTGTTGTTACAACCCTGGCTCTCAGGTTGAAACAAAGGAGAGGGCACACACACAGAGCTCTGAGAATTTCTCAGTGTTTATTAAACTAAACAACCCAAAAGGAACATAATGTGTCTGTGTGTTGCATCAAATGTAGTGTGTGTGAGTGTGCGGGTGTGTGCGTGGGCATGTGTGTGTGTATGTATGTAAGAAAACAAACTATAGCAGGTTGTAGGCCAGAGCAGCAGTCAGCTGCTCAACCACCAGAGAGAGAGAGCAGACTGACTGAGGCAGCCTTTTATCAATGACACCACACCCTAAGGTGTGGTCTGCTTAGAACGGCCCACTGCTTCCTGGTGTTCCTGGAAGGCACCGAGAAGCTATCAGAACAGGGACGTCACACTGTATTACGGTAGTTATGTTATTACGGTAGTTATGTTATTACGGTAGTTACGTTATTATGGTAGTTATGTTATTACAGTAGTTACGTTATTATGGTAGTTATGTTATTACAGTAGTTATGTTACAGTGGTTATGTTTTTACAGTAGAGACTGTATTATGGTAGTTACGTTATTATGGTAGTTTTTTTACAGCATTTTTACAGTAGTTATGTTACAGTTTAGAGGTGTAACGATTCATTCGATTAATCGATGAATCAATTGTCAGTCCTATAGATTCAACTAAATCGATCTGCTAAAATAAATAAATAGCGTGAATCGTTTTGGCTTCACCAATAATCGATATAATGCATTTAATCGTATTAATCGTGATTCTTAATTATGATTAATGTTTTAATACGTTTAAGACACTCTCCCCTGCCAGCATGTCTATTGAAAAATGTTCAAAATAACTGAGCATTACATTTTTGTATTCAGAATAAAATATTATGCAGGACTACTTTTTTATAGAATGAATGTTAAATAAGTAATTCTGTGGTCTGTTTATTTTTTCACCTTTCAGAAGAATACAGATAGTCTCACTCCCATTATTGCATGTTTATTTCATCCATCCATCTATTGTCTACCGCTTATCCTGTATTCAGGGTCGCGGGGGGGGGGGGGGGGGGGGGGGGGGGCTGGAGCCGATCCCAGCTGTCATTGGGCGAAGGCAGGGTACACCCTGGACAGGATGCCAGTCTATCGCAGGGCCGACATGTAGAGACAGACAACCATTCACGCTCACATTCATACCAACGGGCAATTTAGAGTCATCAATGAACCTATCCCGATGCATGTCTTTGGACTGTGGGAGGAAGCCGGAGAACCCGGAGAGAACCCACGCTTACACGGGGAGAACATGCAAACTCCACACAGAAGGAACCCGGGCCGACCCGGGAATCGAACCCGGGATCATCTTGCTGTGAGGCGAGAGTGTTACCCACTACTACACCGTGCAGCCCTTGTTTATTTCATGGATATAGAATTTTGGTTACAGAATCGAATCGTTCCAAAAAAAGAAATTGTCCTTGAATCAAATCGCCAACTACTATATCGTTAATCGAATCGAATCGCTGTGAAGCCAAAGATTCACACCCCTATTACAGTGGTTATGTTATTACAGTAGTGTATTACGGTAGTGACTGTATTACGGTAATGACTGTATTATGGTAGTTATGTTATTACGGTACTTACGTTATTATGTTAGTTACGTTATTACAGTAGTTACGTTACATGGACCACAAACACAGGACTTGTGTGTTATGTTATTACAGTAGTGACTGTATTACGGTAGTTACGTTGTTACGGTGGTTACGTTATTGCGTTAGTAGTTACGTTACATGGACCACAAACACAGGACTTTCACCCAGGAGACTGGCTGTTCGTGTCCTGTGTGAAACAAAAAGTAAACATTGACGTGATGCTTGTTATGTAAGAAAATAGGGCAGGTGTCATAGGACATAATTACATTTGTTGCGTTAAATGTAACACAAACGCATGATTTTCACCCAGGAGACGTCCCATATGAAACAATATAAACATTGACTTTACACTTTTTATGTATGAAAGTCCTATTTTTTAATGCTACTTATGTTATTACGATGGTTTTGGTGTAATAAATAGATCTGTGTGGCAACACAGAACAGGTTTGTGTTGTTTTTGTTGGATTTTTGTGATATCCCGTTAATAACCTCCTCCGACCTGCAGCAATGGCTCGGCCACCTCGGAGGACTTGTTCTGGAAGCTGGATGCTCTGCAGATGTTCGTGCTGGACCTCCATTGGCCAGAGCCCGAGTTCGCCAAACACCTTGAGCAGAGACTGAAGCTGATGGCTAGCGACATGATGGAGGCCTGTGTCAAGAGGTCAGAATAAGAGGTCACCACAGCTAGATCAGGACCTCTGGGTTCCACATCTGTCTCCATCCTTCTCACTCTTTCTCTCTCTCTTTTTCTTCCACACATCTGCCAACGTGAATCTCTTTTAATCCCTTTTTCATACTTTAATGTTCATGGAATGATTCTCAAATAAACTTATATCTGTGGACTTTTGTTTGTAATGTTATAATAACGTCTTGCAGTTTTTCAGAAAATACATTTAAATTTCAGACATTTTTGAGCAACAGCAATCATGAAATAAACCTTTTGGGGATTTTTTTCTGCACAGAACAAAATCTGCATTTGATGCCAAAATGCAGAAGGCAAGTAAGTCGACGGAGTTCAGAGTGCCGCTGTCGGTCTGCACCATGTTCAACGTGCTGATGGACGCCAAGAAGCAGTGCTCCAAACTGTGCGTGCTGGACTCGGGTCAGGAGGTGAGCTGGGGCCACAACCTCCCCTCTGCTGTAGTCTACATCCATATATACATACAAAATGTATATGTATGTGTAAAGACCAGGTTCCAGGTCCACAGGAACCACAGTGCAGTGATCCAACGATTGCACGTTTCTGCAAACCACGGATACGTTGAATATCTTTTTTAAGCATAAACTCAAAAGTCTACTAAGCGTGGGTAAGATGGGTCAATCAAACACAGGACTTTCACCCAGAAGACCAATGTCCGTGTTCTGTGTGGAACCAAAATTAAACATTGACTTTACGCTTATTATAAATCTTATACACAGTTGTTGTTTAGTTGTAGTTACATTATTACTGATGTTACTTTACCTGTAGAACAAACACATGACTTTCACCCAGGATGCCCTGTCCATGTCTTGTGTGAAACTAAAAGTAAACATTGGCTTGATGCCTGTTGAAGAGAAAAAATGCACATGATGGCTGTTATTTATTTACAGTAGTTGTTGTTACATAAAACAAACACAGGACTTTCACCAAGGAGACCACTGTTCATGTCCCTCGTGTAACCAAAGTAAACATGGACTTTTTATGTAACGTTATTACTTCAGAAATGTTGCTAATGTCCGCAGTTCATTACATTATCTTATTATTTTAACACAAACATCATCTTTAAGTCATTTTGTTGCCTAATCCTAGATCATCGTATTTAAACCCTGTGGCGTTGTGCGTTTCTGCTAGCATGATAAGACACTGATGTATGTACTTATGAAATTCTAATCAATTTTAAACGTATATTCAATGTGTCCCATCTGGCGACTGGGTTGTGTCGAATCAAGCTGACCAGTAACATGCTAGCTAGCTATGGGCACGTTAATCACGCTAATCACTAAACCCATGTGGGAACTAAGCAGGTAACACTGTGAGATGTCCAAGTTCACAAGACTGAATTCTACACAAACATTGTGGATTTACTTATCCTTTATGAGTTAAATCACTTTAATTGCAGCGATTCCATTTAAAATATCCAATGTTGGCCTGAAATCCTAAATCCTGGTGTGGTGAGGCCCTGATCCTGTCTAGTCTAGTTTCCAGAACAAGAACATTGGCAGAATGTTTTCCTTGTTAGTAGAAACTGAGTCTGAATATCAGATACATGACTTAAGACGGACAGTTTGTGTTTTTCACCATCAGAGTGAAACTGACTTGAAACTGTCGGACCGTTAGATCACTGAAACGTCTTCCTTCCTAACATCCAACACACAGTTCAGGTGTGTTTGTGTTCACTCGCGTAACCATAGCTGACGACCTCAAATGAACTAATTTCAGATAGGAGGACATTAATCGTAATTAGATAACTTTCGTTATGGCACTTTATTTGAATCACCACATCAGCTGGTTTTACAGCCAGAGACACATTTGGACTTGACAACGGGTTTCTTCTTTGTTGTCACCATAGAATGTGCAGTCGGTTTTGGACAACATGACTTTTAATATTTTGATATTTTAATAAGATGTTTTTTTTAATGTCACTGCTGTGTTTTAAAATGTGATTGGCTGACTGCGTTTGCCCTTTTCTTCCTTGTCTCATGTTCTCCCCCATCCCCCATGCCCATGTCCATGTCCCTGCACGTCATTGACTCCCAGTCTGACAAACAGTGGGTAAGTCCCTCCATCACCTCACACTTCACTTCCTGTCACACTTCTCCTCCTGTCACACAAGCTCCTACATTTAAAGCAACATTTTATAACCAGCATTTATAAATGGAAAACTGGTTCATTAAACATCATAGTTATACTAGTTACTTTATGGTTAAACAATGAAATGATAATTAATAATGTTAATAGTTATTAGTAATGCTATAATTTTGATAATGTATCATTAGTTTGTGTGATATGAGTGTATCATAGCTGATAAGAGATTATAACAATATTAATAGCAATAACATTGGTAAACCATTATCACCTTATTATTACTTTCAAAACTATTTGCTTATGATTAGTAAGTTATTAACATAGTATTAATTATCTAAATCATGTTTATTCATGCTTAACAAAGCATTTATTAACGGTTTATCAATGTATAATAATCATTAACTTATAATAACATCACATAATGTTTGTGAACAATTTCTAAAAAATACAAATTTGGTAATCATGAACAAATACCACACTAGTATTAAAATGTTATATGTGCAACAACAATCTGACAAACTAACAGTATAAGTATAACATTACTAATAATTTGTAAACATTAATTATCAAGTTTGTTAGCAGTAAAATAATTATTAACTACAGTTTAGCAATTTACCAAGTATTACCAAATGTTTCCTTACTTTTAAATATTTCCCCATGTTAATAGAATAACTCAACTCATGAATTAAATTGAATGTCACACACAAGTTAATTTTAGTTTTTATATAAAAGCCTTTTCTTGTGGTGGCGTTTCAGTGCTGCACATCTTCCTTTGACCTTTCATACTGAGAACGTTCTGCAGGTTGAAAACTAGAAGTGTACCACAACGCCTTTTTTGTTGCCTGATGAGGTCAGGGTTTTTTTTGTTTGTTTATTTTGTTGTTGTTGGTTTTTTTTTTTTAATGTTCTGCATTTTTTTTTAATTGTTAAATTTTTGTTTAAAACTTCTTAAACATACAACGAGAGCCTCAAAAAACGAGTTGACACCTGATACAGACGACACAATGCTTTACAGTAGTAGTCCTGGAGAGGCCAATGAATATCTACATCTGATTAGCTGGATCAGGTGTTCAACATTTTAGAAACTATAATTTTTCACCTGAAGAAGTGAAACGCCATCTGCTTTCCACTCATGATCATTTTCGTCTTCTTCTGGTGAATCGTTGGAGGCTGCAGCAGCTCAACCAGCTGTTCAACAGCAATAATAGTCTCATGGATTTGCTACTAACAGATCAAGTTGTTTACTTTTGACACAATGTGGGAGAGGCAACTCTTCTTTCTTGCTTTATTGATTTTGGATAGTCAACAGTGGAGATGCTGATTGGGAATAAGGGGAGATGGAGATGGCTGTTAGATTATCGAACAAAGGCTACTGGTCCATCTCTGTGGAAATCGGCGGTAGCTAAAAATGCTGTGATACATTACATTGTTGTACAACAAAATGTATTAATTTTCAAGGGAACAAATACGTTCTCTTGAATTTCGTTTGTTTTTTATGTATAGGTTTGACGTATAATTAACTCATACATTTGTCCAGGAGGTGATGGGTCACACACAGGACTTTCACCCAGGAAACGGGTATTTGTGCCCCATGTGAAACCAAAAGCAGCATCAATTTGAACCATACCAAACCATACTGAGGATTTTTGTTGCTCAAATGTAGAGAATGCAGTTCAGAAACAGCAAAAGCAGCATCTAGAAACGTTAATATGAAACATATTTTTGGTTCAGAAACATTGAGATTCAATGTATCCTTGGTTTTGCAGAAACGTAGACTGTCGTCATTTTATTCTGGCAGCCGGGTTGATGTGTTAAAATGTGTGAGGTTTGCCCTCATGCTGACGTTTGAATTCAGCAGAATTCTTCCTTTGTGGTCTTTCAACATCGGCAGACAAATTGATTTTCCATGAATATGGCTCGGCTGATGCATGTTCATGTTCACTTGCCAGTAGGTGTTGTGAATGAGGCGTCCTGACCTCTGACCCCTGACCAGCCGTCTGAAGGGGCTCGAGGACGTCGGCCTGAACTCGGTCCTGACCTTCGCCATGGTCAGTTTTCTGCTGTCCATCTGCACTAAAGGGTTTCTGGTGTCTCAGCGAGAAATTCTGCTTTTCACTTTACTCGATTCTGGGAAAAGTGAAGATTTGTACTTCGGGAGTTCAACTGGCAAGCGAGCAGAGCATCGGTCGGATTAATGAACTCTGCGTTTACGGGGCAGATCAACAACCACGTAAAAGTTTTAAAAGCTCTAATTGTTGTATATAAGACCAAACAATTTCTTCCTTTCCTGTCTGCTTTTCCTGCCGGCCTTTGTAGAAGTAATGCAGCAACGTTAATTGAGGGAAGAAGAGCGAGAAAGAAAAGCCCTCAAGATTCGCCACGCAGAGATTCGCCACGCTGAAAGGCAGCTGCCATTTTGCGTTGAGTTGTTGAGGTGGGGGGGGGGGACACTGGGTGACCTCCCAGTACCCACAATTTGTCAGTGATCTGTGCGCTTTGTTGATTGAAATTTTTAATTTGGGTGTTCTTTAGACGCCTGTGAAAGGGCATTGTGGACGCGAGATGAACTTCCCTGCTGCTGCCATTCAACGCTCAGCCCGGCCTTTTTTTCTCCTCTCCCTTCCTTCAAGGGAAAAGGTGCCATGAATATGTTTTTTTGGGGGGGCGGGGTGCCAAACGAGACATGAAATGGCGGATTAATTGAATCTTGTGTGAGCCTTTGGTCCTCGCAGCTGGACCGGTGCTTTAGAGGAATACAAGGCTGCTATAATTGTAGGGAGACGCACAAAAAGTATCCTTCAGATTCCTTCGCGTTTCCAGCGTGGACGGGAATGTCATTCAGCCGCATAATGGTCCTATTAGCTGCTTAACTCAGCACCGCCACACAGACCTCGCTGTGTCGGGTGTGTGTGTGAGTGTGAGTGTGTGTTTGTGAAGTCTTGACGTTCATACCGTGTGTTGTAGGTTTACAGATGACACCGTTGTTCTGACGGGAGGGATTTTTCTGTCCCGTCAGTTTCCTGAAAATAATAAAATGTTGCCCTTCCACCCCAACCCCATGCAGCAACAGTACCACACCAAGATCGATGTTCTGATTGACGAGGCGTTCAAAGACATGATTTGCTCCCTTGTCACAAAGGTAAAAGGCCTTTTTATCAAATCAAATGCTCTAATTTCAATAATAATGATCCACTTGTTTTGTATATTTACTTGTTATTTTAACTTGTTTTATTCTGATTGCATTTGTTTTAAATATATTATTTTTTAAATATATATTTTTTATTTGTTCTTTTTGCTTTTGTTAATGTTTTTATTTAATTCTGATTATTTTTATATGGATGGTTAAGCTTTACTCTTAGCTGCTAACTTGATGAATTTGCCCATTTCCATTGAATATTTAAAAAACATTTTTATGACATTATAAATTTTGTTTTTATCTTGCTTGTAACTATGATGTGTTTATGACTTTTAATTTCATGAAAAAAAAAAGATGGAACACATGCCGCTGCAGATTTAAACCAGATCTCTGCATCCTGGAAACTTGATTTTTAGAAAAAGCTTTCACTTTTTTTTTACAACAATAAAAACATTGTTATTGTTATTTTCATCCCCCCCCCCCCCAGTTTGCTGCTGTTTTAGACGGTGTCCTCTCCAAACTCTCGAGATACGATGAAGGCACATTCTTCTCTTCAATCCTCTCCTTCACAGTGAGTAGCCCTCTTTTTGTTCCCGAGCTGCTGCTTTCAGTGCTTACACAGGAAACCTGTTATTTGCTGGAAACCAGATCTTCCCTGCTGAACTTCAGTGTCACTCTTTTTTCTCCCCCCCCACTCCCTGCTGCCCCCCAAAGGTGAAAGCAGCTGCCAAGTATGTGGAGGTCCCAGTGAGTCCTGGTTTATTATTCACCGTCGGTTTCTGTGTTTCTGTTTCAACCAGTCGAAGCGTCGGCTGCAACACGAAGCAGGAAATGCAAAGCGTCTCTTTGCGTTTGCTCGTGTGCTTGTTGGGTTTTTCTGCATTTCTCATCGTGTTAAACGTGTGTGAAAGCGTCTTTCTTTCATTCCATCTGCAGCTCCAGAGCCAAAGATCACACAACAAGCCTAATTAATTGCACTCTTGTCCTTGGAGATGTGTTTCGCTGAAGTGTCGCTTTGTGGGCGGCGGCGTTTGGGGTGTCGGGCGGTTAATGAACGGCGGCAATGTGGCAGATATCAGAGGTGACGGGGAGCGAGGCGCGGGAGGAGGAGGAGGCACGTAGCCGCCATGCAGGAGCTAAAGTGTGTAGGTGATCAGGCGTTAACTTTTTGGCAGCAATCAAATTAGATCCGGTGAAGACGCGGCGACCTGTTGTTTTCAAGATTCACGGCTCAGAAATAACAAGGAAGGTTTTTTTTTTTACATCATTTTTTTTAACATTTTACATCTCCTAAAGAAAAGTTTTAAAGGCAAACACTGGGATGAAAGATATTTAAGATCAGTTTTGTGAACCTCTCCAAATGGCATGGAACTATGAGGAGGAAAATTTATAAATGAATACATACTTCATCATACTTCTTCTATTATAGTTTGGCTGTTAATTAAATGTATATGATCTATTATAAAAATGTTTCCTCTTAAATGCTACAAACATTGATCTCAATGTAGACAATTTTACTTCTTCCAATAGTGACAAGTGTAATATTACTATTTGACGGGTGTCTTGAATATTTAGAAATATTATTGACAGTTAAGGACTTTACACATGTGAGGTTAAACAAATGAACAACACGAAAATGTGAAATGTCTGCCTGCGAATATTTCACATCAAAACTACTCATATAGGCAACGATGCAAAAACAGTTGCAACACGTTTCTCAATAAAAGGTTCCGATAGAGGACCATCTAGCAGGATCCCATTGGTCGAGAGCAGCGTATGAGAGGGTGTCTGTCTATTTTATTGAGTTCATGTTAGTGAACCTCTCCGTCTGTGTTTACTGTATGTCTAAGGCTTTTATTGTGAAAGGTACGAATGGAAGAAGTGAATCTGGTCTGCTTTGTTTTTGTCAAGGAGCATTAAAGTTTCTCATCTGGAGCCTCTGTTTTACAGTAAAATGGACATGATTGGTTGATGTTTTTATTCATCACAAAGTCGACCTTCTTCTGAAAGAAAATGGCGGCTGGTTTTTGCTGCGTAATAAACGTAAAAAAAAAAACTAGATGGAAAAAACAATGCTCCCAGTTTGTAAAGGCCTTTAGGCCTCCAGGTGGGGAGGCGGACTCTAGACCACAAGAACTGTGTTCGACACCGCATGCCTTTAACCTTTAACTCTGGTTTTGTATCGTAACGTCGTCCAACTCACAGAAAGAAAACGTGGTGGTGCAGGTACAAACGATACTTCACAAACAGCCATCACACACTTATTTTCGACACATTATTTATTTTGTGCCTATCAATGAGTCCAGATCAATTTTTTAATGGCAACTCAGATCTATATATTTGTCACAACTGTTACGATGTAGTAGAACTCTGTGGAGGAGTACTTCTATATTTCATCTATTTAATTATAATGAGAGTCTTCCCCCCTGACTGTCGTGTGAATGGAAGGATGAATTATAAATGCCAGATAATGACATTTACATTTATAGAAAATCACTAAACCAGAGAACAGAATGAATCTGAGGTGAGAATGAGTCCTCTGTTGTGTTGTCTGATGTGAGAAACATCTGAGTCGTTGAACAGCTGAGATAACGAGCACCACCACAACGTCACCTGACCTCCTTAATCTGCTGCCCCGCCACCACTGCTGCACCTCCCACCTATCCCATCATGCTCTCTGGTTTCCGTCCAGACCTTCTCCTCCCCTGAAATTATAATGTAACTGCTACCTCGGCCTTTTTGGCCTTTTGTGCGGAGGAAACCCGACGCTGCTAAGCCTCTTGTCCAGGTGGGACGAGGAGGAAGGGGGCGGAGCCTCTGAGCTCCCCTGCCGCTTGTCACGAACACCTTCCAGTGTTTCAAACTCTTCCTAAATTTACATATCTACATGTCCACTACAAAACAATATTTTCAGAGATATTGATTTTAGAAACATTGACATATTTAGTTTGACATTTTTAGGTGGTTTTAGGGGGTTAATGATGATGAATGATGGGTTAACTCCTGATGATTTTTTTTTATTAGTTAGTATACATTGTAATATGATTGGGGGTTGCACCTTCACCTAGGAACTGTTGCATTTTGCTATATAAAGCAGAGTTCTCAGTTCGGAAGATAAATCTCTGGAAATATTCGCAGTATGAAAAATTCTGGATCTAAAGAATTTCTAGAAGTCCAGAAGCTTCTGGATCCCAGAACACACAGTATGTGTGAACCCTTCATCGATCCACAACGCAATCCAGAGGTATTATATAATATTGTTATAATATCTCTTGCTCGATGTGAAGGATCTTGGCAGTGAAGCGTCGTGATGTAGAAGGTTGGATCCTCTGCGTGTTTTCTCACACTGACTCACGTGTTCAGCAGGACTGCCTCGTTCACGCCGTGTTCACACCGTGTTCACACCGTGTTCACGCCTGCTCAGCCAAGACGCCGCTGACTGACGGCCGCACGCTCGCAGCAAACATATGCAGCGCTGGCAGGAACACACACAGCATCGCTGGCTCGTCACCGTCTCAACAACACAGCCGTGCAGAGAGAACCCGCTCTCATCCACGGTTCTGGAGGGTCAAGGCTGTGAGATCAAGGTTCCACAGTTTGACTTTGTCACCCTAAAGGCAACAAAACAAACAGCCCTGAGGAATGAATTGTTGTTCCCTCAGATCCAAATTAAGTTGTTAAACTATAAAATCTGTAGGAATTATTTATCAAAGTACGCATTCAGTAAAAGTGAATTTCAGTCACTGTTTAAGTTGGGCAAAATGTGTTTTGCAGATATTTTGCATGTGTTGAATTGACATAATATATATGGAGCATTTTGAAATCACACATGGTCACATTTTTTAATTATCGATTAACCATTCAATTAATACACTTTGGACAAAAGCGTCTGCTAAATGTAAATCGCTTTGGACAAAAGCGTCTGCTAAATGACCTAAATGTAAATGTAAAATGTTCGATCAATCATCAAAATATGACAAATATGATCTAGTTCATGTTTCTCAAATATCCCAATCTGCTGATTATAACTTCAGTATTTCTGACTGTTGGACAAAGGGAGTAACATGTCTGCTGACTGATGAGCCAGTAAATGTAGTTTATCATTAGCTTATCTGAAGTCTTTATTCTTTATTGTGCTTCATAGTGAGCAAACAAAGGCAGAAACGTTCTGTATTTCAGCATCGTAAACATGTATTCTGGTTCTTTTTGCAAACAAACAACTTGCACCTGGTAGAACCTGAATCCGGGGCAGGAAAGAGGCTGGTGGTGGTGTGTAATTACCTGGCATTTCACCGCCTCCCTCCTCCTCCTCCTTCCCCTCCACCCCATTTACCGCTCATTACAACCCCCCCCCCACCCCCCCCCCCCCCCCCGTCTGATAAACAGCTGGTATTATTAATTATTTTTTTCAAGTTTTGTGATGAATTGAAGAGCGTCCAGGCGTTCTATTTAAGCATTATAACCATCATCCCGCGGCGAAGCGGATTACTGGTGTTTGGCTACAAGTGAAGAAACCATGAGAACACAAAGAAGGCAGAGCGTGACGAGACGCTCGGCTGCTTGTTTCTGGTTTTCTTTCTTTCCTGTTGTGTTAAAGTGTCAATCCGGCCGGCTGGAACTGTGCCGGGACTCCGATCCGTCACGCTGCTGCTTTGTTAGGCGGAACAGGTACAGGACCAGGACTAAGCCTTCAGGGGATGAAAGGGTCCAAGATTGATGTCTCAAGTGACACCGACCGGGGCAGTAATATGTTGCCAGTGACACACACACACACAGATTTGTCTCTCGCTTTGACCTCCTCCACACTCCTGCAGATCCGTTTTGATAAGTTCATCTCGGTCTGTTTTGGTCCTCCGCCCTCCCCATGCTGGTCTGAAGTACGTACGACAGTCAACAGCGATGGACAGTTGGACTGTTTGAACTGTGTCATGGATTACATGTATAATGTTTTTTGCATTTTAAAGATAATTTTGATTGTCAAGATAGTTGCATCTTTAGGGTAACTGTTGAAGTATAAAGGCGTTCACACCAAACGCCATGCAAATTTTCCTGGAGAGGAGGTGGGGCTTCCCTCCACGTAGATCCCAAGTTCCGGATCCACCAGGAAACCAAACTCTCTGGGTTCATGACATCATCCAGAGGTGCTAGGTGGATTTCACCAAGCTGGATTCACTGGATCTAGCAAGATCCATGTGGGCCGGTTTACCAAAGATGTATGCGATGAAATCCAACAACTTTGTTGTGATTTAATTGCAATAAACGGATCAAAAGTGATGCAGAAGTAATGGAATAATGATGATTGGTATTGTGAAGTCATGCTTTGTCTGGTTAAGTCCGGCTGCAAGACGACAAGCTAACTACTTTTAAGATGCTGGTTTTAGAGGTCTACCTGCTGCCAGAAGATGTGACACACATGACGGTGGGGTTCCTGTCATCATATCTGCAGCGTTATGTCAATGACATCAGACGGCATTTACAAATGCATCCGCGTCAACATGACCTGGAAGCGTCCGTCCACTGCTGGAACCGATCAGAGGCGGCATGATAGGCGGCGTGATTCACCCGCCGAGACACTTGGTTCGCTCTCGTCAACATTTTTGACCGTCACACGACCATCATTCTCATTCTACCAGACTCTCACTCTGGGGATTATGGGGATTCTGACAGGCCTGTCAATCACTGGGCCTGACCCCTCCTCTCTGTGGTCCAACGCCCCCCCTCCTGTCCTCCACACACACTCACACACACACACAGACACATACACACACTCACGCTCCAGATCCCCTGCAGCCATGTGACCCTACTTTAACCCCATGTATCTGCAGGTTTCCTTGTTGAGCGGTCCGTCTGAATTACAGCTGAGTCTCTGACTGATCTCAGGTCAGAACATATCAAACGGTCAGAAAGGTTCTACTGTCTTCTGTTTTATTCCCATAAGAGACTAAACTGCACTCAGTGGGGGGCAGTTTTATTAACGAACAAAAGCCTAAAAAGGCAACAAAACTGTTCATAGTTAAGATAATAATGGTTTTGCTTGGCGAAGAATTTGATACATAACAAAAATGTGACAAACAAATTTGTTCACACAAGACACAAACAGCAGTTTCATGGATGAATCTGTATCGCTAGTTACCTAGCTAACTAGAATCCTAGCTTGCCCCTGGGTGATGTTGGGACTTTGAAATTGTGTTGACTCTTTTTTTTTTTTTTTTTTTTAAACACATTTTATTGTTTTTCCAAACGTAAACAATACACAACACAAAAACAACCCCCCCGACCCAACCCATCAGACAGCACATGTAATACAAAGTTAGACAAGAAGAGAGAGAGAAAAAAGAAAGAAGAAAAAAAAAAAAGTTACATCCACCAGGGCTGTGATATTACTGACAAAAAGTTGGAAAATAACAATAATAAATAATAAAGATAATAATGGAATAGATACAAATAAAGTTAAAATAACTACATAAAATGAATGATATATAATTAAATGATCAGAATTAATACAATTAAAATAAATAAATAGTGAAAAATAAATAAATAATATGTAAATTAAATTAAATAAAAATAAAATAATTACAGTTCAGTTCTGGTTTGATTCCAGTCAGTATTTAACCACGAGTAAACAATCAACAGCAGCCTATGGTCGGGGGAAGTCCTATTCATCATTAGCAGATTTTTCAGATCCGCAGGTATATAATCCAGAAAGGGGGTCCAGACTTTTAAAAATAACTCATCTTTACCCTTCACAACAGCCTCCAACCTTTCATGAGGGAGAGTATTAAGGACCTCTCTGTACCAAAAGGTGACAGTAGGTGGAAGAGGCTTGATCCAGTTTTGCAGTATACATTTTCGGGCAGCAAGAAGGAGTTTTTCAAGAAGCTTATAACGTGATGCAGTGAGATGTAAGTCCCTAGAGGGCAGGCCTAGAAGGAAAACGCCTGGGTCTTTTTTAATTTTTATCTTAAATATACCACTGAGTACCTTTGAGATAAATGACCAGAATCTGGAGATCAGTTTGCATTCCCAAAAATAATGAAAATATGTTCCCCTTTCCAAGTTGCACTTGGTACATAGAGGAGAAATGGAGTGGTCAATTTTGTTTAAAATAATAGGAGTAATATGCAGCCTGTGAAGTATCTTGTACTGAGTTTCTCTCAACCGGTTACAGGTAGATGTAGACTTGATCAGGCGTATAGCTGACAGCCAGTCATCCTCTAGATATTCGTTATTCAAGTCTTTTTCCCATTTGTGAGAGATGTCTGGTAAATGGTAAGTGACAGAAGAACCCAGAAGCGAACAAAATTATGCTATGAAATGTTTTCTATTTTTGCGCTCTAGAAGAAATCTCTCGACATAGCTATAAGAGGTGCTGGTAGGGAAAGAAGCGGTCTGTGAGGATATAAAATGTCTAATCTGTAGATTAACAGCACCCAAAAAAGTGCTGTTTGGGGATATTGAATGTTTCTTGTAACTGTTGGAAAGATAGAAAAGCATTATCTCTCAATAGATCGCCAATTACATGAATTTCCTTGTCCCTCCAAAAAAGGAATGTAGGTGAGTTAACACCTGCAGGAAAGTCAGGATTGTCGGTTATGGGAGACAATAAGGATTTTGCACTTCTTCTTCCAAGGTATTTGGATATATCACGCCATATCCTGATACTGTTGTAGATAATAGGATTACATTTTATTTCCGGATGTATCTTATTTGTTTCACAGGTGATTAAACTCCACAGGGAGTGAGGGTGGCAGGCCCAAGAATCAATACAGGTCTCTCTATGAATGTAACCACTGCCAGAAGTGGCGTGCATGGCAGGCCCAGTTATAAAACAACATATTAGGCATAGAGAGACCACCTGTGTCTGTAGGTAATTGTAATATCTTAAGCCTCTGCCTAGGTTTCTTGCCTTGCCAGATGAATTTGGAAAACGCCTTCTCCAAATCTAAGTTAAGTTTTTTGGACAGATATAATGGGAGGATTTGTAAAGGGTATAGGAGTCGAGGGAGCACATTCATCTTAATGAGACTGATTCGACCGAACAGTGATAAAGGTAAGTTCTGCCATCGCTCCAGGTCTCTTTTGACTGAGGTACATATAGGTGTTAAGTTCAGTTTCTGCAGATCTTTCAGGTCCGAGGACACCTTTATCCCTAGATAGGTAAAGCCAGACCTTGACCACCTGAAAGGGAAGTCATCCTGAACATCTGTAATATCTAGTGTTCCCAGTGGCATAGCTTTAGATTTATTAAAATGTATTTTATAGCCAGATATAATACTAAACCTATCAAAGATATCTATAATTGTGGAAGTTGAAAGCTGAGGAGAGGATAAAAATAAAAGGATATCGTCTGCATATAAGGCAATTTTATGTTCGTCATGTCCTATTGTTATTCCCTTTACATCGGTATGGAGTCGGATAGTTTCAGCTAATGGTTCTAATGCTAAGGCAAAGAGGAGTGGGCTGAGGGGGCACCCTTGGCGGACACCCCTTGCTATTGGGAAGGGTTCGGAACGCCGCCCGTTAGTTATAACAACAGCTGTAGGTGAGTGATATATGGTCTGGATCCATTTAAGGAAGTCCCCCCCTAGGCCAAATCTCCCCAAGATGTCAAACAAATAGCCCCACTCAACCCTATCGAAGGCCTTTTCTGCGTCTAGAGAAATGGTCAGAGCCTTCTGTTTATGTTGAGAGGTAAATTGTAAAATATTCAAAAGCCTTCTTACATTGCTAGCTGAATAGCGTCCATAAACAAAGCCTGACTGATCTGGATTTATTAGAGTGGGGAGTAATTTTTCCAGAAATCTACAGAAATCAGACTGATCGGTCTATAGGAACCACATACTGTATGTCAGACGGCTTATCCCTCTTTAAGGTAACTGAGATATTAGCTGCGTTTAACGTGGGGGGGAGACAACCCCTATTGAAGGAATCCGAATACATATCTGTTAAAGGACCAACTAAATTGTGTTGACTCTTGAAATTTTGAGCGTATTCTAGTCCTGCTCAATGTTAAGTGTCCTGAGATGACTTCTGTTGTTTGACACTATAAAATTGAATTGAATTGAATTTATCATGTAAGGTGACCTTGGGTGTTTGAAAGGCACCAACAAATAAAATGTATTATTATTATTATTATTATTATTATTATTATTATTATTATTATTATTATTATTATTATTATTACCTAGCAAACTAGAATCCTAGCTAACTAGTATCCTAGCTACCTAACTAACTAGTACCCTAGCTACCTAGCTAACTACATAGAATCCTAGCTAACTAGAATCCTAGCTACCTAGCCATTTAGGATCCTAGCTAGCTAGCCAGACATCCGCTCTCTTCCCAGCATATTCAGACTTTCTGGACTCACTGACATGTGTTCACACCATGACACCTCACACCTATCACCATTTTCTTTTGTACTAGTCACATGACCTCTGAAAACTGACTCATTGTAGGTAGAAGTGTGCACCAACTGCATGGACAGTAGTGAATCTCGTAATTAATTGTTATTTGAAGGATACCTGCAGACGGACAGATGGGTCAGCTTGTTTTCTTATTTGCATCTCGGTACCAAGAAGATCACAAACCTTGTGAACAAATTGATTAATCTCTTCTGTGGTGGTGAAACAGCGTTGGGGTTCCTGGCTGCTCAGTTTTCCCACAGTGGCCTCCAAAAACTAAACGTAGAAATTGATGCTGTTAGGGTGATGTGGTCAGGATTCAGTTCTTTAGTTTCCTCCCATGTTACCATGTGACAGCATGTTTTTTCTGTGTCGTCTATGGAGAGTAAAAGGTTACAATCCAAATTCTTAATTGTTCTCCAACGGACCGTTTGCCTTTAAGTGAAGCCAAAAGGTTTCTGGAGGATTTGTGTTCTTGTGTTTCCACAGGGGACCTGATGGGACCTGATGAGACCCCCCCCCCCCCCCAGGTTGTACGCTGTCTCAGAGAAAACTGGTGTGAAAGATGTCAAAGCAATTACTATAAGCTTGGTGGTTGTAATGTCCCCTGACAACAGAGCTTCCCCCACTTTTCCTGGTTCTGGTCTCTCCTACATCAACAATCTCATTGCTCCCAACATGGGGATGGTTTCTCTGATTTGTATTATTTTCACCCAGGAAGCAGCAGGTGAAGCTGGACATTTAATCCCCTGTGTGTGTTGTTGGAGTGTTTAAACACTCTAGTAGTCTGGGGTCGGTGGGGGGAGACTTTATTGTCCCCCCCAAGGAGGGAATCTCTTTCCACAGTACTGTACCATCTGATACATGCACTGACAAAAAGGGCAGACACACAATAGAGAAACTACACAACAGCACATGGCATGAACCAACAACACCACACTGTTGTTCAGGTGCCCTGGGGCTGCAGGGATCAGGCTCCTCCCAAAGCGGGCCTATCTGGACCTGACTCACCTGCACCCGGGTGTGTGATGTCCTGTTCTGTTGAGGTTGAAATGCAGGCAGTTCTGGTTCTTGTGATATCAGAGCTTGAGTAGCGTTTTTTTTATTTATTTTTTTAAGGCTGCCTGCTGAAAACATATTAGTGTGTAAAGTGTGTCGTCTGATGGTTAAAGTGTGTCTGAATCGTGATGAGGATCGGAGGAGGAGGTGGAGTGTTCATGATTAGAGAGGATTGTTTAAAGAATTCATAAGGAGAAGATTTGTATCTAATAGGTACGACTAACTTGATTACATGTTTTGAAGACACGAAGAGGTGAATATGAATTTAACTATTATACACTATATTGCCAAAAGTATTCACTCACCCATCCAAATAATTTAAATCGGATGTTCCAATCACTTCCATGGCCACAGGTGTATAAAAGCAAGCACCTAGGCATGCAGACTGTTTCTACAAACATGTGTGAAAGAATGGGTCGCTGCCAGGAGCTCAGTGAATTCCAGTATGGTACTGTGATAGGATGCCATCTGTGCAACAAGTCCAGTCGTGAAACTTCCTCGCTCCTAAATATTCCACAGTCCACTGTCAGTGGGATTATAACAAAGTGGAAGCGATTGGGAATGACAGCAACTCAACCAAGAAGTGGTAGACCACGTAAAATGACGGAGCGGGGTCAGCGGATGCTGAGGCACATAGTGCACAGAGGTCGCCAACTTTCTGCAGAGTCAATCGCTACAGACCTCCAAACTTCATGTGGCCTTCAGATTAGCTAAAGAACAGCGTAGAGAGCTTCATGGAATGGGTTTCCATGGCGATCAGCTGCATCCAAGCCATACATCAGCAAGTGCAATGCAAAGCGATTGATGCAGTGGTGTAAAGCACACCGCCACTGGACTCTAGAGCAGTGGAGATGCGTTCTCTGGAGGGACCAATCACGCTTCTCCATCTGGCAATCTGATGGACGAGTCTGGGTTTGGCGGTTGCCAGGACAACAGTACTTGTCTGACTGCATTGTGCCACGTGTAAAGTTTGGTGGAGGGGGATTATGGTGTGGGGTTGTTTTTCAGGAGCTGGTCTTGGCCCCTTAGTTCCAGTGAAAGGATCTCTGAATGCTTCAGCATACCAAGAGATGTTGGACAATTCCATGCTCCCAACTTTGTGGAACAGTTTGGGGATGGCCCCTTCCTGTTCCAACATGACTGTGCACCAGTGATCAAAGCAAGGTCCATAAAGACATGGATAAGAGAGTTTGGTGTGGATGAACTTGACTGGCCTGCACAGAGTCCTGACCTCAACCCCATAGAACACTTTTGGGATGAATTAGAGTGGAGACTGAGAGCCAGGCCTTCCCTTCCAACATCAGTGTGTGACCTCACAAATACACTTCTGGAAGAATGGTAAAAAAGTCCCATAAACACACTCCTAAACCTTGTGGAAAGCCTTCCAGAAGAGTTGAAGCTGTTATAGCTGCAAAGGGTGGACCGACGTCATATTAAACCCTATGGATTAAGAATGGGATGTCACTTAAGTTCATATGCGAGTCAAGGCAGGGAGCGAATACTTTTGGCAATATAGTGTATATCACCATGCAACTTCCCCAGGTGATTTCCTTACATTAAGACAATTATTTAATTTTTCCTACGCAGATGAGGCATTTTCTAATTTTGGGTGGATTTGGAGGAAATCTACAGACGCAAATAGGCAACGTGGTAAAATAAACAGCTTGTGTATTTTGGATCTTTTCTTTCCATCTGAAAGACGACATGTTATGGAAGCAAAATAGAACAAAATCCCAATCAATCGGTGCATGAAAACCATGTTTCACCTTCCGGGTGTCTCGACTTAAAGGGGGGGAAGTTATGATTTCAAGGCAACAATTGTCATTTGTCATGTGAGCGGATGATTTAGGTGTCCCCACTGAGACACCAGAAATAAACTCGGATAGAAACAATCTTAAAGCTAAATAACTTGACCCGGAAGGTGAATCGCCGAAGTAAATAACATCTCCAAAGTCATTGTGATGAGGTAGGGTCGAGGACACACATGAGGAGACTTATGTCTTTTTTTAACCTTTTGTTCTCTTCAGAATTTGATCAATACAAAATTTTATAAATTACATGAACAGACTTTACAGAAACCCTGTGAGCTCTTTTATTGACCTTGAAATACTTACAACTGCAGCACAAACAAGTGAGCCTCGTTCCCTTCGGTGCTTTCGCCGCTCATACGTCGACTGGCACACAATCGGAGTGTGTGTCTATGGAGTACACAGCATTTTGTTAAATATTCTTTTAAGTTTTGCAACAACAAAAGAAAAATGAGAAAGTGCCCTCAGGCTTTAAAGGAAGCTGTTGCTTTGCTTCAGTCTTCATACAAAAACATAATGTGAGATTTTTTTGGCCTTATTAGTTAAGTTTAACTGGAAATTCATATCAGATGTTCAACAATTACTGGAACGTCCATCTGAACTCCAAAAGTACTCGTACAGTGTGAGGAGTACACAGGAAGAAAAGTGCCTTGTTATTGATTGATTGATTGATTTTGATCCCCACCATAATTCTTTAATCCACAGTAAAGCCAGAAACTTGTACGATATGTGTAATGTGAACTGCAGTCAATGTAAAGCCTCGCTGCAGTTGATATGCTGGAGTCTGCAGAACTCTGAAGCACTCCATGGGGTCTATACAAAACACCCACCGAGGCAGAAGAGACTGGATGAATAGTTATCAAGATATACGACAGGGTTCCAACGGGTCAGAGAATATCTGGAATATCAGTGAATTTATGGAATCAGGGAATATCTGGAATACCTGGGGGATTTCTGGAATATCAGGGAATTTGTTTTGAGCATGTTAAAATTTTGCTACACTGGCTTACGTACAGAAAATGAGCCAAAACAAATAGTCAAATGAAAGCAATATGTTTACCTACGCCATGACAAGAGTGAGTGGATGAATGGTTCAGTAATTCAATTTTACTAATTTAGCAACATGCTAGCTGGCAAGCTACCATTGTTTTTCTCCATGCTTTCATGCTGCACTGGTTACGGTGTGTGGGGCAAAAGCTTATTTTCTCACTCTCTCAATTCATCAAATTTAGTGGAAGTGAATGCACCAATAGACTGCTAGTTCATCAGAAAACAGGACCAATGAAATGACACGTCAACGGTTACACTTCCTGTGATTGGTTCTAATGGTGTTTAAACCAGAAATGACCCGTGACAGTGGTCCGGGATCACTCCTTTGAGGCGCACAAGAGAGTGGTTGTTTGAGTTTGAGGTCCGGCATTCACACTAACCCAAACAAACCACACTAAGAGAGTAAACCCTCCAGGTTTCGGTTGAACCGGACTCAACTACACTGGCATGAACCCTCACAGGACTTTGCATTGTTGTGCATTTTTCCTGTTGACATTATTATTTGGATGTCTGCTCCATCTCACTGTAATTAAAGACTGCTGCTTCACTGTGTGTGTGTGTGTGTGTGTGTGTGTGTGTGTGTGTGTGTGTGTGTGTGTGTGTGTGTGTGTGTGTGTGTGTGTGTGTGTGTATGATGAAGCATGCAGTTAGACAATGATAGCAGCCATGTTCACATCTTCAGGCTCATGTCAACTGTCTTCAGGTCTTGTGTCCCCTCTCTCTCTCTCCTGCAGAAACCGGGGATGGATCTGGCCGACACCTACATCACCTTCATACGCCAGAACCAGGACATCCTCCGAGACCGCGTCAATGACGAGCTCTACATCGAGAAGGTGTTCGATGTGAGTGCTCAGTCAATCCCACTTTATTTATTGTGTAAAATGTCTCACTGAGATCTGAGATCACGGTCACCAAAAGAAGGTCAGGAATGGTGAAGAGTAATCCTTCATTGTGAAAACAGGGGTCAAAGGTTGCTTGTAACTCATGAACAGGGTCTACTGATGCTCGTTGGATGAAACAGCTGTCATTCACAGCTTCATCGGTTTGATGTTACTCAAGTGTTTATCCATAATTAGCACAAATGCATCTTAAATTCCATGGAGGTCTATTGTACTCCTTCTGTGGTGCATATATTTCAGGTTACTACGAGAATGTGTTTACATGCTTTAATGCTCAAAAACGTTCTACAGAATGAGAACGTTGGTGTCCTCAAAGGACTGTACCTTGTCCTTCAGTTCCAGATGGACTGCTGAGTCTTGATTTGAGGACCTGGTTCTCCTGTATTGCATTCGCTTGTGCAGTGGTTGTTTAGTTTCCCCCCAATGTTTCGGTCGGGTTCTTCCTCACTGCATTGGACTGCAGTCACCACATTCTCCAGGTGGTTTCTGGGTATTTCATCCTTGCGGTGGACAAGGTTTTGCCTCAGAGTGTTGCTGGACTTGAAGTGTACCGGGATGTGGTGTTTGTTGAACATCCTCCTGAGTTTCTCAGAGATGTTGTGATTTAGCTTCCAACAAAACACTTTTAAAACAGAAATCCGGATGATTCCACTCGATTGTTAACATTAATTTCAAGTTTTCTCTTCTTAGATTCCCAGATGTTTGTAGTTCCTTTAAATATACACATGTCCGAACAAACAGCTCTTAGATCTTTAGGGTGCCGAGCAGCTCTTCACCTCTGTGCATTTTATTCTTCCTCGGTTTTCGCTCTTTGTTGTGTCCCACGTTTTTGCTGCGGCGGCCATCTTCCCGCTCTGCACTCAATTTCCTGCTGATCAAAGCTTCTTCTTCCCTGTAGGTTTAGGTACAAACCAAATAGATTGTCTCCTGAAGATTGATGTGGATCATCTCTTTCCCTTCTGTGCTTACGCCTGCAGAATGTAAAGATGAAATAAGTGTATGATGCATTGGGATGGAGCCGTTCTTTCTCTTATTTGATTGGTTTGAGTGAAGCTCTCATTTATCGGGGAGTTGTCCCTCAGAGTATGAAATATAGACGTAGACGCCACCCAGAGGTGTTGGAAGAAAGTATGTGCACGTTTCTTTTTTTTTGGGGGGGGGGACTTCAAACAGCGTAAATGTTGTCAAAACTAATTTCTAGTTTAAACAAACCTGTTTAAATTGATTTCACTTTGCTGAAGAATCCCAAAACGCTGATCTCCCCAGCAGTATTGGTTGTATACTGGGCTTAGTGGCCCTGCATGCTTGGTTCGGTCCGGTATGATGGTCATGAAGGCCGAGAGACATGATATGATGAGGCGTCTGATCTGAGCCAACATGGGTTAGAATCAGAATTATCGGTCATCTGAACCGGACTAACCGATCAGGTCTGCTAACGTTGACTAACGTTGGCTACCGAGAGGACGCTGCTCCAGGACACTCGTACAGTCTAACAGCCTGCAGACCGAACACGTTGTGGACGTTAACAGGTTAACAGGTGAACTGACACTGACATCGATGGCGACTCAATCAATAACTATCGATGCTTCGATCAGCAGTGTTTGGTGACAGCTTTGCGTCATTGATCCACTTGAGGATGACTGAAGGGGCCTTCATTAAAGCTGAGGTTGCTGAATTAAGATTGATTTATTTATAAACAATATATTAGACATTTGTCTAAACATGTGTTTAAGAATTAAATGCATATAAATTCGGTATTATAAGTTCTATAAGATTTGATTTTCTATCAAAAAGGAGCCGTGACTGTTAACATGTTCCTGTTTGTGCAGGTCTATAAGATTAATGTTAAAATCTCTTCAGCTTGTATAAACCACGGACGTTATTTCAGGCATCGAATCATAAAACACATCGCCGTGGAGACAAGTGAACTGGAAATGCAAAAACTGCTGAGTCATGTCTGCGTTTAGGACTCATCCTTGCAGCACTCCATTCCAGCTCACATATAAGATGAATGCTTGTGAAACCTCCACACATGCAGCTCACAGCCAGCCTTCGTACTGTTGCTGTGATGTTTGATTCTGCGGTTCGGAGGAGCAGCGGGTCGCCTCCAGCCCTCAAACACCGACTGCTTCTGTTGACCATCCATCGGCCGGCACTGCAGGAGTCGCCACCACAGCCCCGCCCCTCCGTCTATGCATCCGTCCCACGGCGTCCACTTTCTTCCAGGATATTTTAGCGTCTAGTTGCCAAACATGCCTCCGCCTGCCACGGCGAGTCAATGCAGTGGACATGGCGGCTCAGACCCTCCAACACATTAGCAGCACGAAGCCAAGCAATGGATTTTTGCCACCCGTCGCCTCCTCTGAGGGTTCAGGCTATTGTGGCTCCAGTGTGTGTGTGTGTGTGTGTCTAATGGAGCTCAGAAGCGCCCAGTCATGTACCGAGGAGGAGGTGGCGGGGCCTCCAAGTGTCTCCACTCAGCCCTCCGACACGCATCATACACACACGCACACACACATACACACAGTCGGTGTGTAACAAAGAAAGTAAACGCCAGACCTCCCGCCAGGAGCATTATGGGTACGCAATTGTGTCGTTTAGGTGCGTCTGAGCGAGTCAATGTCAAAGTCGTGCAGGGCGGCGTTTCTTTAAATGGAAGGTTTGTCAACAGAAGAGAGAGAGGCGCGTGGGCGTTCAACGCGCTGCTGCAAACACACTTCCTTTCCTGCGTGTGTGCATGCTCACATGAGCCGGTCCATCTATTTGTGTAGCTCACACACACACACTCTCTCTCTCACACACACAGGCAGATCAACGTTATGAAGCAGTGGCTGACGACCAACCTGCTTTTAAAATAAATAAAAGTTGTTCAATCTTCAAGAATTATTCTATTTAGAAAACAAGATTCAATGGTTTTTAGTCAGTTAAAATTTTGACACACTTTAAGACACACAATAAAACAGATCGTTGAAGAATCAAGAACAGGACCTGAAAAACAGAGTTAATCCTTCTGGTTCCTTTGAAACATGTTAGCAGCTCAAAGACTAAATCGTTTGTTTCTGAGGACAAATACAATTTTTAGTTCAGTGCACTTTTTATCTCTTGCGGTTTAATTAATATTTTCTAGAAGTGGAATTCAACCTAAAATCAGAATCAGAATCTATTATGATCAAACACAAATAATCTCATCTCGTTAGTATTTTCTTTTATGAAAGAAAATCAATCACCATCATAATGGTTAATTACTTTTTATTTTAACAAAAATAACTATTATTTTTTGTGTATGCCAAAACCAGAATATGTGTCAAATGTTTAAATTACATCATTACCACGACACCATCAGGGAACCAGCCTCCATTCATCATGGAGAAATTGTTTCTGACAGCACTAATGCAGACCCACAATGCCGTGCAGACCCCCCCACCACACACACACATACACACACATTTCCTCCATCTGTTTTCACTCTCGTCCTCTAATCAGCTCAATTAAGGAGCGTCTTCATACTCAATTTCCACGACTGTTAACGCGTCCGGCGAGGCGACCGTCAGGCAGCTGATTAGCCGCTCGGAGGAAACCTCGCCTCCCAGAGACTCAAATAAATGTTTCTGTGAGCGGCTGAAGTGGAGGAGGAGGAAGAGAAGGAAGGAAATCAGGAGAAATCAGCCCAGGAGCAGCAGATATCAGCCAGTAATTTCAACATCCTCGAGCATGTGTTAACTGGTGAGCACGAGGCGATTGTCAATGAGCTGATTAGCATACAAGTCAAATTCCAGCGTGAAAATATTTGGTGTGTAAAGAGGAGGAGGAAGAAGAAATGATGGAGGAAGAGAAGAAATACTGGTTTTCCACACCAAATAATATAAAGCAGCAAAATGAAAGTCAACCACATTCTTTTTGATTTGTTGCCTAAACCAAAATTGCAGCAGCTAGCTAGTTAGCTCTGGATAGCTATAGCTGGATAGCTAGCTTGATAGGTGTCTATTGCCACATTGGTGATAGTTAATTTAATATTTATATTAAAATGTTACACACAAACCTGCATCTAACCTTTTGGTAGGGACATTTTAATGGTTATTTTCTTACCCTAAAAAACTAAACATCAGCCTTTTTTTAAATCCTTATTAACATTTTTATTTTGGGGAGTAAAGAACAATATATGCTGACGTTGAGAAAAGTACTTCTGCTATAAAACATAAACAAGATTACAAAATGATGCGATACAGAAGTGCCCTGGTTCAGGTGAATGAGGTGGAGTAGAGACTACGAGTGCATTTCTTTCTTATTTTTGTCAGCCAATCACGACTCTCTAAAATAATGTGTCATAACCTCCTCACTAAGGTGAACGTTTCCCTCCTTTAACCATGGTGAATAAAACCAACACACTTTAAAATGAGTCTCCACAACAAAAACACAAAGGATGAACTTTGTGTTTTTGAGTTCGACTCAAGTCAAGGATTATTTAAGTATTCACAATGCATTCAATTAATTTTTTTCATAAAACAACAGTGAGTATTTTCAGATCCCGAGGTGAGACGTTTTCAGAGAGCAAACGTTCTGTGTTTCATCTTTTTTTAAATAAGAAATCAGATCAGCAGCTGTGATTAAAAGTCGACATACATTTTCTTGCCACCGAGTCTGAGTGAAAAACCGCTTCATTACTTTGAAATAATTAAGGAATCAGCGTGAAGGAAGTTGGGGGTCGCTCAGTAGAATTACGGGATTAAATATTTGCGAACATATCAAATCCCCCCCTCCTCCTCCCACTGATGATCACGGACGTGTTTTGGCTTTTGTCAAGTACATGAAATAACCTTTGCACTGTTTTTTCTCTCTTAAATTGGAAGGTAATTACAGTTCTCGTCGGTGTGAAATTAAGTCTGCGGGCGGCTCTTGAAGCAGATCTGAATATTACGGGTCATTACTGTGTCAGAGCAATTTCCCTGAGCATTCTTGTCTGACTGGTAAGTGAATAAAGCCCCCCGTTGTGTGCATTTTACCAGCAGCCAGTGAATGCTGCTGTAAGTGAGGATCGCTCTTCAGGTGAAAAGAGATGCGTTTGATTTCTCTGCAGCTCTGGCCTGGTGGCCCGAGGTGTGAAGGAAGAGCGTTTAATGAAAATTACAAATACGCAACCTGATTTCTTTCCTCTCCTCTGAAGGTCGAAGCAGAGCCGTGAACTCTTCCTTCCAAGTGCCACATTCAGGAATTTTTGCATTTAATTGGCACCCTTTAGAATAGGTAAATGTTTCGCCCTCTTTGAGTTTTGACGTTTTTGATGCATCGTATGACCTCGCAGTGGTGTCGTCGGCGTGATAGAAGAGAGGCGTTTCAGGAGCCGCCAGGCAAGCGAACGCAGATCTTCTGAACGCCGATCTTCTGAATGCCTATCTACTGAACTCCCCCTGAAGGAGTACGCACACAAATGACAAACCATAAAGTGTCCTTGTTTCCAGAGTGGCCATTAACATAATGTGTTGTTTTTTGTATTTTTTATTCATGTTCTTTTTAAGAATAAACGCAGCGCGGCGTTTAAAGACACTCCTCCGCGTGCTCGCTCGTGGTTTCCTCACTTGCTTGAGGATGCTTTCAGGAGGATGAATAAAGGGGCTTTCAGCTGGTTTCTGTAAAGAATGTCCTCTGGTGGTCTGAGGTCACATCCTGCATGCTGGAGAATCAGTCGTACGGAGCATTTACATGTGTGACTGCCTCAGAAGGCCATGTTTTATCCCTCCCTGATGCTCCAATTTAAAGGGTAGACGTGATAAAAATCAAGGTTTTGGCTAAAACATTCACACTGTGAGGCTTTAGTGCTCAATTTGGATTTATTGCTCAGAAGCATTTTTTTTTATTATTATTATTTTTAATGTGGTCAATATGTGAACCGGTCATGGTCCTGAAGTGACCCACATGGACAGAATAACAATAACAAAGACAGCGTACGATTTCCTGAAATGTTGGACTACAAATGTTGGTCATTAAAAGGTCACGGTCAAAGCAGGAAGTGTGGAAACTGTAAACTGCTGATGGATGTTTCTGTTTCCTGCAGCAATGGTACAGCAGCTCCATGAAGGCGGTGTGTGTCTGGCTGACAGACCGACTGGACCTGCAGCTCCACATGTACCAGCTGAAAACACTCATCAAGATCGTGAAGGTGAGAAAATCCTTCTGACTGACAGTTTACTTTTACCTGTCAAAGAGCCACAGTGAATGCACCTCAGACTGACTGTCACATCATAAAAAATTACAATTCATAAAAATCATTAAAATATCATAATTCTTGGGAGGTTTATTCTTGTAAAACAGTCGGCACATACACCAAAGGAGAAAGATAATTAAATAAATACAAATAAAATAAAGACAAATCAAACAGGATTGTCCTTGAAAACGCAGCGGCGGTGTGAAGAGGCGACAAGGCACGACAGAGAAAACTGCTCAACTGTGCCGCTCGTCGCTTACGTCTTTTCATAGTTTGCTAATGTGAGAGTTTAATTTGAAAGCAGCAAGACGAGGAATTATAATGGAAGGTAAAAGCCCCTCAGACGCGTTGCTTTGCCGTCTCCGTCCGACATATAAAAGACTCGCTCGTCCTTGAGCCTCAATCTTCCCACTTTTGTCCTTCAGAGGCAGCTGCCTCCTCACTGCATTCCTAAGATGCTCTCTGTTTTTCCCCACCTTGTCTTCTCCCCTCCTCCCCTCCTTATCTCCTCCTCTCCTTATGTCCTCCCCTCCTCATGTCCTCCCCTCCTTATCTCCTCCCCACCTTGTCTTCTCCCCTCCTCCCCTCCTTATCTCCTCTTCTCCTTATCTCCTCCCCCACCTTGTCTGCTCCCCTCCTCATCACCTTATGTCCTCCCCACCTTATCTCCTCCCCTCCTTATCTCCTCCCCTCCTTATCTCCTTATCTCCTCCCCTCCTTATCTCCTCCCCTCCTTATCTCCTTATCTCCTCCCCACCTTGTCTCCTCCCCTCCTCATCTCCTCCCCACCTTATCTCCTCCCCACCTTGTCTCCTCCCCTCCTCATCTCCTTATCTCCTCCCCTCCTTATCTCCTCCCCACCTTGTCTCCTCCCCTCCTTATCTCCTCCCTCTTTATCTCCTTATCTCCTCCACTCCTTGCCACCTCCCCTCCTCGTCTCCTCCCCTTCTTGTCTCCTCCCCTCCCCCCTAAACAGAAGACCTACCGGGACTTCAGGCTGCAGGGCGTCCTGGACGTCACGCTGAACAACAAGAACTATGAGACAGTGTACAACCGTCTGACTGTGGAGGAAGCCACGGCGGCTGTGAAGTCGGGCGACGGCCTTCAGGGCATCAGCATGAGAGACAGCGACGAGGACGACGACTGAACCGAACCTACGATCACAGCATTGCTATTTGATCTTCATGCTCTCAGACAGATCGGGACCTGCCGTCACAGTGTGATGTCATTGTGACTGAAGGTCCTGATCGGGTCACCCTTTTACCCAACCTTTCCCATGCTGGTCCTGATTGGGACCTCCATCACCCTTTTACCCAACCTTTCCTATGCTGGTCCTGATTGGGACCTCCGTCACCCTTTTACCCAACCTTTTCCCATGCTGGTCCTGATATGGACACCCGTCACCCCTGTTCCTAACCTTTCCCATGCTGGTCCTGATTGGGACCCTGTTCCCCTTTTACCCAACCTTTCACATGCTGGTCCTGATCTGGACACCCATCCACCTTTTACCTAACCTTTCCCATGCTGGCCCTGATCTGGACATCCGTCCACCTTTTACCCAACCTTTCCAATGCTGGTCCTGATCGGGACCCCATCCCTCTTTTACCCAACCTTTCCCACGGTGGTCCTGATCGGGACCCCATCCATCTTTTACCCAACCTTTCCCATGGTGGTCCTGATCGGGACCCCGTTCTCCTTTTACCCAAACTTTCCCATGCTGGTCCTGATCGGGACCCCGTCCCTCTTTTACCCAACCTTTCCCATGGTGGCCCTGATCAGGACCCCGTCCCCCTTTTACCCTGCCTTCCCCATGGTGGTCCTGATTGGGACCCCGTCCCCCGTCCACTCAGCCTTCCCCATGCTCATGCCCTGACACTGCTGTACATGCACGTTGAAACGTACATGAGTGAGAATGTACAACAAACAGGAATTCAAGATGAGGTTCGGTATCTGACAGTACACTCTGGTTGGTGCTGAGATAAAACTCGTCCTCCCTCTCTCACTGGCTGGACACGAAGCCCCGCCCTCCTCCACGCGCAGCCGTACTCCGAATGATGTCACAGTAGAATTCTGCCGTTAGTGCAGCTCCGTCCTGTTTTTGTTTTCATCCACCGTTGTTCAATCGTAGCCGATTGTTCAAACGGCAGCAAAATCTACTCACGGTTGACTTTCATTGGACAGGAAGCTTGGAATTGTAAGGTTCTATTTTTCTGTTTGAATCAAAATTATCCACTGTCTCATCTTTGAATGTTAATTTATTCTACGGTTGTGATGGTTTTATTTTGTTGAATAAATGACCTGTTTGGTTAAAGATAAGCTAGCACCCACAGCACCCATGTCCACCAGTAAAACATCAGCATTATGTGTGTTTAAACAATCTAAAACACGTTTCCAATTTACAAAATAACCTGTCGTGGTCATGCAAAATTGTGTTTTGTCTGATTCTCAAAAGCAGAAGTGGCGTGACATTGTTATAGCGCCTCAAAAGGTCTTGTTGATCGATTTGGAACAGGATATCATATCCTTCCTTGGCCGATGGTTTCACTTTTGTGTTGTTTATGTCAGAAAATATGAACAATATACAGAAAATCTGGCTTTATCTCGGCCTTTTGAGGATTAGAAATGGAGGTGAATAGGATTGGATGTTTCTTGTCTAAATGTTGACGTGGAAAAGTAATAATGCTGGTAGTGGAGTAGAATCCGCATGTCATTAGGATTCTTCAGAGAAATAGAATACGAGTAGAAAAGACATTGAGATGCTTTTTTGTTGTCATGTGACGTATACAAAAGGAAGTGGCAATTGTTGTTAGTTGTTCTGGTGAAAACACAAGTCAGTGGAGTTGTAGTTGCAGCTTGCCCTACCTATAGGTAGCTAGTTAGCGTGTCCTTCTGCGGAGTGCAGGGATCGTTGGACCGAGAGCCACCACCATCCCGCTGTTCAGCTAATTTTATGTAACCAGTATGGTGTTAAAGTGGAACTAGAAAGCTAGCTTACTAGCATACAGCTGGCTAGCTAGCTTAGGAACCAACATTGCATGGTAGGTTGAAGTAATATCTCCTGTTCCAACCAAATCCCCCAATCCACAAGACCCTTTGAGGTGTGATAACAATGTCACACTTCTGCTTTTGCAGATCAGAAAAAAAACATTATTTTGCAACTAACTAGTGTACAGCAGTGTAGTTAGCTAGTAACAGAAAAAAGCCAAACAAAGTGTTCACTCTTCTGGTGATAGCGATGTGCTTTCCTACGCCGGGACAAGAGTGTGAACGATGCATTAAGTTGTTAAATATTAGTTGATGGCTCTCAACATTTAACATAACATTATTGCTACACCGCTTGTTTTAGTCGCCTAGGTGAGTCGGCAACTTGTTGTACGTCAGTTTAGTTTATATGGAAGTGGTCCACTGCGTCGGTTACAATGGGAATGGTAGCTACACATAAACATGGCCGCTGCTCTGTAGCTTCTTTCTACGTTGATTGAAATGGGAATGTCCGTTCTACTAGAATTTCTTTGGCAGCAAAGGAGGAAGTCTGGTTATGTAGCATAAAGAGATGACTTAGGGAGGCGGTCCGAGTGGATGGGTGCGTCAAACGAACACAGGACTTTCACCCAGGAATCCAGCCTCTTCTCATTCCATGTTGCCAAATACTTACACTTTGCTGCACCCGTCGGTGTCTCATACCGACAACGTCACACTTTAGCATCAGTACGAGACACGCTAGGCTTTCAAGTAACAACATTGTAAACCAACCACGTTATTTGCTAGACGTGGTTTGGTTTACAGGCTAACCAGTGTGTTAAAAAGTGAAGAGATGGAATGAGAACACGTTAAGGAGAAACATTGTTGCCAAACCAAAAGTCAACTTAGACCTATTTTACCATACTTTTGTGACGGGACTTACGTACTTAACTAATTAAACATAGCGTTGATTTCACAATGTTAAGTTTCTCTTTCCAAACGCTAAGCCCGTCTGAGGCATGACAATGGACGTGATAACGACTGATACAGTTGGCTGACAGTATTCATAATGAGAGTTTCAGAAGTCTTATGCGGGTCCATTGCGGTTCAGTCCGGCATTATATTGAGCTTTCAGAACAAAAACAGCTTCATGTTTGGTGCTCGGAGTCTCACAACTGCAGAAGAACTCTTACAACTCCAAGCTAATGAAATGTTGCTGCACTGCTGTAGTTTCTCAACCTTCTGTATCTTCAAATGTAGACAATACAACTAAAACATCCCCCGTAAAACGAAATATCACAGAAACGGGAAACAAATCTCCAGAAAGAGTCTGTTTCACCACACTGAGGTCTGAAGTGCTGAAACTCTAAGATATTGCGGGAATACTTGTCCAGAATCATGACTACATGTTGATGTAGTTGCTGTTATCTCTGTTTATTGTGATATTAATTGTTGTGAAAAATAATGTTGAGCTGTAGAGTGATATGTCATATTGCCTGATGTGCATCATATCCAACATCGATCAAAGTCTTAGAAAGGTGCCGATGAACTGGAGAAGTCTGGACTCTGTGAGCAGGGAGACTTAAGAGAACCTGTTTAATCTGATTGGTGTGTTTAATCTGAGCGGCTGTGAGCAGAACAAGCATCTTATAGCTGCTGTTCCCTCGTTCACTATCATCTGTTTGCCTGTTATCATTGAGAAAAGAGGAAAAAAACGAGTATTGCCTGTATATTGTGAGTGTCGGCCACCGATCAACTGTGTGCAACAACTTGCTCTTTGTTTTACCTGTCCGATCCAGTTTGTGTGAGTGCAGTTCAGAGGACCAAACCTAAAGGTCAAAGACCTATGAAGAAGTATATTTATATTGTCTCATGGTGCACCTGTTTTGTTCAGGTGTCTTATCTACGTGTCACTATTAAAAGTGTTTTTAAAGCAACTGTGTCTTCATCTCTGTTTTTACGTCAAACTGAATAAGTGTAAGTAACTTGGTCACTTTGTCTCTTTGCGGTTGCTTTGTCTCTTTGTGTCACTTTGTCTCTTTGTGGTCACTTTGTCTCTTTGTGTCACTTTGTCTCTGTGTGTCACTTTGTCTCTTTGTGTCACTTTGTCTCTGTGTGTCACTTTGTCTCTGTGTGTCACTTTGTCTCTTTGTGGTCACTTTGTGTCTTTGTGGTCACTTTGTCTCTGTGTGTCACTTTGTCTCTTTGTGGTCACTTTGTCTCTTTGTGGTCACTTTGTCTCTGTGTGTCACTTTGTGTCTTTGTGGTCACTTTGTCTCTGTGTGTCACTTTGTCTCTTTGTGGTCACTTTGTCTCTTTGTGTCACTTTGTCTCTGTGTGTCGCTTTGTCTCTTTGTGGTCACTTTGTCTCTTTGTGTCACTTTGTCTCTGTGTGTCGCTTTGTCTCTTTGTGGTCACTTTGTGTCAGTTTGTCTCTTTGTGGTCACTTTGTGTCTTTGTGTCACTTCATCTTTTTGTGTCAGTTTGTCTCTTGTGTGTCGCTTTGTCTCTTTGTGGTCACTTTGTCTCTCTGTATCACTTTGTGTCTTTGTGTCGCTTTGTGGTCACTTTGTCTCTTTTTGTCTCTTTGTAGTCGCTGTCTGTCTCTTTGTCGTTACTTTGTCTCTTTGGGGTCACTTTGTGTCGCTTTGTCTCTTTGTGTCGCTTTGTCTCTTTGTGTCGCTTTGTCTCTTTGTAGTTGCTTTGTCTCTTTGTGGTTGCTTTGTCTTTTTGTATCTCTTTGTGGATGCTTTGTGTCGCTTTGTCTCTTTGTGGTCACTTTGTCTCTTTATGTCCACTTTGTCTCTTTATCATTGATTTGTCTCTTTGTGGTCATCTTGCACTTCATAATCTATATGGTTTTTGTAGGCGAAGGTCAGCGGTGCCCCTGACATTTTGGGCCCTGGCTCTGTGCCCTGTAGTCCTGTTCTGTCTTACATCCACGGTCTGATTTCTCCCGGTGCTCCAGCAGACCGTTATATTTCAATGTTCTTTGGTGGTTTATGTCTCTTATCTGTTTTATTAGATCACCAAGCTCAACCCGACCAACAGTAGAGTAGAATACAGAACCTCTCCATCAGGAGTGCTGCACCCAGCAAGTAAATACATGATTAAAAGAGTATCTATCAATGTACTTTTTATTCAAACTGCTTTTAAAATGACTTTTCATATAAATTTTAAAAGGTTAAAGGGGATTTCAAAAGCATGTTTCATGCGTTATTGAACAGACCCAACATCCGTCCATGTACTGAGTTTGGAACCGGCCAAATTCATCCGGAGGTTGAAACGTTTGGCATTTAGACGACAACATTCAGGACTTGACTTTGGTTTCTGTTGTCTTCATTTTTCAAAGTGCTCATTCTCCATTTAAGGGGTTTCTAAGGGCGTTTCTAAGGGCTTCTGTTCTGCTGGCTGTCGTCCATCAGCTGCACTTTCTTTTCTCTCCTCATTAAAATGAGCAGCAAACTGCAACAACAAAACAAGTGAGTCCTGAGTCCTGCTGCTGCAGCCTGACAGGCACGAGAGAGACGAGAAAGTATAATATTAAAATCTAGCATCAGATTATTAAATATTAAAGTGAACTACTTTCCCATGAGTCGCCTGTGAGATCCTGTATTCATTCCAGCAGTCAGTAAAAATCATGAGCAACAAGATTTGTGAATGGTTTCATGCTCATATTAATATACAAATGAACCATGTGCACTCAGCAGGAAGAAATCAAATCAGGCAGGAGAAAAAAATCACAAGACACAAAGTTTTAAATAATATAGGTAATATGACAACTACTGCTACCACTAATAATAATTTGCGTTTCTGTGATTTGCATAAAGCTTATATTTACATCTTTATTTGCGCATATTTGCTTCTAAATGAAAGTGCACATGAAATGACGTCCTATGCATTTACTGCAGAGAAACCAGCTCCGTCCTTCAGCTCTTCATCTCGGTTCATTGTGTTCTTTCATCTTCATCGGCTCAGTCAGTTTGTGTTGAATATGATAATAATTATTATTATTCTAACAGTTTACATTAAGGAGAGACCAAGATTTTAATATAATTAACTAATAAATGAGCATGAAACTTCACCAACGAACCAGAACCCTTAAGTATTTTTTATTACAAGTTTTCTTAATGTCATGTTTAAATATGCAAACAATGATTAATTGACCCCCCCCCCCCCCCCCCTTGAGTCAGAAATTAGACGAAATCTGGAAGCAAAAAACACCAAAATCTAAAAACTGCTGCTTTTAAAGAAACGATGTTTTCCCTGCGCTGGTTTATAACACTGTGATGTATAAAAGCAATTAATAATAATAATAAATACAAATAATAATAATGTTCAGTATTTCAACAATCACAACCTCTTCTATATTATAATTATTTTGAATTATTACTGCAGTTGTGCTTTACAATATTGTCACTCGTCATCTCCAGATCTCACTGGGTTAACAAATATATTGCAATTATTATAAACACTTTGTAATAAGCAGTTTATTCATGTATGTTTGTATGAATGCAAAACACAGAGACTTAAAGTATTAGTATTATTGTTATAAAACAACTGACACATCAAATCTACTACGATAAATTAAAATACAAACATTAACATGTAATACAAGCAGAAATAAAAGCAATTAAACAAAAACAGAACAGAATAAATTACAACAGTGTATTTGTGTGTAATATATATATTAGAAAAATTATGCTTGTAGCCGAATTATGATGACATAATAATGATGATTTTTCCACAAGCATCCCTTTAAAATACCTAAAGATCTCACATTTCTTAATACTAAAACCCAAGAAGACTTTATTATATATTGATTATGACTCGAATCCACTGCGACGGAAGTTCGTCAAAGGAGTCATCGCCAAGAACACATTTCTATACTTTATAGTCACATTTATTTATTATTTATTTTTATTTCGATATATTAAGAATTTTTATCTGCATCAGCATTATATCTGTTATTATTCTTTTTGTTTGTACACTTTCATATATTGTTATCATTATCGAGGATGCGACCAATTTTCGTTTTTAGATTTGCTTTGTTTTAATTATTATTATTATTATTATTATTATTATTATTATTATTATTATTATTATTATTATTATTTGGTCTGGACTTTATTTACTGATCATCTTCAGTTCACAATATTATTTTTTGTTTGTCTGATTTGTAAAAAAACAACGACAACAAAAACAAAAAGAAAACACTTTTACTTGAAGGGTAAATTCAGCACCCTGGCGGCTCGGACGTTTATTGTTCCCAATTTGGAAACTCACAGATTTAATCTGTTTCTGTTTTTAACGTTCTGCTCTCTGCGTGTAAATGAGCCGCATCTGAGATAGAGACGTGAGAGAGAAGAGCGCACGAATTCATAAACATAAATATATCTTCCACAGTCTTTTCACAAGCGTCTTTTCTGTGTTGGGAATCTAAGATCTGGTGCGTAAAAGAAAGAGGGGGGGGCAAAGTTTGTGATTCAAAGACCCAAAGCCTCTCAGCCTGAGATGTCTTCGAATCCACTTCCTTCAATATCTCGATCCGGTTTCTGCGGCTCCGTGTCTCCTGCGCACCGCGCGTAAAAGGGTTGGACGTCCAAACCCGCTCCGGAGCTCTGACGGCTCTTGACCTCGCAGCCGTTGGGCGTCTGGCGAACCGCGATTAAGAAAAAAAAATGATGTCACGCGAAGCCACAAGGGGACCTGGGATTCACCAAATACCTTCCAGTTGAACAGGAGTCCTGCCAAGTAGGAGACAACCTCCTCCTCCTCCTCTCCTCCTCCTCCAGCGGCGACAAGTGCACAGAATCGACGGAAGCGAATTGAGCAAATTATCCACTTTGGCGCGGCCTTCCTGGACGGTAACGATCGGCAAGGTCTCGGCTCTCCGCACGCCGTTATCGAGCGAGCCGCGGCGGCTCTGATTGTCGTCAATAAGGACGGGGGGACGGGCCCGGTGCTTCCCCGGCAGACGATGCCCTCTACCGCGGGCCGGTGAGGAGCAGCAGCGACCCCCGGCTTCCCTCCAGCAGTTCCTCGTTGTGATGGACGGTTCTCTCCGCCGCCCAGCGGGGATCCACGGCTCCCCCCCGGCTTCTGGGAGCCAGCCCGCGGGCTCCGACATGCTCACCTCCGGCGGCGGCAGCAGCAAGCCGCTCGCTTTCTCCATCGACCGGATTATGGCCAGGACGCCCGAGCCCAAGTCGATAGCGCCCCCCAGCTGGTTCCCGTCCGCTCCCGTGGGGAAACCCGACGTGTGTCCGTCCTCGCTACACTGCATGATCCCGCTGGTGCCGCTCGGGTACGAGCCGGGACACCGGCTCAGCATCACCGGGCTGGACCCGGGCCAGTTCGACGCGTCCTCTCTCGCCGCTCCCGCAGACTTTTTGGGCTTCGGGTTGAACCACAAGAACCAGCAAGAAGACTCGGTGGGCCAGACCGCGGGTCAGTACAAACTCTTCCGACCCCGGGTGGTGAACCAGTCCTCCTTCCCGTCCATGGGCACCGTGTGCTACCTGAACTGCGGCGGGGACGGTGGCGCGTGCCAGCCGCCGGCCGGCCTCGTCAACCTCCACCCGATGGCCTCGTACCTGCTCACCGCGCGGCACAAAGCTTTCCTGGCGGAGAAGAGCAAGCCGGGCCTGCAGCCGGCCGGGGAACGGTACCCGGCCTCTGGCGTGCAGACCTTCAAGGAGCTGTCTCACAGCCATATCCAGCACTACATGAAGGAGCGGGACCAGATCCTCACCGACAAAATCTTCAAGGGCTCCGCGGCGGCGGCGGCGGCGGCGGTCCGGCTCGGCGGCTCGTGTCCCGGCAGCAAACCCAAAGTTTTCACCTGCGAGGTCTGCGGCAAGGTGAGAGTCCTGTTAGTCCTCCTGGAACCAGACCACAGCAAGTCCTCCAGACCAGCAGCGGGACTCATCTGTTCATTTAAAAGTTTTAAATCAATTCAGAGAATTTCTGATTATTTTTCTGGACGGATTTAAAAATTCTGATTATAAACCACAAATCGGATTTATTCAAACTGTCAGGATAACAGTTGTAACATTTAATATGCTCAGGTTGGTAGATTATTATCTGCAGACTAATTGATCATATCATTAATACTACCGGTAGGCTATTAAAGCTACTCAATTAAAATTCCTTTTAATTTAGCCTTTCGGAAATATTCACGTGGCAAATACACGAAAGTACAAATTTTACAACTCGATCTACAATTACGAACAAAAGGCGAAATATGGAAACAATTCGATTTGTTTAGATTTCTTTATTTGAGGATATATTAGCCTATATGTTTAGCTCCTGTTCATGATGCTTGGGATGTTTCGAAATAACATGATACATGAGGGAGTGCGAGTCGCTGCTTATTGTAGCATATTAACGCGTCCACGCCTGAGCAACACGCTTATTTTCTGAGGAATTAAAGAAAAGCAATAGCACAACACACACAGCAGGCACAGTCGCGAATTTTCACAGCAGTTTAAATATCTTAATTAAATCCAGATGTATTATTCATTTAAATAGCCAACAATGTGTTGTTGAATGTATTTGTTATATTTTGTATTGTGTTACAAAAGACACGTTACATTTATTCAAACCCCGAAACCCCAAAACTTGAATTAGACTCCATCTGATATTATTGTAAGCCTACGTCTTTCCCTTATAAATCAACCGTTTAAATGACAGAAGCGGGCTTTAATAGTTTCTAACTGAATGTCCCTAATGGTTTCATTATTATGGAGGTGAACGGGCTGAAATGAGTTACACATATTAAATAAAATAATAATAATATATACTAGACAATTTTGACAATATGTGAATGTACACATTTTTATTTGAAGGAAAATATGTTTTACATGTTTAATAGAGAAGTATTTGTAATGCTTTTAATGTTTTTACTGTATCTGACTACTTTTAAATGTATATTTTTGATTTTCTCCCAGGTGTTTAACGCGCACTACAACCTGACCCGGCACATGCCCGTGCACACTGGCGCGCGGCCGTTTGTGTGTAAAGTTTGCGGGAAAGGCTTCCGGCAGGCGAGCACGCTGTGCCGACACAAAATCATCCACACTCAGGTAGGACTCACATTGGCGATCCTCTCACTGATCCCCGGACCCAATGAGAAATCACCTTATTTTCATTTTCTACTTTTCATTTAATATCCATCCATCCATTTTCTACCGCTTATCCTGTATTTTAGGGTCACGGGGGGGGGGGGGGGGGGGGCTGGAGCCGATCCCAGCTGTCATTGGGCAAAGGCAGGGTACACCTGAACAGGTCGCCAGTCTATCAGGGCTAACATATAGAGACAACCATTCACGCTCACATCCACACCTATGGGCAATTTAGAGTCACCAATTAACCTATCCCCTTCATTTAATATGATTATAATTTTTAATTTTTCCTCCCTGTTGACTGTTTTTCTGTCACATTGAGAGCCGGACATTACAGGCTTTATTTAATTGGAAGATTATTATTTACTTCTGTTTTTTCTTTTTCTTTTTCTTTGTCTTATATTTCTATACTTTTTTCCTCCCACGCATCAAGTTAAACAGCGATCGTGGTGACAAGCCTGTTTTCTGTTGAAGGTTCAGCGTCACATCAATAACTTCATATATTATCTGAGCATCGGATAATTGCATTAGGCCCGTTGATCAATTTGGAACTGATATTGGCGGGACTTTTATTTTATGAAGAGTTATCCGTCTTTAAGGCTTAAACACTGATGTGCGCGTGCATGTACGCGCGCGTGTGTTACTATTATTAGGCTACCGTTTTATTTTTCGCGGCTCTCGTCGTTGTGCGACCAACTAGTCGCCAACTAGAACCAACTAGATTCTGTTTCTGCTGCAGATGCGAGAGAAATATATATATATATATATATATATATATATATATATATATATTTGTGTATCTGCTGTTGAAGTAGACAGTAGTAGTATAATATGTAATATTGAGGTAGTATAGTGTGTAAATCTTCTGTGAACGATTGGGAGTTTAATTCCCTTTAAAATTCCTCTCGAAAACAATCTTTGATGTTTCTTTGATCGGATGTGTAATATATATATTTATATATTCGTATTGTTTTTCCAGGAAAAACCGCACAAGTGTAACCAGTGCGGGAAAGCGTTCAACCGCAGCTCCACCCTCAACACGCACACGCGCATCCACGCGGGATACAAGCCGTTCGTGTGCGAGTTCTGCGGGAAAGGATTTCATCAGAAAGGTGAGAGGAAATTATATATATATATATATATATATATATATTATATGTAGGCTATACTTATTCTCTAATGAGAGAAATGACCTGATTACAGCATGCTGTTGGTTTTTCTATTTAAAGACACATATTTGTAGATTTAATATAAATGACCGTGCAGCACATGTTCATTTGTGTTATACTGATTAAAACTAATAATTTAGTTTCCCATGAAGTATACATTTCTTATTCGCATCTTTAAATTAAGCTTTGCTTATAATATTTTAATTTCTGCACTTGACTGTGGAAAACACAGCTTTGACTTTCGTGCACCAGAGAGGATTCAATGAAACCCTCTGACAGCACAATTAAGGGAATAAAGGAGGATCATTTAGAAATGTTAGGGCACAAATGACTAATTTGAGGACAAAAGTGCCACACTGAGCACACAGATTAATATCTCAAAGAAAACAATTTGTTAGTTAAGGACATTTTTCCTGTAAAGAGTCCAATTTAAATGTAATTAGTATTGATTGTGCTGACGGATCCAGATCATCATCTTCACTGCTCAGAGCAAAGTACCAGGATGTAGAATAAAGAGCTAAATGTGTACTCAAGTGTGCGTTGGTATCAAGTAATCGAGTACATTTCATTCTGCACTACTTTTTACTTGTACAAATGTGGTACTTGTACTACATTTATTTGACAGCTTTCCTTATTGTTAATATAATCAATCAATAAATAAATGGTGTATTATTATAGATGAAGCAGCAGAATATGAACTGATTTACCAGTTGCAACATTTAAGGGATAGAAATACATCAGTAATTATAATCCAATAATAGAATCAGTCAGATGACACTATATATAGCCTATATATAGCCTATACATATATATACATATATAGGCTATATATAGACTTTATGGTCAAATTGGTGTTTTTCATAATTAAATGCTGTGTAAATTATGGTGTCATTTATGTTCCCTAAAATCACATTTATATTATTGATATACCGGTAGATGTGTTGATAACACAATTGTGTTTGTATCATCTTTACTAAAAGTTAATGCATTTGATTGACACTGGCTTCCAGATTTTTTGGGGGGAGAACATTTTAATAGCCAGTGTCAATCAAACGCATTATTATTTATATTTTTTGCTGGAGGGTGAAGTTTTTCATTAACTTTTTTCAGCTGTCAGGTTAAAGATGCAAACCAATTGCCAGTTTGTACATCCTAGATTCATTTCCTAGACTCCTCTTCTTAAGTCTTAGCCCCGCTGCCAGCAGGTAACGAGGAGAGAGGAGTCAAGGAGGTGAAGAGGCGAGGAGTCGAGGAATCGAGGAAACAGGCATTTAACAAAATAAGAGCTGTGATTTTAAAGCAACCTCAGTTAAACACAGCTTGTTTCTCGGCTGTAACGCTGTTGTGACACCTCTTGTCTACGTCCCAGCTGTGACCGGCGTGTCCTGGTTCCTCTGGCAACCTCCTCGGCCCTCCAGATGCATGTTGGGAAGTGTGTGTGTGTGTGTGTGTGTGGGGTGGGGTGGGGGGGCAGTCTTATGTAACCTGACCTAACCTGAGAGGCATGGGGTCTAATTAAAGGTGACAAGTTTCTCTTATTTGGATGCAGACAGACTGGAACCAGAGTCAGAAATCACTATTAAAAACATTTTTACCAGATATTCGTTATTTCAATATCATATATTAGACTTATTTAGTATCCATTTCTGCGGTGTATTTCATCCTCCGGCTAAGAAGGTAAATCTGAGTGGGTGACGGGTTAAATTTACAGGAAATAAAAATAAAGGCACATTTCTTCCTCCCAACTGAATCCTGTCAGTTACTGCGTGCTGTTTAAAAAAACATCTAGAATTATAATTTCAAGTGTTTTTTGAAGCTGATTGGTTGATCTGGGTGCTAACTGGCCACTCACCAATATCTGCCTGTATAGGGTTCTAATAAAAGACAACAAATTCACAACTGCAGACTTGTTCCTTCCTATAGTGATGATGCTCACTTTCCATGTAAATCGGAGGCACGAGCAAATTGATTGAAACTAGCAGCTAAACGACCTGTGGGCAAACTCGGAAACTGAAACGTCCAAATGAATCTCTGACTAGGTGGAGCACAAAAAACAATGTAATTGTTCTAATCCTGCAGGAAATGCTAAAATACATGGAATGAAAATAATTAATAAAAAAAATATTTTATATGAGAAAAAGAAACCATGATTGTAATTGAAATTTATTTTCCAACTGTAAACTGCGAAAAGTATTATTTTGCACAAACATGTCAGTGCTCGAATGTGTGTGTGTAGATACTCTGTGAATCTTCCTTAAAACTGTGCTTTGCATTTTGTATTTTGCATTATTGTTTTTTCTTGTTTGGAATTTGTGTTTTCTTTACTGATGTTACTGTGAAGCATTTAGAGGCTCATGTGTTTAAACAAGGTGTTATATGAATAACGTTTGACTTCCTCTGACTCTGCATCTCTGCAGGAAATTACAAGAACCACAAGCTGACGCACAGCGGCGAGAAGCAGTTCAAGTGCTCCATCTGCAACAAGGCGTTCCACCAGGTTTACAACCTCACCTTCCACATGCACACGCACAACGACAAGAAGCCCTTCACCTGCCCCACCTGCGGGAAGGGCTTCTGCAGGAACTTTGACCTGAAGAAACATATCAGGAAGCTGCACGACCTGGTGGGCCAGCAGTCGCCTCCGCAGGCCTGAGGGGGGCTCAGCTCGGATCTGAACGGTGACTTCATCGGCTCCCCCGCAGGCCTGAGAGGGGCTCCGGCTCAGACCTGAACGGAGACTTCATTGGGTCCCCCACAGGCCTAAGGGGGGCGCCAGCTCGGACCTGAACGTTGACTTCATTGGGTCCCCGTCAGGCCTGAGGGCACTGAACTGAACACAAGACCTGATATGCCAGATTTACAGAGCCCCATTTTTGTGCCCTGAAATGACCAATCAGTGTGCTCAGAGTGCCCTAAATTTGGTCCACCAAATTCCTTTGATCAATCACGAAACCCAGAAAACCCCCAAAACCCTGAAAAACCTGCTCCCATATGGTTTAATTTGGCCACTTGCTTCTTTCTTACACAGCCGTGAAAATATATTTAATTGTGACTCTTTTGAGGCCCCGAAGTGGTCAAAATCATGGACTCCCTAAAACATTGGAGCCTACATTTCCCATGAAGCAGCTGGGTTGTGCTTTGATTTTAGACAGTCCCGTGTCTTTCAAATTCCACATGTCCCGTTTCTAACAATGGTTTTATGTTTATAAATTTGTAGCCTTCATGGTACATAAGCTGAGATAACCCCGATGACATCATTGTGACATCATCAGGGTCACTTCCTGAGACGATGGGTGCAGTCGAATAGTCTTTTTTGCTTAGGAAGGTTCCTAACTGAAGAAGTGACCCGGAAGTCAACAAGTGGCCGCCATGATAAGAGCTGTTCGAATTCTCTAAATGCATAGGAAAGGAGCTCCAATGCTTCCTTTCAGAGCTCCTTTAGCATAGGATGCAACGGACCTTCCTATGCGAAAGGAAAGGAGATCACGCCGACCCACAATTCTTAGCGAGAGCAACATTTAAAGTGCCGCACACCTCAGCCGTTCATGAAAACAAACAATATGCCCATTTGCATATTTAACAATTACTTTCAAGCAGACATATAGTAATTGGAATAGTGATGATAAATGTGTGTGGACAGTGATAATTGAATGGTATTTTTTTTATTATTATTTCAATCATGTTACAAAAACTAAACTAAAACCACAAATGAAAAGTAAATAAAACAACGGTCAAACAGGAAGGAGGAGCTGCTGGACCTGAAGCCGGTCAGTGAACCAGCTGTTGATAAAACCAACATGTGGAGAAGTGGACGACGCGCTTTTTGTAGTCCATTATTGTAGTTTCTCCAGCGCAGACGCACGTCAATCACTGGTGCCGATCATCAGCTGTCAATCATCAGTTGCCGCGTTTTAATGACGTAGCTTAGTGAAAGTCTGGTCGGATTCTCTGAGCACCACGGTCGACTTTTCCTAAATCCTTTTGAGTTCTCCTATCGCTTTTCCTTAACCCCGTGACGTTTCCCCAGAGGTCAAGGAATAGGAGTTAGGAATAGGAGTTAGGACCTTATTTTTTGACTATTCGACTGCACCCATTATACAGCTGGCTGAGGAGGATTGACCATGACTGATGAACTCAGTGAAGCAGCCCTTTAAAATTTTTAACAGCAGGGTTTTTGGTTTGATTGACGCGGTTGATGATCAATCGGGTCATTTAGGGGGCGGAGCCTTGTGAAACCGATAATGACGCCGATATGCAACTCTGGCTTCACCCCGATGAAAGTTGACGATGACAACAGGAGAAATGTGGTGAAACCAACTCGGCCAGAGAACTCAGTATTTACATCCCTGATGATCTTTTTGATCCTTTTTGCCTCAACAGAAGCGTTTTGATAAGGTTAGCGACGTATGCTGTTAGCAGTCCACCACATACGTCCTTTAAATCCCAGAAACAACAGTTGTGTCCTTTTGTACAAAATTTCCTGATGCAGCACCCTAAATGTGACCCGGAAGGAAACCCTGTCCTTGTTGTTGACCCCAAACTGGACTCTTCTCCTCGTATTTGACCCCACAAAATCCATGAGGACACGTCCTGACCCCTGCAGGCTAGGCTTCCGCAGACCTGATATGACCCATGACCTCTCTGGCCCGGATGCCGGCCCTGGACCCCAACCAGAAAAACCTACCCCCCCCCCCCCCCCCCCCTCCCCCCGGCAGCAACGCATCTGACTCTCCCGGCATCGGACCGAAGACACTTGAGAAGACGAACTGAACTTTCCCGTCTTCTGGTTATGAGTCGATTATATAACAATGGTGACTAACTATCATGTCATTAGTCATCACTGATCCTAGTTTCTTTATTTTCAGATGCATCTCAGGATGTGAGATTGATGAAGACCAGAGATGAGGTGAAACGCATGCGTCGATTTTAGTGTAAAAAAAACAAACAGGATTTTTTTCATCTTGTTTTCAACTACAAATCCCATAAATAGACCAAACCAACGACAAGTTAATCCTGTAACCTCTATATTGTGTGTGTATGAAAACACCAACAACACACACACACACTAACAACACAAACACACCAACACTACCAACAACACAAACACACCAACATCACAAACACAGCCAACACACCAACATCAGAAGAATATAGAATAACATCACAATTCACAGTCCCTCCGTACATAATTCACATGTTAGTTTTAATTGCATAGGAACAGAAACTACTTATGGAAACACTAAAGCATAATTTATATTTACCAAAAGGACATTTCTAACTGTATACGCGTACATACAGGTGTAGAAAACAGAGCCACAAAAAAGAAAGCCGCCCATGCGTGCTCACTGAGTCCATGTGGCCGTATCACAGAGTCTTTACCTCCTCGAAGCTTCACCTCCACATCTCTGGTCCTGACAGACGGACGAGGAGGAGCTGAGGCTTCTCCCCGTCCGTTCGTCTGTTGTTATTTCAATCTCAGGATTATTGTAAAAAAACAAAGTGTTTTATGATATTTATTTTAAATTGTATTACTGTTATAAAAACGTTTCTTGTCACTGTGAAAGTTTGCTGTCTTTTTGGTGTGTGTGTGTGTGTGTGTGTGTGGGGGGGGGGGGGGTATCTTACTGCAGACACTTAACAGAGAAAAAATAAATAAAATCTATGATTACTTCTTGGAAACATTTTTAAAGAATTCCACTTTAAATGTTAGACCAGATGTGTTGAAAATTATAGATGTTATTCATACACTGAGGATCTGTTTGGATAAAGCAATATAAAACATTTTACTATAATATTTAACCCTAAAACGGTACATTTAGAAATGTAATTTAATAAGCTTAGACATGGTAGGCTATCTAATAACCGATCCAGCTGTCAGTATTGGAGTGAAATCCGTATCTGTGCACCTGATTGGTGATAAGTAATATTTACAAAAGAAAATACTGATATCATGTTAATAATGTCAATAATCTTTTGGGGCACTGACAGGAGCAGATTAGGTTATTAATACATAATTATTAATATCAATATAAGTATTGATATTAATAGGATTATTAATATACTTGATAAAAACAGGGCTCCACCCTGAAATCAGGGAAAAGAGCTGAACCTTGACTCAGTCTCAATATAAAGGGGTTTATACTCAAATGCCAATAATTAATAACTATTAGCATATGAGTAGGCCCACAAACAGGAATTTTTTTCAGGAATTGTGAATTCTTTGCAGAGAAGAGGTTGAGATCATTCATTCTGCACTAGCACAGTAAAAGTGGTGGTATATTGTGACTCCTCTATAAATTATTGCACATACATTTGCATATTAATGCTCATGGTCTCTGAATTACAAGGAATTAGAATTAGAACTACAAGAAAGTTTCTTCAATACATTTCTCATATTTTCTTCTTGATTTATTGAATTTTGATTCATCAACCACATGATTAGACACCATTTGATGGAAAACATTCTCTTTAATTCTAAGACATAGAATTATGAAAAATGTCAACGGAAAACACAATTTGGGAAAAAATAGTTTATTGCAAAAGATTTGCAGCACTTTTCCGTAGTTAGAGATGTGGGCTTCCATCACAACGCGGAAAGGCATCGATGTGGAACTTGCTAAAGCACAGAGCCTAGCACTGACCGCGGATAGTTGGACCTCTCGGGCAACAGAGAGTTATCTCACTGTGACGGTCCATGTTGGAGTGGAGATAAAGAGCAGTACTCCAAACACGTCACCTGTATGAAAGTCATACAAGCACTCATTTGGCAGCGAAACTGACCAATGCAGTCAATGATTGGAAGTTGGAGAGGCCAAACATAACTTATTTATTAATTTATTTTTACATACTTGTATTTATTTTATTATACAATACACTTGAATGTGTCTGGATGTTAAAAAATGTCTTAGCTCATAAGCAAAATAAAGAAATCATTTTTATATAAATTCTATTTCTCATCATCATCATCGTCTACCGCTTATTTGGTGTCTGGTCGCGGGGGCTGCATTTTAAACAGGCGACCCCAAACTTCCCTTTCCCGGGCCATATCAGCCAACTTTGACTGGGGGATCCCGAGGCGTTCCCAGGCCAGTGTAGAGATATAATCTCTCCACCTAGTCCTGGGTCTTCCCCGTGGCCTCCTCCCAGCTGGATGCGCCTGAAACACTTCCTTAGGGAGGCACCCAGGGGGCATCCTTACCAGATGCCCGAACCACCTCAACTGTCTCCTTCGACGCAAAGGAGCAGCGGCTCTACTCCGAGTCCCTCACGGATGACTGAGCTTCTCACCCTATCTCTGAGGGACACGCGATCTAGTTCTTCCAGTCATGACCCGTCCCTCATGACCATAGGTGAGGGTAGGAACCAAGATTAATCGGTAGATCGAGAGCATTGCCTTCCGGCTCAGCTCTCTTTTCATCACAATGGAGCGGTACAGCGAATGCAATACTGTACCCGCTGCTCCAAATCTCCAGCCAATCTCACGTTACATTGTCCACTCGCTCTCAAACAAGACCCCGAGATACTTGAACTCCTTCACTTGGGGTAAGGACTCATTCCCTACCCGGAGGAGGCAATCCACCGGTTTCCTGCTGAGCACCATGGCCTCAGATTTAGAGGTGCTGATCCTCATCCCAACCGCTTCACAAATCGACGGCTGCAAATCAATCCAGTGAGTGCTGGACCGATGATGCCAGCAGGACCACATCATCTGCAAAAAGCAGCGATCCGCAGCACACCAAACTGCAAACCCTCCTCCCCCCGACTACGCCTCGATAACCTGTCCATGAATATCATGAACAGGATTGGTGACAAAGTGCAGCCCTGGTGGAGGCCAACCCCCACTGGAAACAAGTTTGACTCACTGATGAGTACCTGAACACAACTCTCGCTTTGGGAGTACAGAGATTGGAGGGCCCTAAGAAGTGCCCCCCTCACCCCATACTCCTGCAACACCTCCCACAAAAGACCCCGGGGGACCAGGTCATACACCTTCTCCATGTCCACAAAACACATGTAGACTGGATGGATACATTCCCAGAGCCACTCCAGGATCCTTGCAAGAGTAAAGAGCTGGTCCGTTGTTCCACGGCCAGGACAGAACCGGCATTGTTCGTCTTCAATCAGAGGTTCGACAATCGGCCGAACCCTCCTTTCCAGCAGGAGTAGACTTTACCAGGGAGGCTGTGTGATACCCCTGTAATTGGTACACTCTCTCTGGTGCTCTCCTGCTTTTTGAACAGGGGGACCACCACCCCGGTCTGCCACTCCTTAGGCACTGTCCCTGACTTCCACCATTGTTGAAGAGACGTGTCATCCAAGACAGCCCCTCCATCACCAAAGCCTTCAGCATTTCTGGACTGATCTCATCAATCCCCGGGGCTTTGCCACTGAGGAGTTGTTTGACTACCTCAGTGACTTCCACCAGGGAAATTGACAATGATCCTCCATCAATTTCTTTTCTCCTTACTCACAAAATGTGTTCCGAAACAGAACCGAAACTGTAACCCAAGAACCGAGCTGAACCGTGGGCTAACTGTATTGTTGCATCCCGAGAGTGTGTGTGTGTGTGTGTGTGTGTGTGTGTGTGTGTTTGTGTGTGTGTATGTGTGGGTGTGTGTGTGTGTTACTAAATGGCGACTGTGGGTGAGATCAGTCAGCCGTTGGTCGAGTTAAAGAGAGTGGGGGTTCTCTGTGGGAGGCCATGTCTGTCCTGAGACCAGAGCACTGTATGTGTGTATAATTTTAAGATTATGTAGTGCCGTTCCTTGAAGTTGTGGATGGAGGAATTTCTAGTGAGCTGCGTCTCGAGATTTCTTTTCTTGGTTGCTTGGGAGGAGGAGACCAGATGAACTGGGTCTCTGTAACCATTGCTTGTGTCTGAAGCAGGCTCCAACAGCCAGCTTTGTTGGATGCTTGGGGGACTTCCTTTCAGGTGAAGTCCAGGAGAGGAGGAGAGGGAGATGAGAACTCTGCTCTAGTCGAAATCCCAGGAGAAAAACAGACAGTTGGTCTGCTCAGTAGGAAGAAGCAGAAATCAGCTCGGCCAAATGCAACTCTTCTATCCTCTATTGCAGTTGACCAATCACAGTGGAGTCTGGAGGTCACAGGTAGGTGTCACTAGGGCTTTTTACACAGACGATGCCGCCATAATCACAGAAAGGCGAGTCAAAATATGCCGCGAACTGCACCGTTTATATAGAAGCCACGTGCTGGAGTGTGGCTGTTTTCTCACACAGAAGACTCTCCCATCTTACAGTTTTTTTCGATTGCTAAATGACAGCGGGCACAAATGCAGCTACATGTGTAAAACCAACTACAGTCTGCACCGCAGCAGTTCAAACTCCTTTTTCATAGCTTGAACACAGTTTTCAAAACTCTCCAAACTTCTCTCATGACTTTAACCACAAACTACACAACACTGGATTTACAGCACTTTGTTCAAATGCTAAACACACTGCTGTCAAAACTGTAAACCTCACATTCAAAACAGGATGATTTCAGCCTGGTGACTTTCAAACACTGATGATTGCAACTTCAGCTGAAAACCTCAGCAGGTGTCTTGTCTTAGACGAGTTAGTAAACACATGGAGATATAAGGAAAGAGAAGAAAGTCTTTGTTTTAGAAATGGACCAAGGAAGACAGGTTGGTGGAGGGAGAAGAGTGGAGGGGGGGGGGGGGGGGGGAGGCATGGTTGTTGTCAACAATAGCATTAGTAAATTACTACAGACAAAATAAAAATATTTATATATAATCTATTGAAGCGAACTGCTGATTTTCATTCCTTCTTGTCTTGCCTAAAAAAATGGTATGTTATAAAATAAAAATGTTCACGTGAAAAATGTCAAATATTGATTTGTGTGAAGTCACTCAAATAATTCAAACTGTAAAGATGAAAAGTGTGTAACTTGTGTGTTGGTGTTTGATGTTAATGTTTTTCCTCTCAGTGTGTTCATAGTGACCGCCTCCATGCGTCATGTTGTCTCCATGCGGATTGTTCAGTGTTTCGCTGCACTGAGCTTGTTTTGCAGCTGATGTCAACCCCCCCTGATACTTTGTGCCCCCATGACTGTGCCTGGGGTGTATTCCAGAAAGCAAGCTCAACCAACTCTTCGGCCACGTTTATACATAGCAGGGTATTTAGAGAAACTAATATTTCCCCCCTCTGTTTTCAAAAATAACATTGTGCACACAACATCGTTTTCAAAAAAGTTGTCATTTATATCAATGTCGAGCGCCATTACAACTATGCCAAACCTATGGGCGGCAGTGTAGGGATATGGATAAAGCCATGCAAGCAAATCAGAATCCTCAGAATCAACAACAACGAATAACACGAGCAACTTCCTTTTCCTTTCAAAACAACCAATATGGCGCGAGGTTCGTTCATGTCACATGACGTTAAGCATTTTCTGGCGCATAATGTGACGCTTGAGAACCTAAAACCCTGTTTCTCCCAGTTGACACGACAACACATAACCGGCGTCAGGGGCGTCACTAGGTTTTAAGGACTGGGGGGCTTAGCCCCCAGGAGATGCACAGAATGTGAGCGAACGTTTCATTTCACAAACAGCTAACAAAAACTGAGAAATTGCACGTTTTGGACAGATTTAACAGAGATACTTTACTGTGTAAATGTTTTAGGCCACCATTACATTGTTCACAGTACAACAACAAACACAGGAAGTACTGTATGTTTACAGCATTAACAACAACAAAAAATGAAAAAAAATCCACATAGTTACAGTGCCATATTTAACCAATGCTTCTTATTCATTAAGATGTGCTCAGCTCGTTTCACTGTGTGCATCCATGCGTAAAGTGAGAAACACACCTGATAATCCAGATGTCACCCCATAAAATTCCAAGACCGCCTGCATCACAAATGACTCTATCCTGTGAAATCCTTTGACTCACCTTTCCAGTAGAGGTTTCTCCCCTCTCACTCTCTCTGCTCCTCTGCCCTGACTCCTACAGGTCAATAGTGGTGGAGTGATTATTATTAGTGTATTATTATTATTATTATTACCGTATTATCATCATCATTATTATTGTCATTATTATTATTATCCACATAATCATACGTGAATGAGCTGTTTCACGGTGTGCATCTGATGCTGGAGCTGATGCTCCAGAAGGAAGTCACCCCAAAGATAATATGAAGAGTGCACACCTAACTCTATAAACAACCAGGACCTTCACATTGCATTTCTACTAGCTACTGTAGCAGAGTTCTTTTTGAGCTGAAATGTAACTTTTGACCGAAAAACAACAAAGGTAAGACGTGCACAGAGATATACAGCACGCATCTCATGCTGCCTCCTGTACAGGGGGCTCTCAGCTACAGAGTGTGCAAGCCAGGTTTTTATTTGTCAAACAGGGAGCATTTGGCAATTACGTGGGACTTTCTGCTGTTAGCTGGGGGGCTGCAGCTAACTTATTGTTACTATCAGCAGTGATGAATACTTACTCTCTTTTTCCGTATAAAAATTCTGTATATCCATTCTTGTTCACGTTCTTCTCCTAATGCTGCTCTAGTCGGTTCTGTGTTCTCCACTCCCAGTACACACACTGCAGGTACCCAGGTACCGAGTGCAACCTAGGTTGCAGGGAAAACGTGGACTGGATTTCAGTGATGGGGGCGTGCTCTATATGAACAAGTGGAATGGACTGGATAACGACGCACTGACTCTGACTCTCTACCGCTTCCACTATGAAGTGAAGGGAAACTAAGATTTATGATCACATTTAAAGGTTGTATCAGCGATTCTGGTTGCCGTCACTTCCGTTGCGAGATCCAAAACAAACAGAGCCAGCTAGCCCCTCCCTCCCGTGTTTTGAAAATGATCATAGACGCGCATTTTCATGAACGTGCCACCCACCCCTTGTCTGTGATTGGTTGGAACACTGTTTATTTTGCTTTTGAGGTGTTGGTATACCATTTGTTTTTGTGTGCGATCTCGGAGGCTGCCTAGAGAGACGCAGCTAGCGGATCGTGAGGTAAAAACAGATGAATGTGGTCATTTATGTTTTGGCCCAGAATTACTGATACAACCTTTAAGTTAATAATAACTGGTTTATTTATTTAAACTCATATTCTGGCCACATTATATTGAATTTGTCTGCACTTTTTTGTAAAAAAAAAAAAAGAGTATGTAAACTCTGAGTTACGCACGTGCCTGCCGACTCTACAAAGCCATCATCAATGGAGCTCCGATACTGCGATTCACCATGGCAACCGGGAGAGCTTTAAGAGATATTACTTCATGTTTACGGAGAAAACGAGCTCATCCTTAGAAAGCGGAGCAACGTAACTACATCAAAGTAGAGACAGTTGGCATAGGAGACATTTACCGCCTGACTTAATGAGTATAACTGAATGAAACGGTCGATTGATCTAAAGGTGATGTTTTATTTTCAGGTCTGCAGAGTGACTCTGTGGTGTAACGGTTAGCAACGCTACCAATGGTGCATGCAACAGGGTTTCAACTCCTGTGGTTCATGAAGTAGCGGACTGTAGAAATAATCATTTCCATGTAGGTGTAATCCCACAGGCACAAAAATAAAGTGGGTGCAGCAGAAAATTATGTATAAGAATATTGCGCAAATACGTAGACTAAGGCATATGGTTTTAATCATATTTCACATATTAAACAGTAAATATAAGCTGCAATTTCAACACATTAATGTCCTCAAACATTTCAGAAAACTCCCCTTCACAAAAAATCGAAAGAGCTCTGCAAAGAATCTGGTCACAGATTATGTGATAATGAGGATTAAATGTTGGGGAATACTGTTTTGATATGTGTTTGGTAGGAAAAACGGTAATTTTCTACTAAGTATTTAAAATCCTCTCCTGACATAAAGCTGCTAGAATCACTTTCATTTCCATATCAGTTAGATTTTGGTTAGATTATTTGACGAGGAAAGGAGCAATTTTTTTCAGAGTTGGTTCAGATTCCGGAAAAAGGCGGAGACATGTAGGAGAAACTAAGGGTTTGTTGAAGCAAACCTGCCAGTGATCAGGTGAGGTTCACAGAGTCAGCGACTATGGTAACTGACCTAAAGGTTGAGTTCACTCTCTGGAATGTAAAATTCAGAGTATCCCTCTTCTCAGGGTTAACAAACTCAGTTTCAGCAAAACCTGCTTTCTGGAATACTTCCCTGTTCGGCAATCCATCCATGTATAGCTTTCCTCGAGGTCATCATGGTGCGACGGGCTGAGCAGGAGGTTGCTCCTCAGCTCTGACAGATGATTGGTGGAGAGACCTCAGGCCGGATCTACAGACACACCTACTAGTGGTCACTGCTGAAGCGTCACTTTAGACTCCACTTCCTTTCTCCTGAAGTTAAAACTAACCCAGACGTAGGTGTGCACGCGTATAAAGTATCGATCTTAACGTGGACGTACGCACAGCACCGACACCGCCTACACACGCTGCACACAAAAAGAAAGTCTTGTGTATCTTTACGGAAAACTACATCTTGGTGGTGGTGGGGGCTTGTCTTTAGGTAACGGGAACCCGATGTTTTCTCCTTCAGAATAAAAGGCAAACGTGTACTTGTAAGCATAGATTCCGACGTATTTCCGACGTTTTATTTTGAAATCCCGGACGGAAACGGATTAGTTTCCATCACGCGCGTGTGAACTCCACTCTCTGTGCGAAGTTGCTGCTCGCGCTCACCTCTGCGTGACACTCAGCTGAAACCGGAGAACGGACGTCGCATTTCTTCGTCCGGAGCCGGCGTAGTGAACAGAAACCGGTCGGAAACGGTGAGTTCGACCGGCCCGGCGCCGCTTATTGACCACATATAGACAACTTGATTGACGTTTTGTCATAACGAGAGGGAGCGAGTGTTGACCACATCCCCGGAACCGACCCATGTGGTAGCATTGTAGGTTAAAACCAAACGGACGACTACGAGCCGCACCAGACTCCATTCATATTGTAACGGATTTAAGATATGCGTCTGTACCGCGCTTATAGTGATTGTTGCTTTAGTTTACAGTGAGTTATTGTACTCAACAGGTGTCATATTACCTCTATATATAGTACTTCTGTTAGTACCTCACTCACCTCACATTCAGTTTATGCAAGTCTCATGTAAATCACAGTGTGTCCATATTTACTGTACAACCAGTGGTTTCCAACTGGAGGTTTGGGGCCCCTCAAAAGACCTGGAGGAGAAATCTGAGGAGTTTGACCATTTTTTCACACATTTGCTTCCTTAAATATGGCTGAGAAGCTCAAAACCGTTATTGCAAGCAGCTAGCTAGCTTAGCTTAGCATAACGAAAGGAAAACTGTCCAATGATAAAAAAAACAAACAAACCAACAACTGAAGCTGACTAATGACACTAACATCCTGTATGGCATTGATCTTCTCTTTCCATCAGGAAGTGAATAAGTACGACGGCCTATTAGGGCAATACTCTGAGAAAAAAACTCTTTCATTGATGAGAAAAAAAACTTTTTTATTTTCCGAGATTTAAGTGGTACATTTCCAAGAAAAATAAAAGAAAATTGTCAGAGATTATAAAGTCATAAACTTGCGGGGGAAAAACTCACAGTGTATCATGCCTGCAGTGGATGACCTAATCAAATTATAATTTTGCAATCTGAGTAAGTAATATAGAGATACTAATACTTAAAGGGGTGGAGCTTTGTACAAGCCTATTCGGCTTCGTTCCCTCCTTGCACCATTTAATGTTTGCTAAATAAATAAATACAAAAAAATACTGGCAATGCTAGCTCTGAATCACCATGTCATCATCAGCATCCGGACTTTGTAAGACAGAATTGGGCTGATTCAGGAGAAAACAGCTCCCTGATTTGGATGATGTGATAGATTTGATTTGTGCATCACAACGCAAATCAGCTCATCGTATTGAGTCGGTTGTTCTCTCCGGAATCGGCCAAATTCGCTGCAATGTCCCTTGGCCATTCGTTACCAAAGTGTGTGCGAAGTGGGGACCACACATGTACACTAAATATTGACCAACCTTTTCGTAGGGAAGACTCGACAGTAACTCATCAAACCACATTAATAACGTAGGTGGTAGGGTTGTGCCAATATCCGGTTTCAACGGTTCGGTTTGGTGAATGAAACCGGGTTCGATTTATGCAAACCGTTTTAATTGGCATTTGTCCTTATGACACCTTCTGGAAAGTTAAAAACATCAGCGATATGTGCCGACAGTGTCCAACTAAATCCAACGTGTCTTTCATAAGCAGCAATAAGGACAAGTGATTAAAATAATTTTGTGTTTTTGTAGAAATGGATCGGCCAGTGTGTGTGTTGGCCGGTGCGTAAAGTGCAGCTGCCCAGCTGCGAGATCACATTTCAGTCGAGGTGGGGAGGGGAGATGCACGCGCAGTACCTTGTTTACTGTTTACATTGACGTTTTGAAAACATGTTGCTAGGCGAAATAACGGAATGAGAACGTAGATCAAAAAGAAGATAAAAGCCAGAAGTTGCTCCCACGACGCCACCGTTGTATCATCGACATGTTTATGATGCACAGCCAAGAGTCGTGTAAATATGCAAGACGTGCACAAGTTCACCTTTCACAGTTGTTTTGAAGCCGGAATTCCGACGCTCATTGAATACGTCACTTCTGTGTCAAAACGAATGTATCACCGGTGTTGGTCATCTTACTTTAAAAAAGTAATTAGTTACAGTTACAAATGACTTCTCCTAAAAAGTAATTGAGTTAGTAACTCAGTTGGCACATTATAAAAGTAATTAGTTACTCAGCAAAGTAACTGATGTTATTTTTTTATGTTCTATAACGCTATTACGTTCTATAACATCTTTAACGTCAAAGATGTTTATATTATCTGATTGAAGAATAAAAACACTATATACAGTATTTTAGAACATTTGGTATTTATTTGAACTCAATAGATTGCAGCCTGCCATATGATATGCATATAAATAAAAATATATAAAAAATAAATATTGAAAATAAAATTCAAGTGCAAATTTAAGACACACAAATGTAAACTTGGGTGAAAAGAAACAAAGGAAAATCTGGCCATTAAGTAGTGCAAACTGTATATTAGACCTACTGCACAATAAACAGAACACTATCCTACTCCTATATCCTATATTCCGTAAAGTAACAATATTAAATATTGAAAATAAAATAATATTCACACTAGGCTTGGGCGGTAATACGGTAATACGGTATACCACGGGTCTTAAAAATAGCAACGGTATCAGTTTCAATACCGTCAGAGAGAGAGAGAGAGAGAGAGAGAGAGAGAGAGAGAGAGAGAGAGAGAGAGAGAGAGAGAGAGATGGCAAGTCGCGCACCGAGTGACCTGGTCTCAAAGAAGAACACGACCTAATGAGAAGTAGAGCTTAGTTCGACACGTATGTTATCGCCTTCTCCCACTAGTCACTTGAAATGATCCCATACCTCGGACTTTCCTGATGACTTGCTCAATGTTAATTGTCCTGTTTTTAATTTATCCTTTATGTATCCAAGTTCCATGTTGCACTTTAGCGTAACTCCTTTATTCTTTGATTTAGCTGCACAGAGCGGAACCGTTATGAATGATGTTTGCGCACTATGTGTAGCGTCTTTTTTTTTTTTTTTTTTACTTTGTGTAAGTTTGTACACATTTCTTACGTAGACCTACTCTGCTAAACATATAACCAATAATATTTAATGTTTATGCCTAGCCTTCTCCTCAGATTAGGGGAGAAGGCTAGGCATAAATGCAATGATAGAAAAAAAAAAGAACGAATGAACACAAACGCTTGTTTAAAGGCCCGGGTCGGGCCCGGGCAGAGAAGCTAAACTCTAATGAGTTTGGTGACGTCGTCTGAGCCTTACGTCATAATTAGTCACGGTAATCCCGTATACCGGGGTAAAATAGGGAGGAGGTTTGACGGTATCAAAGTTTGGACACCGCCCAACTCTAATTCACACACTTTGCATTCAAGCATACTTAGCATGTGTTGATGTGAGGTGCTTCATAAGATTGGAGTTGCTTGAGGCAGACGTGGATAAAGTCTTTTTTCCTGGGCATAGTTTGCATGTGACATAAACATTCTTGCCTTTAAGTTCAATGAGTGAGAAGTAGTGCCGGTACTTCCAGTTCGAGAACGCTGCCTTTGCATTGCCCTGGCCCGTTGCCATTGTCGCTGTCTTGTGTCTGGTGGTCAGGGTGCAGTGAGACAGCGTGAGCGGGGCATGATTCGCCCACCCATCATCGCGTTGCAACGATGGGAATAGTAATTAATTAGATTACTAGTTACTGAAATAATAACGCTGTTAGTAACGCCGTTATACTCTAACGCCGTTATTACCAACACTGTGTATCACTCGGGAGGGTCTGCTATGGCAAGTGCGGCGCCTAGTGCAAAAGGTCGGTTTTGACTTGGTATCAGACTGGTTTGAAAATGTTTAAACCGGCCCAAGCCTAGTAGGTTGCCCAACTTGTAGGATTGAAAGGAGAAGCAGTGTTGTCTAACTGTGTTTCTTCCGTTGAGGGAGGAGAATATTTGTTTCACAATTTGAGCATGATGTTTTATAAGGGCATCCAGACAAATGTTTTATAAACAGCTTAGTTGTTTTAAGAAAAAGATGATATCAGACTAGTATTGACGTGTTAAATTAACAAACCTTTCATGTGGTGGTGCTGAATAAACTTGTTGTAGCGTTGCTGCAGTTCTGTCTCATCAGCGTTGTTCCTGTCTGTCAAAACCAGCTGCTCCTTCCCAGCAGAAAAACTTAATTTGACCTCCGACTTCTCCTTCTTACCGTCATATCCTCCCTCCCTCTCCTTCTCTGCTAGTATCAGCCGGCTTTCATGTATTTACTTGGAAATAGTTTGTACCACTTCTCGGCTGAATGAGTCATGATCCAACATGTTAAAACACTACGCGTTGGTCACTGATCAGCAGTTTGTGTCTCCGTGTCCTTGTTGTCTCAAAGCAGGGGGGTGGAAGTCATGTTCAGACTCCTCGGTCGCCAAGGTAGGAGGACGCAGACCTGCCTCACAGGTCAGCGCCGCCATGAGCACCACAGGGCCATCATGGCCATCCGCCGCGAGGACATCAACCCCTGGGAGAGGAGGGCGCCACTTTCCCCGAAACATGTCAAGGAGCTCACCAACGCTGGCGTCAAAGTCCTGGTTCAACCGTCCAACCGCAGAGCCATCCACGAGAAGGTGAGGCACACATTAATATAATATTATTAATTATTATTATTGTTATTATTTTACTACTTTCCATGAGTTTATATTATATTATTGTTTACATAGTAATCTAATAATTAAAGTAAGTAAAAGCACTCTATGTGTACGTTAACAATATCACTAAATTTAAAAACAGAGAGACAATAAATGGAACAACTAGACACAACCCAGGTCCCTTGTTGTCAGCCAGCTGATAGTAGGCTCGTTCGAGATGAGCCAGGCCTGCGCAGAATTGATCGCTGCACAATGCATGCCGGTTTGTTTTGTGTCCGACTTGATCCCCACTTGCTCTGACGTCATGAACAAGTGGGCAACGATAATCTCACGAGATCAAAGCAGATGCAGTTTTTAGAGCTCCGCAGTTGTTAGAGCCAGGCGCCGCAGTTGCTCTCAACCGACTGCAAGCCCCCCGGGGCATGATGGGAAACGTCTGGCTTTCGCCTCATCTACGAGTTGATTGGCTCTTAGTTTTAACAACAAACAGCACATTTAGTAGAAAATGCAAATTTCCTGTGTGAGTCTAATATCTAACGCTAGATCGTGGGCTGTTAGTCTCACGTTGTGCATTTAGAGTTAAATCTGTTAACAAACATCTCATGTGGTTGATAATATTAATACTAATCATAATAAAAGAGGTTATTTATATAGCCCTTATCAAAACAAGCAATTACCGTACGGTGTGCTTTAAAAGGCAGACATAAAAAAAAAACAGATACACATTTAATACAGTATAACTGTCAAACTTTACTTATGTGCACTAGATAATATGATCCTACCTCAACAGCAAATACACTACTGTACCGTATAGATTTTGATATACATACATTATGTTCATACATTACTTCTATTAAGTGGCATTATTTTATACTTTATATTTTAATACTTATTTGACCCTTTCTTCTCTTTCTCTTATAAAGCAACTGCAGCTATACAATTTCCAGAGGGGTTACTAAATTATTCTGATTTCCACAGATATTTATGAACAAATATAAATAAATGAGAATGTGGTCGCAAACTACAGATAGCCTCCAGGTCACGTCTAATATCCCTACTGCAAACTGAATGTTTTCAGAGTTACTGTTAGAACTGTAATGGTATTATTAAGAACTAGGGGTGAGTATTGGCAAGAACCTCACGATACGATACGTATCAGGATACTTTGGTCACGATACGATACGTATCATGATATCATGATATTGCAATAAAGATGAAACCACGAGTACCCGTATTATGTACATCAGATGATATTGATCAGAGGACAAATTGAGTCAAAACTATTTAATTCAATACAGCCTCTCCATTTTATTAATTCCCATGAAATTCACTGGAATAAATATTGAAAATAAAATGAAAAAGGATAAAGTACTGCATTCACAATGCGTCTAAACATGAATCTTTTTTTCTAAGTTAAAAAAATCGATATTGTATTGGGCAGCAAAGTATCGCGATATATTACCGTATCGATATATATATATATATGTGTATATATATAAATTATTATTATTATTATTATTATTATTATTAATAATAATAATAATAATAATAATAATAATAATAATAATAATAATAGTTCCTCCTGGGCATATATATATATATATATTAGGGGTGTGAATTTTGGCTTCACTTTGATTAACGATACAGTAGTTGGCGATTCGATTCAATGACGATTTCTTTTTTTTGTAACGATTCGATTCGATTCTGTAAACCACGATTCGATTCAGTAACTTGTAAACAAAATTCTATATCCATTAAATAAACATGCAATAATGCGAGTGAGACTATCTGTATTCTTCTGAAATGTGAAAAATAACATATTTATTCTATAAAAAAGTAGTTCTGCATAAAATTTTATGCTGAATACTAAAATGTAATTAAACATTGCTCAGTTATTTTTTTTAACATTTTCAGTAGACTACATGCTGGCAGGGGAGAGAGTGTCTTAAACATATTAAAACATTAATCATAAATAAGTCACGATTCATCCGATTAAATGCATTTATATCGATTATTGGTGAAGCTAAAACATTTCATTCTATTTATTTATTTTAGCAGATCGATTTAGTAGAATCTATAGGACTGACAATCGATTCATCGATTAATCGAATGAATCATTACACCTCTAATATATATACTGTATACTGTATACTGTATATATATACTGTATATATATACATTATTATTATTATTATTATTATTATTATTAATAATAACTATAATAATAATAGTTCCCCCTGGGCATAAATAAAGACTTACTACATTTTGTTGATTTGATGACACAAATCAACATGTTAAAAAATGCGGGTGCTGCTAGCTGTCGTATTGAGCCTGTGCTGTGTCTGCAGTACTACATGAGGGCGGGCGCCATCGTTCAGGAGGACCTCTCCGAGGCGTCTCTGATCATCGGGGTGAAGAGGCCACCCGAGGAGAAGATAATTCCCAGGAAGACGTACGCGTTCTTCTCCCACACCATCAAGGCTCAGGAGGCCAACATGGGGCTCCTGGAGGACCTGCTGAACAAGGTGAGAGCGCTCAAAAGATCCAGTAAAGTGGTCCTGATTCCAGTACAGTACCCTTGTAATATAAATGTTTTCTAAAGCTGCTTGTGTACCAGTTTTAAATTTAGTATAGACGAAACTGACTTCTGTAGTTTATTATAATTATTTGTAATAATAAAGTAAATATATATATATATATATATAAGTCTGTGACTGTCTTTCTACCAACTCTTTCTACCAAAACTATAACAAAATGAATTCGATCTTCTCAGGAGGTTCGTCTGATCGACTATGAGAAGATGGTCGATGCCAACGGTTTCCGGATTGTAGCGTTCGGTCACTGGGCCGGTATCGCAGGTACGAAAATGCAATACTTAAAACTGTTGTTGTGGCATTTGGCAGCAGCACAGGAGCGAAGCAATGCACCGCTTTCCTCGCCGTCACACAACCCTCTCTTCAAAGCCACCAGACTCCACTGACAACAGTCATTTTACCCAGAATACCTTGTTGTAGGTCTACAGGGGGTCCCCGAAATGATTTTATATTATATATTTCTCAAACCTTTTTTCTTTCAAAAATGTAAGCACCATATGTCCAAAAATACACATTAACATGAATACAACCCATTAGGGATGTGAATGTTTGGCTTCACTTCGATTCGATTAATGATTAGGAAGTTGGCGATTCGATTCAAGGACAAATATTTGTTTTTGGAACGATTCGATTCTGTAAACCACGATTCGATTCAGTAACTTTTAACCCAAATTCTATATCCATGAAATAAACATGCAGTAATGTGAGTGAGCCTATATGTATTCTTCTGAAAGGTGAAAAAATAAACAGACAACAGAAGTTCTAGTTACTAAACATATTTATTCTATAAAAAAGTAGTCCTGCATAATATTTTATGCAGGACTACAAAAATGTAATTAAACATTGCTCAGCTATTTTGAAAATTTTTCAATAGGCTACATGCTGGCAGGGGAGAGAGTGTCTTAAAACATTAATCATAATTAGGAATCGCAATTCATAAGATTTAACGCATTTATATTGATTATTGGTGAAGCCAAAACGATTCATTCTATTATTTATTTTAGCAGATCGATTTAGTTGAATCGGTAGGACTGACAATCGATTCATCGATGCATCGCATGAATCGTTACACTACTACAACCTATCATAAGCAAGTAGAAATCTTCCTGTTTCTTAATTGTTAAAAGTGATGTTGAAATGCTAATATATAATTTAAATCAGCAATTATTTGAATGACTAAGCATTGTATACATACATCATTACAAAGCACTGTTATACATACCTGCTTTAATAATCAACACAATTTTATACGATATGTCCCTCCACCATGTCACTATAAGCTAATATAGCCAAGCCAGGAGCTGCTCATGCGACATTGCTACTTTGTATCATTATGTTTTTTTTTTTAAAGTTTTCCACCAGAGACAAACTTCTTTTAGCGTGCGAACACAGCCTGCCTGTTTCAGTCCTTCAACCAAAAGGTTGGAGTTGAGATATTTGTGTATATTAAAAAAACCTGTTGATGTCCAAGTCCTTCATAAAGCTTAAAAGTCGGTGTTACTCCGCAATCTACTGGAGGTTAAATACTTCAACTTTGACCCCCACTTCTAAACATCCGGCCTGTTACTTTAATCCAGGAACACGCTGATAAATTGGGCTTCAAGCAAGTTCTTCATTTCAATAGTGTTTCAGAGTAAATATGTATTTCTTTGTTTGTTCTTGTAGGAATGATTAACATCTTGCATGGATTGGGGCTGCGCTTCCTGGCTCTCGGCCACCACACTCCTTTCATGGCAAGATCACATTTCCTTCATGAATATGATAAAATATGAAAAAATTGTGCCTCAATGTGATACTCATCTCGTCACTTCGTCTTCTCTTCACAGCACATCGGCATGGCTCATAACTACAGGAACGTCAGCCAGGCGATCCAGGCAGTGAGGGATTGTGGGTATGAGATCTCCATGGGGCTCATGCCCAAATCGATCGGCCCTGTGACGTTTTGTTTCACCGGTACCGGCAACGTCTCCAAGGTACGACCAGGTTCAACAGAGAACAAGAAAGATACATACAACGGTGTCACAGTGTTATGGGATTCGACTTTATTATCCTCGTTTGTTGCTGCAGGGAGCCCAAGACATCCTGAACGAGCTTCCTGTTGAATACGTTGAACCTCATGAGATGAAGGACGTCTCTGAAACGGGAGGTATGAAATGTTCAGTGTTGTTATACTGTCATGTCATGTCATGTCATGTCATGTCATGTGAGGGGCGGGTTCTTCCGTTATTCACCAACTGCCTGTTGAAGACCTGCAGAGGGAAGATACATTTGAAAACACCAAAGGTCTCGTTTGCTTTTTGAAATCATCCACTTCTACAGATGTGCGTCTGGCAGCTTCAAAGTTTGAGTACGGGGTCTGCAGCCACAACTGATAAGTTTATGATCTTAGTAAACTGTGCGTACTATATTTAGCTGTATTTAGCCGCCTGTCGGTGTATGAGTAGCATCAGATGTATCCTCTAGTTCTCTCATCTTTTATATTTAGGGCGGGTCGATATGCTAATGCACAATCATGTTGTCTGAATTGGTAATAACAAGCACATACTAATTGAATTAATGTCAATTGATAAACATTCTGTTTGTGGGGTCTCCAGTATATTTAAATCAAACTATTGTCCTTATTATCTGATTACTTGATTCTACTGATTCACCTGAAACTGTTCTGTTAATTTTGCGCTAGACAGCAGATAGGGAACATATCAATATATTATAAAAATATGACTTTAATTGACAAGATGGTGAAATAAGTGCCTACATGATGGTTTACAGTGTGATGTTGTTTTCCTGTTAGACATGACCAGAGTGTACGCTACCGTTCTGAGCCGACATCACCACCTGATGAGGAAGAGCGACGGCATCTATGACCCCATGGAGTACGAGAACCACCCGGAGCTTTACACCTCGCACTTCAGGACCAGCGTGAGTCTGCCAGCCTCTAGACCACCATCACCGTCCCGGTTTACATTGACCGGTTTAATTAATGTTTCAACTTTGATAAGACGTTTAAAATGCTGCTGGAACACAAACGGTAGTAGAACACAAACAGCTGTTGGGATCACAGACCGTGTATCGAAAGGATGTCGCATATCCAACCGATCGTCTTGTACCGAACATATCTTAGAGTATCCTGTACGGGGTGAAGCAACCCTTATTTCCGAAATAAAATCCTAACCTTGGTTTCAGCTTTTTCACAAGGTTCTCTATGTGAGATTTATACAACTGATTCGCATCCAGCCAAAAACCCAGATACATAAATGGTGACATGTTTTAATTACATCTCCACTTTGAGTGTAGAGATTTGTGTCACTTTTGCTTTTGTAATGTGTCTGTTAGTGAAGGTCATGAGTTTGGTTTTCCTAGCAACAACGTGATACACATCATCAGCTGTCTTCTGTGACCTCATGCTCAAAGTGCATCAAAATGTTGTGTCCTCTTAACCACAGGTGGCGCCCTACACAACCTGTCTGATCAACGGTATCTACTGGGACCCCCACACCCCCCGACTCCTCAGACGACTGGACGCCCAGAAGCTGATGAAACCACTCAAAACGGAGCCCGCGGTCACCGACGGATCACCAGGACTGCCTTACAAGTAAGAGCGCAGCGTTGCTGGAACATCGCCAATCACCTGGGTATTTTCAGACTCTCTGGCTGTTTCTCTCCTGTTGGGTCTGTTCATGCAGAGAAAGCCATGAGTCTTTCCTTTTCCAAGCAGCAGTTTGAATCACTGAGAGTGCACTCACCTCCATTAACATCATGTTTGTCTCGTCATTATGTTTGTGTTCATTGATGGAGTCCGAGACGTGAGGTTGGCTCATTGAATCTGATGTCAGGGGCAAACACAGTGCTGGCATGATAATTCAGTAGCTACTGGGAATACAAGTCAATACATCTAATTATACACCATTTAATTCATTACCCTCCTAAATGAATTAGTAATGTCCACATTCAGGAGCCCTAGCAAACCTATGTAGGTGAATGGTGTAAGTTTAACTGTCATTTATACTCCCAGCTTCTTCTAGGCTGCTTTATTGTGACACTTGTTTTTCCTATTTAAATCAGTTTGTCAACATCTGTTTTGCCTAGGGTTGCAAAGGGGTGGAAACTTCCCATGGGAAGTTAAGCTGGGGAATTTTGGAAATATTTAAATAAATTTAAATATATAAATAGTTAACTATGCCAAACAACTGGAATGGTTTTCAAAATATTTTACAATTAACACAATACCAAAAATGATCTTGCAGGAGGCATAAAAGCAGCATCACATTTGAGTTAGCTAGCATCATAGATAATCAAAATAGCCTTTTAAATGGTCAATGACATGGTGCCAGCTATAGCTTATGAATACATTTTCATGTGATATTTGCAAGTTAAACAATACCACACATCAAATATATTTACCCCATAATATCATCAAAATGTACTTCACTTTATGATGTTCACGGGCTCAAATGTGTGGCTTCAATAGTCTGGGGTTCTAGAAATCTTCTGTGCATGTAATGGGCGAATGCACAGTGCATTTAGGGGGCATGGCCTCAATGTAGTAGGTTTATTTGAATTTCAAAACCCAGATTCAAAAATAATGTGCCAGACAGGGGCAAGGAAACAATTAGAAAAACAGAATTCATCAATTTGACTGCAAATCATTTCATTTTTCAATAACTCAAATCACCATCAATAATCAACTCAAGAGGTAGATGTTTATCATCAAACAATCACTGCCAACCGATATCGTAGCAAAGATACACAGAAAAGGTGTCTCTCTTTTTCCTCTGACTCCTCTGTCTATCCTCTTCCACTCTGGCTTTGTTTGACTCCTCTTCTCCTGCAGCTCGCAGGTCTCTACTAATCACCTCCCTTGCCCTACTTCCTTTCCACTTCCTGTTTGTTTGTTTGGTTTTGGTTTCCAGTGTTTAGTCAGAGAAGCCCATGTATTCCTCATCTCCAGAAGAGTCCTGAAAGATTTCCAGAATAATTTGTCTCCCCTTGTTCTCCACGTCCTCAGCACTAGGATAAAATGTTTTCAGGTTACAGACATTGGCCGCGTTTCCCAGATTCGATCGTTCTTAAGGACTTAAGGAGGCTCTTAAGAAGGGTTCGGCTAAGAAGGAGCGCTAAGATACGGGTGTTTCCCAGACGCGTTCTTAACTGCCTTCTTAGGAGAACCTTAGATCAAGCCAAAGAAGCTTCTTAAGAAGCTCTTAGTGGGAGCTGTCCACTGTCCACTGAGCTGTGGTGCTGAAACTGAATCAATCGATGCCAGGCTAATCGATCACCCACCTCTTTATCAGCGCATAAGTCACACACAGCGCCCCGTGGTCGCCTCACACAGGTGCAATTAGGCTACGCATGTATTGTGTGTGTGTGTGTGTGTGTTTGTACCAACAGCTGTATCCAAGTAGTAATCAAGCCCATTAGCGCATATATACCCCCGTGAATATAGGCACACACATGTGAGAAAGGAATGAGGGTGCCATCCACCACACCGATCACCCGGGGGATCCCAGCCACTGCGTGGAACCCTTGGTGGACTTGGCGGACATCGTCCCGTGTGGTGGGCATCTTTATGTGGGTCCGGGCATGGCGCAGGAGAATCGGTGTCACAGCTGCCACACTCCGTGACACCGATGCCTTGCTGAGGCCGGTGCCGTCCCCCACCACCTCCAGGAAGCTCCCCACTGCGCAGCGCAGCCATGAGCTGCACCTCCGGGCTGAGGGCAAAATTGCAGCGGGTTGCTCTCTGGATGTGTGGAGACACCAAAGTGATCAGCTGTTGGATCTCCGCACGGGGCAGCCGGTACTTTGTCTGGACAGCCCGGTCTGACAGCACGTCCAGTGGCGAGAAGTGCTGACGCACGTAAGCATTTATGTAAACCGTCTGGCTTCGCGCACGGCGACGCTGTTGGTTCGCAGCGAGAATGTGCTGTATTGCAGCCATGGTTTCTCACACGCGCGGACTTTGGCAACGCCTTTATATAGAGTAGCAGGTGGAGCCTCTCTGGATGAGGTTCAGCTGAGTTCAATTACATCTGTTTCCTTGATATCTGATGCCACAGGGTTGTTGATGTTTTTATGTGTAGTACTATAAACTCATATATGCAGATGTGTGTGGAAAACTTAAACGTGTAATTCAATGAAAAGTTTTCTTTTTTTTTTAGCGCATTACAACATTGAGCATTGTTTGTTTATTATTTCGAAAAGTGGAGAATATAAATTTCCCTGACGCGGCTTGATCACTGAGCATTTCGTCGCTAAGAAGGCTGTTAAGAGTGGGTCAGCTCGATCTTACGTTTCCTTCTTAGTGAAAGATCTTCTTAGGCTAAGAGCGACTCTGGGAAACACATCCTTCTTTCACAGCGTTCTTAAGAGCGCTCCAAAGACGATCTTAGCACTTAAGAGCTTCTTAACGAATCTGGGAAACGCGGCCATTGACTGTTTGAATATCTTCACCTGTCTCTTGTCTTACGACCTGATAATTCAGGGGTCCTAGTTGAGTAACAACTCTGTAAGGGCCCTTCAACTTTGCTGCCAACTTAGCCATGAATTTGTCCATGATGAATTTATCTATGATTATCTTCCACAAAGGAAGCAATCATGCATTTTAATGTACGATTTATACATTCTGTCATGTTTGTCTGGGGATGGTAGGCAGTGGTAAGTTTTTGTGTCACTGTCCACTGTGATGGAAATATCTATGGGTCGAAGCAAGGAGACCATTGGAAATGGTAGTGTCTTATGCAGCAATATTTATTGATGCTTGATGATCATCGTGAGAATCAAGGTTTGAGCAGTACAACAGCTATGAACTCAACAGTGCAGTGCCGTCCCCAATTCTGCCTCCTGGGAAAGCCTCAAAGTCTAAGTTATCTTGAGGATGAAGCCACGGCGTCTGTATCATCAAACCTTTATTTATACTCGTGAGACATTGAGGTTTCCCTCATTTTCAATGACGATGAGTTTATATTACAAAGGATAAGCATTAACAATACTAATAGAAACAAATAACTAAAAACAGTTGCAATTTGATGAGCAGAGATTTGACACAAATTGCTTAAAAACGGGACCAGAGGGGAGCACCTCTAACTTGAGTGTTTGTTGCAGAGCGTTACAGGTATTAGGCATAAAAAAGGATTGCAGTTTTGCTTAGTTCTGAGCGTGCACTAGGAACCGTGAGAGTGAGCCAGTATTATGTCTGGGTTAAAGGTAAGAACTGTGTGGTTTGTCATGAGAGACTCGCTAGTGTCTTGTTTGTGACCTTGCCTCGCCTGGAGAAGCAGACACTTAATAACTCAGATTAAATGTGAACCTATTCATAATATGTAAATGTATTATGAATCTTACACTGAGGGTATCAGGTAAAGAGAAGTCCCCCAAATCCACTGCTTACAGATCTCCTTGAAGACAGCTGAAACAAATTGGGAAACACAAAATGACCAAATTAAGTCTGCGACCCCCCATCTGGTGAAGATTTCCTTTTGGAGAATACGAGCAATGATCTGGGCCGTGGCAGTTTGGAGAGGGAAAAGTTCCACCCATCGAGTGAAATAATCCTCAAAGACCAAGACAAGACAAAGTGGACCAAGGACCCATGATGTCAACACACAACATAGAAATGGGTTTTGTTATCTTCGACTGCTGGAGTTTTCCGGCAGATTTTCGGTTATCTGCTTTCAGCCGCTGGCATTTCAAAACAACATTTTACGAACTGTTTCACATCCCTTCACATTCCAGGCCAAAAGGCAACCTCTTGAAGTCTTTTGTAAAAACCTCTGGCGAACCATCTTGTGGACTGAAAAAGCTGTTCCAAAGGTTGAATCAGTTTTTGCAATATTAACAGTGTATAAAATAAAAGATCTTCCCCCCCAGTGAGTATTGCATCCTCACAGGAGAGGATCTGTTTTTATCTCAGTAAAAGGTGAATAAACCTGTCGGACAGTAGATGGGATGTGACCCGACACAATGGTGGCTGGATGTTATATTCTCCTGAATTGACTGGTGCATGAATGAAGTGCAGCGTGGCAGCTGTTTGTATCTCCAGAAAGGTCAATGTGTTTCTGTGTGAGACTTCTTTAACGCTGCCTCTCCTCTCCGTCTGCAGACTGTTGGCCATCTGTGACATATCTGCAGACACCGGCGGCTCCATAGACTTCATGAACGAGTGCACCACCATCGATAAGCCCTTCTGCATGTACGACGCCGACCAGCACATAGATCACGACAGGTACGGTGCTAACATCTGTGATGGTGCTAACATCTGTTACGCTGCTAAAATCTGTGACCTCACCAGCAGCATCCGCGAGTCTCCACTTAACACTTTGACCTTCACTCAGCTGATCTGCTGTCAGTCATCGGCGTAGAGACGCACCGGTTGCAATTTTCATGGCTGATACCAATTTTTAAAAGTCTGACCTTTTATATCTGCTGATGCCGATTTTCTATCTCAGAACTTGAATTGACAGCAAGACTCCGCCCTCACCGGGGCACTTTCGTCATTTCAACCGTGTCGAAGTGTTAACTATCAAAAATTCTAAACGTCATCTTTTTAAGTTTTTATTGTTATCTATAGGTCCATAAATAAACTAGTTCATAGTTCTTTTTTTCAGTATGTTGCTGCAAGCTATTATTTTTCAAAATTATTGCCACAGCCTATATAGAACCACAGGCAGCAATTATTTTATCAGTTCTAACACTGAACTATGCGTCGGATTTCATCTTCGTTTGCTGTTGATGCAACTGAAGTGCAGATTTTTTTTTTTTTGAAAGCCAGCGGGCAAAGTTTGCAGAGAAATCTAAGATTGTTCCCATCCTCACCGACCTTGTCATGAGAATCGTTTAAACGAGAATACGACGCCTCCTTGGTACTTTGTCCCCTTCACGTTGCTGTCGCCTCTCTGCTGTTTTGTTTTGATGACGTATGCGGCGGTGCGACACTGGCGGCTGGTGTTGCCAGATTGGGTGTTTTTTTATGCAACATATTAAGGCCTGTTTATGGTGTGTTTTGCCTGGAAGGCTCTATACAAATCTGGCACCCTATTGAATGAAGTTAAACTGAGAGAGTGTGCTGTTCACAGACACCAGAATGAACGTGTTCACAGTAACGTTCATCAGGCAGAAATACAGTACGTTCAGTTCACGTTCGCCCAAAATGTGAAAAAGTTCATGAACTATAGTTCAATGAACGCATTCAGGCACAACACTGTGTGTGTGTATATATATTTATGTGTATGTGTGTATATATATGTATATATATATATATATATATAAAAGATAAATGGTTGTGGTCCGGCAGTGTGGAAGGAACCGGGATCCTCATGTGCTCCATCGACAACCTTCCAGCTCAGCTTCCCATCGGAGCCACAGAGTACTTTGGAGATCGCCTCTTCCCCTACCTCTGGGAGATGGTAAGACGACCTCCTGCTTCCTGCCTGCAACCGGCTTCATTTGCCCCCCCCTTTCTCTGACAGACTGCAGTTTAAATATAGTGTTGTGTCATCACCAGCTGCCTTCAGACGCCACCAGACCGCTGGACGAAGAAGACTTTAGCCCACAAGTCAGAGACGTAAGTCATGAGATTTTAGTGGTGCAGAATGTCTGTTTTCTACAGCAGCAGGTTGCTGTTGTTTTTAGATCTGTTAATTCTTAACTTTAGGGGATACCATAACTCTGCAAGAGAATTCAGATCAAAGGTTTTACATAAATTTGCGGCGAAAGCCACGTCTGTATTACATTTACATTTAGGGGATTCAGGAGACGCTTTTAGCCAAAGCGACTTAGAATATTTATACGATATTTATTAGGGGGTCCCTTCACCGTCAGCCAAGGGGTCCAGAGGTCATCTGGGACAGATAGGTTTGTTTGTTTTGTCCTCAGTGTTAACATACAGTCAAAATTCAGTACTCTTAAATTAACAATCCCACAGGTTTCTGCTTTGATCAACAGTTTTAATATTTTCAACTTCATTTCTGAGGAATCGTCATTTTGGTGACACCTCTGCATACTACAATACCCATGAGCCTTTGTATCCGCTGCCATGGAGAAGCACACCAGACACATGAACCAGGGACCTGTACTACGAAGCAAGTTCAACATACCCAGGGTATCTTTCAGAGATCCAGCTTAAGTAACCCTAACAAAGGCAATCGGAGATAAGCGGTCACACGAAGCTGGTTATCAACTCGTTAAGTCAACCCAGGGTTTACCTGTCCAGCTATGAGCGCGTGCACATGAAAGAGGCGTTTGCAGCATTTGAACAATCACATACATGGATCAGTCTACGGCAGCGGAGCGGCGTATTTCACGTACGAGGAGCGAACCATAATCTTACAGAAATACGAAGAAGTTAAACATATAATACAGGCAAAAGGCAACAGTTTCATCTGCCAAATGCAGGCAGGACAGCTGGCAAAAACTCACAGACGGTGTGAATGCGGAAGTCGTATTAATAGTATAAGTAGTATAATATGACTGCCCCACTTCGCTGATAGCTTAGTGGTAGAGTTACCGCCCCATGTTACGAAGCTCCTTGCAGCGTTGCAGTAAAACGGACTTGGGAGCAAATCAAATAAATATAAAAACATAATTCAAAGTGGTAAGTAAGCTGTACGCTGACACAGAAAAGTCTTTCCCTCCGATGAGAATCTGTATCTCTCATATAAAACATCGTCAGGGACAGAAAAAGGGTCTCTGCCGGTCTCTCTATAGTTCTCCTACGAGAACCTCTCACGATCCACCGAGCTTCTTTTTTTTATCCGCGCTCCAAGACAGCTGATTGGTCAGTAGGCGGTGTGATTCTCCATGTTGATCTCTTATCAGGAACATAACCTGCAGGTTAGCTCCACGGCGTTAGTTACCATGGCGATCTACCCCGGTAAGAAGTGAACCAGCGTCGTAGGACGGAAAACCCAGAGTTAACGCTTAAGTTACCTCGCTAAGCACAAATCCTGCTTCGTAGTACAGGCCCCAGGTGTTAAATTCAGAATTGTAAACAGAACATGAGGCCATTCTTCTAGGTTTCACTCAAATTAACCCAGATCAAAAGTGAAGTGATTTTAAAGGTACAGCTCATTAAGCACTTGGGTGTTTTATTTCTTTAAATACAGCCAGGAAGTAGCATGTATTACCTACCATCTGTATTTATTTATTTGACAAGGCTTTGTGCAAATGATTAAAAATACTCAATATTTTAAGATTTAATGTCATATTTTTTTACCTGAAGGCCATCATCACCTCGAACGGAGTCCTCACCCCAAAGTTTGAGTACATTGAAAAACTTCGAGAAAGAAGGTAAGAATGATTTCACGTAAAGCAGGGCCTCCTGTTTATCTGTTTATGTGGATGTCCCATCAGTGTTGATGGGAAATGTAGTTTCAGCAATAAATTCCTCAGCACTGCTTTATTGACAGAGCCGTGCCGGCAGTGCCAACATGTACCAGGATGCATTGCGTGCATCAGGATTTATTTCTTAAATCGACTACATTTAGCATCAACACTGATTGCACATCAGCATAAAAGGTGGCGAATTTTCCCTTTCATGTGCTGTATTTGTTGCATAGAGGAGGCTATGTTTTTAAAATGATGTTTTTGTAAAATTAGTAGTGTTATATTTGTGTGTGGAGATGATTCTCATTTGAACTATTCTTAAAAAAAAAAAAAATACTTTGGCATGTGCCTGTTTCATCTTTGAGTTAATGCAACCGATCTATGGATGAAATGTGTAAAGATTACAAGCCAGGTAAAGTGTGTGTGTCGTGTTTTAACGTAGCTCAGCTCTGCTAACTGTCTAAACTGTATTGAGACACACTTGATAGCAGCTAATAGAAGCTTAGTCATGTTTGTGCTCTGTAGCCTCCTGTTTGCGGTGTTCCTCCTTCAGGGCTGCAGTTTGTGATGTTTTAGTAAGCTTGTAGCGACTAATGTCACCTTGTGGTTGTTCCTGCACAGCGCTGCCCTCTGGTGTTCGCTCTGCCAACCCGCATCTGCATTAATACCTTGCATGGCTAGCACGCTAATAAGCTGAAGCTGCTAGCCAACGTCAGACGCTGGACCCCCGGGTATCAAGGGGTAGAAACATATTTTCCTCTCACTTTATGCAAAAAAACGAATCCCGTCACCCTTTTCTGTCACTTCAGTCTGTCTTGTTTTCGCCTAATTTACACATTCAATTCATAAGTTTTACCGGAGTCAGAGGAGAACGGGAGAACATCCAGAGAAACGTCCAATACTTGGTTAGCCTAGTTTAGCACAAAGAGAACAAAAATCTACTCTCGTGCCATGACTCTGCAAAATGGCTGCAAAGTCTGAATTCATCTTATATTAACAGGAATGCCGTTGATTCAGCTAATTAAAAAGAGCAATACTGCTGCCAGGACTGCTTTTTTGCAGTTACTTTCATGTTGATAAATGTTGATAAAAGCAGCACAAATTTCATCTCCCAACCCAATGTCATCAAAAGTAGCCCAAACCAGTCCAATCTGGCAGCAGGGTATGGTGGATTGGAGTTAGCTTGTTAGCTAACAAGTAACCAGTTAGGCAGCATGACTAGCTGCTACAATATGACACAAGAGCACTTAAATCGAGCATGAAAAGAAACACCCAATGCCGTGCTTTTTATTTTGGATTGAGCTAGGGATGCACGATATTATCGGCAAGGTATCGGTATCGGCCGATATTGACGTTAAAACGTATTATCGGTTATCGGCTAACACGCCGATATATTAAACCGATAAATAAAGACGGCTGCTTCCTTGATTTAATGCCCGAGGGCGCGAGGATTGCGTGCGCATCGCGACGCGACACATCACCTACTTCAACTTGCAGCAGAGCGAGGGAGAACTTTAAAATGTCAGCTGTGTGTACGTTTTTTAAGGTGTCGGAAACGGATAGCCAAGTTTGTATTTGCAACGATTGTTCAGCGTCGGTGATGCGAGGAGGAGCCAACACGCATTCTTTCAACACGTAAGTCGCAGTCGGCAACATTTGTTTGATCATATTCACTGAAGCCGACACTATGCGGCGAGTCAAGGTGCGTGTCCACAGGCAGCGGTGTTTCCCCGCGTCCCATTCATTAGGCGAATTCGACTTGATGTAGCCGCCTGCAGCGCGCTACCTAACGTGATGTATTGTGGGTTGAAAGCGATGCATGATGGCTAGAATTGTGTCCGACTTAGCAGCCGACTGCAAAGACGTCACAGGGTCGCGACCATATCACGTGGCCCAAAACATCGCGGGAACAAGTTTTTAAGAGCCGCTTCTTGCAGCGCTTGGCAGCGCGGTCTACGGTGGCTGCAACTGGCTTGTCCACACCTCCGCTACAGCGGAATGGTTCTCATTGGTTAAAAGTTCAATGACGTGTGTTCAGGTCCGCACTCGGCGGCCACCTTGTGGTGAAAAGATTTAATGATTTGCCTTTTTATTTTGGTCGCATTGATCTCATGGCTTGATCTTAAGTTCTGTGCATTGTGCTGTGAGTAGGCCTATTTATTTGTGAGGTCTGGTTAATACAAACATAGAATGATAATACAAATATACTGGAAAAAAAAGAATGCCTTCCACATGTTGCCGTGTGTGTGTGTGTGTGTGTGTGTGTGTGTGTGTGTGTGTGTGTGTGTGTGTGTGTGTGTGTGTGTGTGTGTGTGTGTGTGTGTGTGTGTGTGTGTGTGTGTGTGTGTAATATATATATATACACTCAACAAAAATATAAACGCAACACTTTTGTTTTTGCTCCCATTTTTCATGAGATGGACTTAAAGATCTAAAATTAATTCCAGATACACAATATTACCATTTCTCTCAAACATTGTTCACAAATCTGTCTAAATGTGTGATAGTGAGCACTTCTGCTTTGCTGAGATAATCCATCCCACCTCACAGGTGTGCCACATCAAGATGCTGATCTGACATCATGATTAGTGCACAGATGTGCCTTAGACTGTCCACAATAAAAGGCCACCCTGAAATGTGCATTTTTTTGCTTTATTGGGGGTCTGGGGACTCAGAACCAGTCAGTATCTGGTGTGACCACCATTTGCCTCATGCAGTGCAACACATCTTCTTCGCATAGAGTTTATCAGATTGTCAATTGTGGCCTGTGGAATGTTGGTCCACTCCTCTTCAATGGCTGTGCGAAGTTGCTGGATATTAGTGGGAACTGGTACACGCTGTCGTATACGCCGGTCAAGCACATCCCAAACATGCTCAATGGGTGACATGTCCTGTGAGTATGCTGGCCATGCAAGAACTGGGACATTTTCAGCTTCCAAGAATTGTGTACAGATCCTTGCAACATGGGGCCGTGCATTATCTTGCTGAAACATGAGGTGATGTTCATGGATGTATGGCACAACAATGGGCCTCAGGATCTCATCACGGTATCTCTGTGCATTCAAAATGCCATCAATAAAATGCACCTGTGTTCTTCGTCCATAACAGATGCCTGCCCATACCATAACCCCACCACCACCATGGGCCACTCGATCCACAACATTGACATCAGCAAAGCGCTCACCCACACGACGCCACACACGCTGTCTGCCATCTGCCCTGAACAATTGTTAAAAGGTGGTGTGTCGACGGTCTCAAGGGTTGGCACAAAAATCAGCAGTGAGGCAAAAGTTATGTTTTATGCTGCAATTTATTTTTTACCACCAGGTGTTTTAGGATATCCATACGGAAAATAATGCAAAAATGGGAAAAAAAGAGAAAAAAGAAAATAACAAGAAAAAAAATACTTTTTATACAAAGACTAGAGCTATGATAAGCTAAATCAAAGCACTTCTATCACTTCCGCATTAAGTGACAAAACACCTCATTTCGCTGAGGGTACAGGTAAGCATAGCTTTGCTTCCTCCATCAAGAGAGCCCCCCTCCACCACTAAAACACATCCCTTTTATAAAGGTAGACAGAACATTCCCAATTGGTTCATACCATTGCCCTCATATCAGACAGGGGTGTTTACATTTTATCACACCAATATGCGTTAAACAGAGTTAAAAAGGTACCTACAATAAATATCCCTAGATCAGGCCTTACAATTAATATTTATGCATGGACACATGCCACTACATTCACAGTTCATATTTAAATACCGATAATTGATTTAGCGCCGATGCGCGTGCTTCAGTCATGAACGCGCCCGAACCATAAAGCCGTCCCAGCACGGGCGCCCGCTTCCTAACACAGCAGGAAGAGAACGACTCATACAACGGTAAGGCGTGTTGTGCTTTTAACACAATGAATAAACACAGCTAGTACAACAATCACAAATTTTCTTACGCCCCATTATGTACAAACCTTAAACTTCCAGGTGTGATCAATATTTCATAGTAACAAAACGGAATTATATCTCGATTGAATGATTGAAAGAATGAATAAAATGTGGGTTAAAAGTTTGGCATGGTTTCACAAAATGTGTGCACCCATCTGTTTAAACACACGCAAACCCCACACTTTAACACCGTCCATGAGAATGTATATTGATGGGGGGGAAACATGCAAATTATGAACACACGTCCATTAATGATTAAACCTGCATATAAAAAGTTTGGTGCGGCCAACTACGGACGCGCGCCGACGTGGACACGAGCTGCGGCGTCACACATCCCCCTCCTTAAGCTTGGCCCTCCTCGTAGAGGCGGGACAAGAAGTCGGCCGTTACATTGTCCTTTCCAGCTTTGTACCTGACAGTAAACTTATACGGCTGCAATGACAAGTACCACCGTGTAATCCGGGCATTATTGTCTCTCATGCGGTGCATCCATTGCAGTGCCCGGTGGTCAGTCTCCAGCACAAAGTCTTTCCCCATCAAGTAGTACTTCAGAGTGTCTAGCGCCCACTTGATGGCTAGACACTCCTTCTCTACCTTGGAATACCTGGTCTCTCTGGGGAAGAGTTTACGGCTAATGTACTGGATTGGCCTCCTTTCCTCACCCTCGCCCTGCAACAGGACGGCCCCCAGGCCCACCCCTGAGGCATCCGTCTGGACAGTGAAGGGAAGGTCAAAGTTGGGGCTCTGCAGAACTGGACCATGACAAAGGCTGCCTTTTAGGTCCTGAAAAGCCTGTTCGCATTCCTCTGTCCAAGTCACCTTGTTGGCACTTGATTTGCGGGTAAGGTTGGTCAGCACAGCAGCCCTGGTGGAGAAGTTGGGTACGAACCGCCGGTACCACCCCACCAAGCCCAGGAAGGAACGCACTCCCTTCTTGGTTGTGGGTGCCGGGCAGCTCCGGACAGCATCTACCTTGCCCACCTGAGGTTTAATGTTCCCACCTCCAAGAACATACCCCAGGTAGCAGACCTCAGGTCTGGCCAGCTGACACTTGCTGGCATTGACCACCAGCCCGGCAGCCTTGATCCTCTGGAACACGTCAGCCAGGTGGGTCAAATGCTCAGTCCATGATGAGCTATGGATGACCACATCATCGATGTAGGCAGCAGCGTAGTCTTCAGCCCCCCTCAGCACCTGGTCCATTAGACGCTGAAAGGTTGCCGCAGCGCCATGTAATCCGAACGGCATGGTAGTGAAGTGGAACAGCCCGGTTGGAGTCCTGAAGGCGGTTAGCTCCTGGGCTTCAGGTGTTAGTGGAACCTGCCAGTATCCTTTGCACAGGTCCAGTGTGCTTAGATACGGGGCTTTGCCGAGCCGTTCCACCAGCTCGTCTACCCTCGGCATAGGGTAAGGGTCAAAGGCAGAGATGGCGTTGAGCTTTGAGAAATCCACGCAGAAGCGCAGCCCTCCATCCTTCTTTGGGACGAGCACCACAGGACTACACCATTCGCTGCGTGATGGCACAATGACACCCATCTCCAACATTGACAGAGCCTCCTGCTTCAACGCTGGAATCAGCTTTGCAGGGACCCTCAGCGAAGTCTGGCGGATTGGGCCTGGAGACGTCAGCTTGATGTTGTGGTTCATTAGCGTCGTCCGCCCGGGCTCCTCCCGGAATAGACCCTCAGGAACAATCTGCAGGAGCTCCCCCTGCTGATGGTGGGAAAGGTGATCCACAGAGGGAAGCGAGTCCTCGCCTCCGGCGGTAGGGAAGTACTGCTCCTTCAGCTCCTCCTCCTCCTCAACTCTGCGGGCCCACATCAGGTCACTAGCGGCTCCTGGTCTGGATTTCCACTCCTTGAGCAGGTTAATGTGGAACACCTGCGTTGTCTTTCGTCGATCCGGCATGGCAACCTGGTAGGTCACCGGACCCATCTTGCGTAGCACTTCAAAGGGACCCTGCCACTTAGCAAGCAGGCTGCTTTCTGAGGAAGGGAGCAGCAGGAGTACCTTTTGGCCTGGGTTGAAAGTACGACTGCGGGCAGTCTTGTCGTACCAGGTCTTTTGGTTCAACTGGGCCTGCGCCAGGTTGTCGTGGGCTAGACTGCTCAGCTCCTCCAGCTTGTCTCTCATCTTGAGTACGTAGCTCACGATGTTAGTCGGCGACTGAGGACTCCCTCCCATCCAGGACTCTCTCAGGACATCTAGCGGACCCCTCACCTGACGTCCGTAGAGCAGCTCGAAGGGAGAGAAGCCGGTGGATGCTTGCAGGACTTCTCTGTAAGCGAAGAGGAGATAGGGCAGCCACTGGTCCCAGTCAGCTCCAGTGTCACTCACAAACTTCCGCAGCATTGCCTTGAGAGTTTGGTTGAAGCGTTCCACCATTCCATCAGTCTGTGGGTGGTAAGGCGTAGTCCTAATGCCTCTGATCCCTAACAGGGAGTACACTTGCTTCATAAACCGGGAGTTGAAGTTTGTGCCCTGATCTGTTATGATCTCTCTAGGGACCCCCACCCGTGAACATAGCTGGATTAGGCTATTCGCTACCTGTCCAGCCTTGGTGTTTCTCAAGGGGAAAGCCTCAGGATACCGAGTAGCGTAGTCGCATATCACCAAGATGTACCTGTGGCCAGCCCTACTCTTGTCTAGGGGGCCTACAACATCCATGGCAATCCTAGTGAAGGGGACTTCAATAATGGGCAGGTTAATAAGGGGAGCCTTCATGCCTCTCTTTGAACGGGAAGTGAGCTGGCAGGTTGGGCAGGATTTACAGAAAGCTACAACTTCCTGGTATACACCAGGCCAATAAAAACGCCTAGCAATCCTATCTAGGGTTTTCTGTTGTCCTAAGTGGCCTGACCAGGGGATGCTGTGAGCTAGGTTCAATACTTTTGTACGCAAGGACTTAGGGAGTACTAGTTGCTCTCCCTCAGCACTTACACGCACAAGCTTTCCCTCTCTCAACACAAAGCACTCTTTCCCACACAAAGCAGCCCTAGAGATGTCCTCTTCACTCCTCACTCTATTGAAATAGGCACTCAATGAAGTGTCATCTTTCTGAACCTGTCCAAAGTCAGTAATGTCAACCACATCAACATCTAGTGGCGGTAGGGGAAGCTGCTCCTGGACTGGAGTTCCTAAAACCTTTTCCCTCCTTTTAGCTGACTTGGGTTTCTTATCTTTTCCCCCTATTATCTTTTATATTTAGGCTTAGATGGCTGATAAGGCTGGCTGGGCTTGCTATTGGGGCTACTAGATCTCCTGAACTCACGACCACCACCCACAGACTTACCAGAAGGCTTTCTGTCAAAGTCCCGCGGAGCGCCTTGGGTGCGTCGGTTGGATGCCTCTTGATTCCCGAGCTGGTAGCCTTTCCTGTGACGTCGGGCAGCGATGAAGGCCTCCGCCAGGTCAGCGGCTTGCTTGGATGACTGTGGATTATGTTCCTTAACCCACACCCTCAGCTCCGGGTTCAGCATACGGAGAAACTGCTCCAGGACAATAGTATCTCCTATCTGCTCTTTAGTCTTCTCCGAGGGGCATATCCACTTTTGGTAGAGGTCAGCAAGCCTTGATTGAAGCTCCTTCGCCGTTTCATCGCCCAGGACAGTCATGGAACGGAATCTGTGGCGATAGGCCTCTGGGTCAATTTCATATTTTGTCAGTATCGCTTGTTTTACTTTGACATAGTCTCTGGCATCTAGGATGTCCATTGCCACATAGGCAGCACGGGCCTTCCCTGACAGCAGGGGGACAAGATACAGGGCCCAACTGTCCATTGGCCACTCATTCGCGAAAGCAATCCTCTCGAACGTGGTCAAATAATGTTCCACGTCCTCATCTTCCTTGTATGGGGTCATCTTGGGTGGACTCCATCGGAACGGTGCTGTTGGTAGGTAGGGCCCTAGAGCGTCTGAGTGAGGGCTAGACGAATGTGACACGTTGTCTGGTCTGGGCGCGTTGCTAGCGGGAAGTGATGCCGTCTGCCGTGTGTCAAGATGAGGGTTTGGCAATGGAGCGAAGCCTGGCGGGTGGCGTGCGTCTTCCTCCTCCTCTGGGGACTGACGATCGAGGCTTTGGGTGCTCACCAGCGACTGCAGTTGATGGAACTGGTGATGCAGTGTCTGCCATCTCTGGTTTTGCTGTTGTGCCTCCCGCTCCCATCGCTCCTCCCTAGTTAGCTGGGACTGGATGAAGGACCTTACTGCAGACTCGAGCCTGTATACGCGGTCATCTGGGGGCGCTGACTGCGGCCTCGGCTGGGCGGTGTCGTCTGGGGCGGAAGCGGCTTCCGACGTTGTACCACCGGTGGCTCCTCTTGGTGCCGCAGCAGTTGTTTGATGTGTCTGTAGTGACATTGTTGCTCTTCAGTGCCTAACCCTTATGGACCACTGAATCCCACCACTGCCACCAAATGTTAAAAGGTGGTGTGTCGACGGTCTCAAGGGTTGGCACAAAAATCAGCAGTGAGGCAAAAGTTATGTTTTATTCTGCAATTTATTTTTTACCACCAGGTGTTTTAGGATATCCATACGGAAAATAATGCAAAAATGGGAAAAAAGAGAAAAAAGAAAATAACAAGAAAAAAAAAAAATACTTTTTATACAAAGACTAGAGCTATGATGAGCTAAATCAAAGCACTTCTATCACTTCCGCTTTAAGTGACAAAACACCTCATTTCGCTGAGGGTACAGGTAAGCATAGCTTTGCTTCCTCCATCAAGAGAGCCCCCCTCCACCACTAAAACACATCCCTTTTATAAAGGTAGACAGAACATTCCCAATTGGTTCATACCATTGCCCTCATATCAGACAGGGGTGTTTACGTTTTATCACACCAATATGCGTTAAACAGAGTTAAAAAGGTACCTACAATAAATATCCCTAGATCAGGCCTTACAATTAATATTTATGCATGGACACATGCCACTACATGCACAGTTCATATTTAAATACCGATAATTGATTTAGCGCCGATGCGCGTGCTTCAGTCATGAACGCGCCCGAACCATAAAGCCGTCCCAGCACGGGCGCCCGCTTCCTAACACAGCAGGAAGAGAACGACTCATACAACGGTAAGGCGTGTTGTGCTTTTAACACAATGAATAAACACAGCTAGTACAACAATCACAAATTTTCTTACGCCCCATTATGTACAAACCTTAAACTTCCAGGTGTGATCAATATTTCATAGTAACAAAACGGAATTATATCTCGATTGAATGATTGAAAGAATGAATAAAATGTGGGTGAAAAGTTTGGCATGGTTTCACAAAATGTGTGCACCCATCTGTTTAAACACACGCAAACCCCACACTTTAACACCGTCCATGAGAATGTATATTGATGGGGGGGAAACATGCAAATTATGAACACACGTCCATTAATGATTAAACCTGCATATAAAAAGTTTGGTGCGGCCAACTACGGACGTGCGCCGACGCGGACACGAGCTGCGGCGTCACAACAATGTTAACCGAGATTCATCCGTGAAGAGAACACCTCTCCAACGTGCCAGACGCCATCGAATGTGAGCATTTGCCCACTCAAGTCTGTTACGGCGACGAGCTGGAGTCAGGTCAAGACCCCTATGAGGACGACGAGCATGCAGTTGAGCTTCCCTGAGACGGTTTCTGACAGTTTGTGCAGAAATTGTTTGGTTATGCAAACCAATTGTTTCAGCAGCTGTCTGAGTGGCTGGTCTCAGACGATCTTGGAGGTGAACCTGCTGGATGTGGAGGTCCTGGGCTGGTGTGGTTACACGTGGTCTGCGGTTGTGAGGCCGGTTGGATGTACTGCCATATTCTCTGAAACGCCTTTGGAGACGGCTTATGGTGGAGAAATGAACATTCAATGCACGAGCAACAGATCTGGTTGACATTCCTGCTGTCAGCATGCCAATTGCACGCTCCCTCAATGCTTGTGGCATCTGTGGCATTTTGCTGTGAGACAAAACTGCACATTTTAGAGTGGCCTTTTATTGTGGGCAGTATAAGGTACACCTGTGCACTAATCATGATGTCAGATCAGCATCTTAATGTGGCACACCTGTGAGGTGGGATGGATTATCTCAGCAAAGCAGAAGTGCTCACTATCACACATTTAGACAGATTTGTGAACAATGTTTGAGAGAAATGGTAATATTGTGTATCTGGAATGAATTTTAGATCTTTAAGTCCATCTCATGAAAAATGGGAGCAAAAACAAAAGTGTTGCGTTTATATTTTTGTTGAGTGTATATATAACATATCCTCTTTGGTTTGCTGCCGTTCTATCGCTTGAGCACCATAGTCACGTTGACTTTGTTGTCCGACTTGACGGCGTTTGGCTGCCGTCTCTTTTAGAGCCCGCCCCCTCAGACACCTGCAGCTCTCGTCGGCGTGATAAAGGTGCGTGTCCACAGTCAGCGGTGTTTCCCCGCGTCCCATTCATTGTCTATGTGAAAAGCTGTGCAATGCATTCTGTTAGCGTCGCGGCGAATGTCGAGAGACGGCGCGCGAGTTGGCCGCTTCTCATTTGCATAAAGTTGAAGTCAAATCTACTTTATTGCACAGCTTTTCACATAGACAATGAATGGGACGCGGGGAAACACCGCTGCCTGTGGACACGCACCTTTTGTGTGCGCACGCTGAGTCGACGGACGCTTCATGAAGAAGCGGCCAAGAAACGGGTTTGCTCCGCTGATCTGAGCTGAGCGTGCGGGGGATGTTATTCATAGAAATGCACTGTTAAAATAGTTCAGATAAAATCTTAAATAGATTATTAGTTAATTATTTGGTAGAATATCAGTAAAACTGTGACGCTGTGTGCTGTAAAACCTACAAAAATTGTACGTGTACTCCATGCCGTTTATCGATGAGAGAAGACACCAACGCGTTCACAGAATCTGGTGCACACGCAAGCACTCGATGGGAGGGAGCGGAGGAGCTCGTGGTAGAGGGGGGGCGCGTGAGTGTTGTAAACATTCAAAATGTGAATCGATCTGCCAGACTTGCAGACTGCACTTTTATTGTCCATTTGAAGAACTGTCATCCATTACAAGTTTGTGTATATATATATCGGTATCGGTTATCGGCCAAATGAGTTATAAAATATCGGCATATCGGATATCGGCAAAAAATACAATATCGTGCATCCCTAGATTGAGCTAGTTTTTCCACTTTTGTGATAAGCTAGGCTAACCTTACCCTTGACCTCAGTCTGTATCTTCTCCTCTGACGTTGGATGAGACGGATAACAAATTATTCATCTGCATGTTTATCATTTACTCGAAATCCTCATCAGCATACTGCTTATTTAACATTGCTGTTTATCTGCAGCTTCAGTCAATGTTGCTGTTGAAAGCATTTTAATCAGCTTGTCACATGTTTTCTGGCTCCGTAACCCATAATGCTGTTTGTTTCATCACATTAACATTCAGGCTCATAAACAGATTTCAGCTCTTCTTAGTGTTTTTCACACAGAAGACGTCTGTTAATCATATTTAGGCCACCTCTAAGACTTGATGAGTTTTCCTCCTAATTGATCTTAAGTATCATTTTTCCAGACAAGCCATGCCACCAAACTTAATCCTTTTGATTGAGTTTGGCTCCTTAAGATATGTAAACGGAGGGAGGAATCCTCCTCAGGGAACGTCTCTCTTCTTTTTAATTAAAAGGGGTGGCTCAGCGCCGGACGGCCAGTCGGACCTCCAGCCAGCCCCGCTGCGACTCGTGCATTGTGTCGCGTCCAATTAGACCAAAGCTAACGAGTCCGGGGGTCTGACTCCTGGGGGCTTGAGGCGGTTGGTGGTGGGGATATTAATACCACAGGGTCACTCGTGGCGATGCCCCCATTATAGTTGCTATTGTTATTATGGTGTTAAGATAATCCAGCATGCAAAATCACAGACTTTTAAAAAAAGAAAAGAAAAACTAAATCCAGTTGTTTGGAGGCCTCACATGGCTTTCTTTATCACTCTGGTTACATATGGTCTTATCATTAGGTATATAAGTATATTTACATAAGTATATGAGTATATACATATATATATGTGTCTGTAACACAGGCAGCTAACTGAAACCAGCAGTGAATGCTCAGTCAGATTCCAACCTGTTTATTCTGTAATATTTAATTTAATGCCACTCAGTTCAGTTTAAAATATATTTAATATTTGTAGGTTGAGTTCTTGGCTGTCTGCTGAGAAAAGGTGGAGAACAAGTACATTTTTACTAACAGTACATATTTAACAAAATTGTAACATCAATATTAACTATTGATAATATTTCACATATGAAACATAAGATGTCACATGTGAAACATCATTCAGGTACATTTCTTTTCATTTCATCTGTGAATACCGTAATTTCTCATGAATATACATTAATTATATTAATACACAGTCCTGACAGTAACATAGATGTCTGATTTGGGGGGAGGGGTTAATATATATGTATAGTATGACGTGTATAATATATATCTATTCATATGACAGCATATTATTAATACGACAGTGTATTAAGCCCATTGTAGGCAAAAAAAAAGGGAACAGAATTGAGCAGAGGGGGGCAATATTCTAAGAGAAAAGTTGCAAATTTACGAGATTATAAAATCGAAATAAACAATATTATAAAGAAATATATTTATGAGAGAATAAAACTCACTGGCCGTGTATGATGTGTATAATAGTCGATATTCTTCTGTTTAAATTATTTTGCTTTGTCAATTTATTAACGTTCGTGTTTTATACAGTAAAATATGATGCTAACAACCGGCATTTATGCTAGCATTGTCACCCCAAGTATCTACACATTTATTTTTCTAATTACAATATCACGTGTGACAACGCCTCGTTAATGTCCGTAGGATAAAAACTGTTAATGGTTATTGTTGATTTTATTGATATGGGTCAAATTGTCATCTTATGGGGGTTTTATTGATCGGGCGGTTGGGCGAAAATGCTAGCATTGAAATTGATACATTGTTTAGTATAATATGATGCAACTTGTTTCTATAGGCTATTCAGTATTTAGGCTACATTCATCATGAGAAAAACATTTCTAGTCAGCCTAGGGCCACGGTGGTGTAGTGGGCAGCGAGAGGGTCCTGGGTTCGATTCCCGAGTTGGGTTCGGGTTCCTTCTGTGTGTTCGCATGTTCTCCCCGTGTAAGCGTAGGTTCTCTCCAGGTTCTCTGGCTTCCTCCCACAGTCCAAAGACATGTAGGATGGGGATAGGTTCATTGATGAGTCGAAATGTCCCGTTGGTGTGAATGGTTGTCTGTCTCTGTGATAGGTTACCTGTCCAGGGTGTACTGGGTGTCCTGGGATCGGCTCCAGCCCCCCCACAACCCTGAATACAGGATAAGCGGTAGACGATGGATGGATGGTTCTAGTCGGCCTAAATGAAAATGAACGAGTGTTCACCTATAACGTTTGAGCAGCTTTGGCTGAATGTAACAGTTTGTGTGGGGACGTAAAGGCCCAAATGCAGTCTGGGTTTGAAATGAGAGTGCCAGACTGTACATAATGCATTGTTACAACAGTGTTGTTAGAGAGCTAAAATATTAGCAAATTCATTCATAAATCTCCTGTTCTTCACCGTATATTCTTTTAATAAGAGTCATTTTAAATTGTATTTCAGTAATGTGTGTGTAAAACAGATGGATATGCTTTTTGGGCAAAATTTATTTTTCTCTGTTATTGAACTTCATATTTCACAGGTAGTACGTGTGGGGCCATCAGCGTGTGAATGTGTATGAATGTGTTGCATCCTGATGTGCAGGTGGCTCCTCTGCCATCAGCGAATCATGAATGTGTGTGTGTGTGTGCACGGGTAAAACTGACTTAATGTAGTGTAAAACGCCTTGGGTAGCTAGTTAACTAGAAAGGCGCTGTATAAATGCAGGTCCATTTTCCATTTGTACCGTATCAGCGTCTCCATTTTCTATTTTTTTATTTTCCACTGAAGTCATGCGTAATTAAACATTTTCTTTACAGTCCAAATTCATTCATTAATTAAGAGAAAGCTTGAATCAAAAATAAAATGGTATGTCATCTGGAATCATCTGTTTTTAAGCACCACATTTTGATAACATTTCGAGCCGATCATACAATTCAAATCACAGCTTTCTTTGGTGTTTCCATCTGTAAAACCACACATTGTTTGTCCGTGTTTTGTAAATCTGCGTAGCTCTGAGCCTGTCCATATATGTTATGAAGGTTTTATTGTGACGTGGTTCTGAGTCGGCGTGGTCTAATCCTGCAGGGAGAAGGCTCAGATCATGAAGAAGTCTGGGATGAAGCGGGTCCTGCTGCTGGGTTCAGGATACGTCTCTGGACCCGTGGTGGAGTATCTAACCCGCGACGAGAGGACCCAGGTCACTGTGGGTGAGTCTGCCATATCAAAGTGTGTATGTGTGTATATATAAAACAACGTGATCGTAGTTCAAAGGTCCACTTTGATTCCCTGAGTCTCATACAATTCAGTCACATTCTCATTGAAATGCCAAAGATCTGTTATGTTTGGTCATTGTTATGTAACTAAGTACATTTACTCAGACAACTTACTTAAGTACACATTTGAGGTACTTGTACTTTATACTTCTCACTACATCTCAGAGGTAAATATTGTACTTTTTACTCCACTACTTGCTTTAGTTAGTTGCAGATGACAGTTTTGCAGCCTTTTCCTGTCCTGTCTGATGGGCGAAGTACTCATGTTTTGCTTTTGTAAAAGTAGCTATACTATGTAGAAATACTCTTTTAAAAGCTCACTTGTTTTGTTTTAAATGAAGCCTGTCCCCCTGGCTATAATTATCTGAAGAGAGCCCGCCGCACTGGTCATGGTGGTCATGGTGGTCATGGTGGCTGTTACACACCGCAGTGATCTGAAACTGAGATTCTTCAGCCTCTCAGCTGCTTCACAGACATATCGCAGCAACAGACTGAGGACATCATCACCAGGATGAAACATTCCACCTGTGCCCTGGACCCCTTTCCCTCAGCCCTGGTAAAATCAAACCTCTGCACTTTAAGGCCCCTAATCACCCAAGTCATCAACCACTCACTCCAGGCTGGTTATGTTCCATCTGCACTCAAACTGCTGTCATCAGACCCCACCTCAAGAACCCAACCTTATATCCAGAAGTCCTCTGCAACTACAGGCCCATCTCCAACATCTCATTCCTGTCCAGAGTACTAAACTCACACTCCCTCTTTGAAAAATTCCAGTCTGGGTTCCGCTCCGCCCACAGCACCGAAACGCACTGGTCAGAGTCACCAATGACGTGCTGATGACGGCTGACACCGGATCACCATCACTCCTCATCGTCCTGGATCTGTCTGCAGCTTTCAACACGCTTAACCATAAAATCCTCCTCCATCGCCTCCATAACGCCATCGGACTCTCTGACTCCACCCTGAGCTGGTTCCAGTTCTACCTGTGTGGAAGAACAGAATACGTCTCCTTGGGAGGTGCAAAGTCCAAGACACACATCGTCATCTGTGGTGTCAAGGGTCGGTTCTCGGCCCCACCCTGTTCACCCTCTACACTCTTCCCTTTGGCCACATCATCAGCCAGCATGGAATAGCATTCCATTGCTACGCTGATAGGGATGGGTAAAAATATCGATTCAGCAATGCATTGCGATTCTTTTCCCCGCAATTCAATATCGATTCAGCAATCTTCTGAATCGATTCAAGCCCCTGGCCAGTGGGGGCGCTGTGACCGACACCCTCGTGTGATTCGCGCTGTATGGACGGGGGCCGCACTAGACCAAACCATTACAATAATGCGACCGGAGTGAGTACAGCGTTCACACCGGCCGCGGAAGCGCCGCGAATAGGCACGTAGCGGAGCCCGCTTCCTTTCGGCGCCCTTGTTAAGCGATAGTGTAGTTCATACCAGACGCGGAGCGCCGCAAATAGGTCCCGCGTCCCCATAACCTACATCACCTTCTCCTAACCTGGGTGTAAAATTTGACACCAATCTCACATTTGACACCCACATTAAATATCTTTGCAAGACCTCCTTTTTCCACCTCAAAAACTTTGCTAAACTCCGTCCCACACTCAGTCCATCAGATGCTGAGAAACTCATCCATGCCTTTATCTCCTCAAGACTGGACGACTGCAACGCTCTCCTCATTGGGATTCCTAGCAAGAGCCTTCAAAAACAATGCCGCTAGGATTCTGATCACATAACACCCATCCTTCATTCACTTCACTGGCTTCCTGTTTCACTCAGGATCAGATATAAAATCTCTGTCCTTACCCATCAGTACATCCAAAGAAATAGCTAGCTAAATATGTAATAATAATAATAGGAATTAAATGGTGCTTTTTTGGAGACAAAGGCACTTTACAGAATGTATATGTATGGCCTTCTCCTGACTGTTTCCTGTGTCTCCTGACTGTTTCCTGTGTTTCTTGGTCTCTCAGCCTCGATGGTGCTGAAGCAGGCGGAGGAGCTGGCAGCCACGTATCCCAACACCATCCCTGTGATGCTGGACGCCAGCAGCCAGGAGGGACACCTGGACTCGCTCATCAAAGATCACGACCTGGTTCTCAGGTGCAGCATGGACCAGTCACACTGTACACCAGAGTATTGTACTGTTAAATATGTGGATGGATAGGCTTCTAGTTGACTACTAGTATTTAAAGCTATACTGCTAGACTCAACTTACTTTTGGTACCAGGTCCTTTTCTGTTTGTTTCAGATTGTAGCCTCCCCCCTCAGGGTACGCCGTAGTGTACATAATGCATGGTGCTGTTTTGCTGGCAGACATTTTAAAAAATCTGGGTTGAGTGAATGAAAAAAGTTGCAACTCATGCAAGTGACATTTGTCTTTGCCCAATCGGCGTTCTGCAGTATTTTAACCCCACCTTCTAGTAGCTGCTCACCCCCCTAGACTGAGATGGTACCAAACAATTGTTGCAAATGAGCTTCTGCTATAATCGCTGTGGTACTGGCATCAGATAGCTGTCTTCAGTTTGTCTATGTTATTAAATAAAGTTTAGAGTTGAGTTGAGCCGTGCTGGGCAGTGGAGAAGAGGCATTTGTGTAAAAAAAAAAAAAGACATGGCTGTAGTGACTTCAGCAGCCAAGAACTGCTCCCAATTTTCGTTATGATCAATTATACTAATGAAAATCTTCAGTTTCCCTGTGGCACTAAAAGCGTGTCCTGACCTGTCTCCTCCTCAGCCTGCTGCCATACTCTCTTCACCCACTCATCGCCAAACACTGCATCAGGAGGAAGGTGAACATGGTGACGGCCAGCTACACAAGTCCGGCCATGAAGGAGCTGCAGAGCAGGTTAGTTTGAAGAATGTTTAACGATGTAAATAGTCAGAAACAACTCATTGTTTAAAGCAAAGTCTTTCCTCATTTCTGTAAATTCATCTAGAGGAGGTCTGTGAAAAAACATGGAAGATTAAACACAGTTTTTCCACACGCCACCCACCTGGATTAATCATGTTCTCTAATTTAGAGAACTAGACATTTCACTCCCCCTCTACTAGTCCCTGTGTGCTATGTTTCTTTTTATAGCATGTGCATGTACTTACTTAGTACTCAACTAACCTTCACTCTCTGAAATGATAAATAATAAAAACAGTTATGCTGCTGTTCCTCGTGCAGCTATGCTCTCTATTATGTTCACATATTACAGAATGTAATTATATTTTCCACATTAATGATATATTATTTAATTAACCACCGAGTGTAACCTCGTAAGAAAATTAAAATGCTGAGTTAAAATGCTGCATTGTGTGTGTGTGTGTGTGTGTGTGTGTGTCTCTGTCTCTCTCTCTCTCTCTCTCTCTCTCTCTCTCTCTCTCTCTCTCTCTCTCTCTCACACAGTGCGGAGGAGGCAGGCATCACCATAGTGAATGAGATGGGACTGGACCCGGGTATCGATCACATGCTGGCCATGGAGTGTATTGACCAGGCCAAAGCCGACGGCTGCACCGTGAGTCAGCACTGTGTGTCATTGATCCATTAAAGAGAGTCCACATGTTCACATCGCTTAATGTGGCGACCGAAGTTCAGCCCAACCTGCTGAAGAACTTATTTTAAACATGTTTAGCTCATTTATCTGGCTGGACACACAATTTAAAAAAAAAAAAATTCTGTTTTTAAATTTCACTCATTGCATGAATTGCAGAAATGACATTTAAATGGGTAGATGAAAACCCACTAAGTGTGTTTTAAATGTATTTCAGTATCCTAAAAATAGTGTTTGTAGAGCCCTACATATATCTTGATTTTGTTATTAAAAATACGAAGACATTTATTTTATTTTTTTTCATATTATTTGGTGTTTATTGTTAAGTAGGTGAACAAATGACTTGTTTAAAAATTTTAATATTACAAGTTTAAAAAATAAATCTCCAGCTCCAGATCTTGGCTCAGCGTTGTGGTTTCCGTCGACCAATCACGTTGTTGCAGTCTTGTGCAGGTAAAGTCTGAACCCTCTGGCTATCATCTGATGATGGTCTGGATTTTCAGTGGTTTAAAAGCAGCTTGTTTGCTGGCCACTTAGACGTCGTCTCTCAGCTCCAACTCACATCTCAATGAGCAGCACACTTAAAAGAAGGTCTTAGTCCAGCTATCAGACCTAGAGCTGGGTCTGTTTTCGAGATTTGATCTCTGAAAACTACAAATGAATGATGAACACTGTAGAAAACAGTGAGTGTATTATTCTGTGATTTGACGATATGAATGATGTGTTGTCCAGGTGGAGTCCTACAGCTCATTCTGTGGCGGTCTCCCTGCTCCTGAATGCTCAGACAATCCCCTTCGCTACAAGTTCAGCTGGAGTCCATACGGTGTCCTCCTCAACACCATCAGCCCCGCCATCTTCCTCCGAGACCACCAGGTACGACGTTATTATCGATATTATTACCACCTTAGATCCAGAGGGAAACCTGAACTTCGGTGTGCGTGTGCAGGTGGTGAGCATCCCGGCCGGCGGATCTCTGATGGAGTCCAGCGCCCCCATGGACTTCTTTCCTGGTTTCAACCTAGAGGGGTTCCCAAACCGCGACAGCACCAAGTACGCGGAGTCTTACGGCATCCAGACGGCACACACACTGATCAGAGGAACGCTGCGTTTCAAGGTACCACACACACACACACACACACACACACACACACACACACACACACACACACACACACACAGTGTTGCTTAAGAATTATAGCCTTAAAAGTGCCGATTCATTTTCTCAATGAATGAGTTATGATCAATCAATATTCAATTGTTTTTGCTGTAGTGAGAAATGTGCATCAGGAAACAGTAATAATAATAATAATAATAATAATAATAATAATAATAATATACATCATCATATAATTGAGACAGAGTCAATGTCATGTTTGGAAAATTACTAAAACTTTTATCGAGATTCATCAGCTAAATTCACTCATTATGCAGTAAAATATCTAATGCTTCTAGATGAATAATACTGCTGCATATTTTATACTTTTACTGTTGGCTTGTCTAGAGCGATGCTTCATATTCTATGAGGTGTATGTCAGATAAATAAAGTGGAGTAGAAGTGTAATGTCACGTTAAATGGAAACACTCAGAGTTCAAAATACTTCAAGTCTATACTCGTTTGCATTCCACCTCTGACTTCCTGGTTTCCTGTCTGTAAACGCGTTCTCTGTGATTCTGGTCTCGTCCCACAGGGCTTCACCAAGGCCATGAGTGGGTTCGTCAAACTGGGTCTGATCGACAGCGAGTCCTGTCCCGTCCTGCAGCCCACTTCCTCTCCTGTTTCCTGGGTAAGTAGCTCCCCCGAGGATCCCTTCGGTGCAACAGGGACGATGGCTGAGAGGCAGCAGCCTTCTGTCCCCGTCTGTCATTCAGCTTCAGAAAACAAGTTGTTTTGCAGCTCTTCCTCTCGACGCATCCGTGGAAGTGGCTTTGCTTAAGAGTTGATTGCTGTCAATAGCTGCTTGTCAACATCAAGGCTGCAGTGAGCCAAGGCTGTTGAGATGATGAGAGTTTACAGCAAGCGATGTTTGCCCTCTTTATCCCTTTCAGCACAACAAGCTGCATGTTCACGATACGTTCATCAGAAATGAAAGCACGATTAACACAGTTAAACCTGCCACTTGTCTTTCTTTGTGTGGGAACGAGATGCATCTGCAAAACGTCTCTCAACATGTCTAATGTGCATGAAAAGAGGAGCTAGGAGATGGGCTAGGAGCTAAAGAGGAGCTAGGAGACAGTCTAGGAGCTAGGAGACAGTCTAGGAGCTAAGAGGAGCTAGGAGACAGTCTAGGAGCTAAAGAGGAGCTAGGAGAGGAAACAGACCTAGGAGGAGACATCTTGGGTATAGGAGGAATCAGCTCACCATTGAGAGTGTTTTGAATGGATGGTGTTAGGAGGATGAAGGACCTGTGGTAAAACTAGAGTGTGGTCCGTCTTCTCTCCACAGAAAACTCTCCTCTGTAAGCAGATGGGATTGTCCTCTTCCGTCTCTCACGATGCCTTTGAAGAAGCCGTGTACGAACGAATAGGACAGGACGACTTCACGATGGACACCCTGAGATGGTGAGACTGGAAACACTGGTCGGGATTCCTGCTGCACCGGGAAATGTAAACAGTTTATCTCTGAAGCTGAAGCTTCGTAGAACGTCAGGGATACCTGGGAACATGACCAATAGCAGAGTGCAGTAATTATAGCAAATAAAAAGGGTTTTCAGGTTGATTGAAACGCAGTTTCGCAGCTCCAACAAAGATCATTAAAGCAACACTAAAGAGTATTTAGTGCCTTAAAATAATGTTTCCAAAATAGTTTCAGTGGTTCATCACCTCAAAACCGGTGAACGGCACTTCAGCATTTACTCTGCAGCCCTCTATCGGCTGTAACCGCACTATGTAACTTTGCCTCGTCGGGTAGTGGTTTTTTTAGTTCTAATGAGACTACCAATTTGACCTGCTTCACAGCAAGCGTTACAAAAGCCGGTAGGTGGAGGCTCTGCATAGAGATCAGTGGGAGAACACCCGGCAGGTGCGTGGAAGATACCTTGCAGCTAGGTAGTTTTTAAATTGGCGTCATGGCAGAGCCTGCAAAGAAAAGGAGGAGTATAATGCCCGATGAGGCAAAGAAAAGAAACCGGGAGCATGACAAAGAACGAGCACGTACGAGAGTGAATATCATACCGGCTCACTCTTGTTTGCGAGAGCTGAAGGAAGCTACAAAATGCAAGACGGATGGTGACTTGGCTTTGTTGCTGCTGGACTTGTAAATAATACCAGTAATCATTTTTTTTTCCAACAGTGTGCATCTGTGTACAATACATTGTCGATTATTTTATTGGCTCATGTTAGCTAATCTTAGCTAAGGCCTTAGCTAGTCTACCTTGTCACTGGACATCGTTTAAATCTTTCATCGTTTCCAGAGCCAGTTCTGCATACAAACAAGTTACGTGCGTGCGACGGTAGGCTGCGGTAGGCTAAATTATTTACAACAGCAGTTCCCTTCCAACCTGTAGGGGGACCGAAGAGGAAAAGTTCTTAAGTGTTGCTTTAAAGCCCATACTTCATAAGAATTATTATATTTCTTATAGTAAATTATTATAGTGTGAATCTAGAAAGCAAATCATTAAAATGTTATTTTAAGGTAGAGTATCCACATGAAATCACATGAATGAATTTGCAGTCACACCTAGTTTAAGTTGTCTAGCCCCCCCACACCCACCCAAAACAGTCAGCCTGGGGGAAGCACTGTGGTTGTTTGCTGCTAATAAATGGCCCACATCCTCCTTCCCCTCTGGTTGTGAGGAAGTTCACCATGTGTGAGGTTCTCCTCGGCTCCCAGCAGGCATCTGCTGCTCTTCGGCGGCGTCGGCGGTATGGATGGCAGCCTGAGAACAAGGCCGAGGCTGCTCCTCTTCTGCACAATTTTCACTTCTCTCCTTAATGAGGATGCTTGAAGTGGTGTAGCGCGCACGCTCTTCAATTTAAATAAACTTTTCCAAAGGTCTCTTCAGACCAAGGCTCTGTGCCGCCATTGTTCTTCTGCTGCTGCTGGCCCGTGTTGGCATTGAAACGTGAATTCCTCCACCGCTAAAAAGTGAACTGTTGGAAAAATTCCATCCATGCAGTTAAAAGAGTAAAAAGCCAACGCGCTCGCAGCTCCAATTGAATGACTTGTTGTTCATTTATTCAATTCACCAGCAAAGCAGCGACAAAAAGCAACTGCTCATCTCTTTAGATTTAGCCAAGGATGTGTGGGCCAGCGCCGCTGGCTGTCGGGTTATTAAAGCACAGTCATTCTCTTTGAAACCTTTTGAAACAGCTTTGTGAAGGTTATTCTATTGTGAGGAAAAGTCTTTATCGCTCTCGCTTTTGCTCTCTCTCTTTCTCTCTCCCCGTGTGTTCTTCAGGTTTGGGATGCTGAGCGACGAGTCGGCACCTCACGCTGTCAGCGTGCTGGCATCTCTGGCGAAACACCTGGAAGTCAAACTCTCCTTCGGTAAGACGTTGTCTCCTATTAGTACCACACATCAGTACCAGATGTAGTACTAGTACATCAAGTACTAATGACTTCCCTTCTGTTGGTCAGGTAAGGGTGAGCGAGACATGATCATCATGAGGAATGACATTGGGCTTCGCCACCCGACTGGCGAGCTGGAGACCAAACACATTAGTCTGGCGGTGTACGGCGACCCCAGCGGCTTCTCCGCCATGGCCAAGACCGTAGGATATCCAGCAGCCATTGCTGCCCGCATGGTCCTCGACGGTAAGTTGCGACGGTCAGGAAGATTGTCTCTGTTAAGTCAAATAAAATAAAACCCTAAATCTGTGCACTTCCTGTCTGCAGGTGAAATCAGCACAAAAGGCCTTGTGGTTCCGGTGACGAAGGACTTTTACGGGCCGGCGTTGGCCCGGCTGAAGGAGGAGGGGCTTCACTTCATGTCCAAGAGCACCCTGCAGGAGTAGAGCCCAGCCCTCACAGCAGTTTCTCAAATAAGTATATGGAAGTAAATAAAGGAACAAAACCGGGATTCCAAGAAGCTACTGCGGAATGAAATTCTGAACAATTTATTTTCAAACTGTTTTGTACCCGTTTGTAAATTTAATGGCAAAAAGAGGAAAAGGCAGCTGGTGGTCATATGCATATGAATGTTAGCATCCTGACTTTTGCTTATTTAGCTCTTCTGCTGCTGAACTGGAATCGTTTCACTGGTGTCAACCAGAGAAAGTTCTTCTGTGAAGATGAGTCGAAGCTCCACTGATCACTATTCTTCAGAGAAAACATGTCACTAATGAGGTAAAACTACTGTAGAAACCAGGTGGAGACACCTGGAGACAGTTCCTGGAGACCTTAGGATCAAGTCTAAAAACGCATCCTGATCCAAGTGTTCAATCAGCCATCAGAGCGACGCTCACTGCAGACGAGTTTAATGCTTCACGCAAACATAAATCTGCATGTTTTTATTCACCACAAAGTGTCGTTTGGTTACAAATCAACATCATGCTGAACCTTTTTTTCCCCTTCATCACCTCAAACAGCATCTGATTTCTGTATTGATTAAAATCTCACGAACCAGCTCAACACTGCAGCGACCTTGAGTCGTTATATCATGAGATGTTGTTGGCTGGTGATGATGAGTCCTCAGCTGGTTTGTACAAGATCATGAGTTAATCGTTTTATTTTTTTGATCCAGGTTCATGTTTCTGTCTCTCGGCCTCAATATCTCAAGTATTAATAATAATGTTAAAACACTTGATTTGTAAGTGTTTTCTGTTGAAATTAACAACTCAAAGTACAACAGTTCATTATCTTATGATCACATGTTACATTAAGAGCTTTAGCATTAATTCATATACATTGGAGCCCCCTTGTGGCGGATTTGAACATTATTTGCTCTGAAACACCATCGTGATTGTATCAACATGTACGCTGCAGCTAATGTTAGTTTTTTCTGTTGGTCTGCGAAGATAATGTTAGCTGGTCCTGTCAGTCTGTGAAGCTAATGTTGCCTTGTTCTGTCAGTCTGTGAAGCTAACATTAGCTTGTCCTGTCAGTCTGTGAAGCTAACATTAGCTTGTCCTGTCAGTTTGTGAAGCGAAACTATTGTTAGCTTGTCCTGTCAGTCTGTGAAGCTAAAGTTTGCTTGTTCCGTCAGTCTGTGAAGCTAACATTAGCTTCTCCTGTCAGTCTGTGATGCTAACGTTAGTTTGTTCGGTCAGTCAGTCTGTGAAGCTAACGTTAGCTTGTCCTGTAAATTTCTGAAGCTAATGTTACCTTGTCCTGTCAGTCTGTGAAGCTTACATTAGCGTGTCCTGTCACTTTGAGCGAAACTATCGTTAGCTTGTCCTGTCGGTCTGTGAAGCTAACATAAGCGTGACCTGTCAGTTTGTGAGAGCGAAACTATTGTTAGCTTGTCCTGTCAGTCTGTGAAGCTAACATTAGCTTTTCCTCTCCGTCTGTGAAGCTAACGTCAAAAACAACAATTAAATAAATGACAAATAATTTCAAACGTATATAGTTCAACATCGTTGATATTGTTTTTCATCCCAGGAGTTCAATTTAAATTGCAATATTAAATAGAAATGTCAAAAAAAAATTCTCAGATCATTTCACCTAAAATAACCACTAAAATGTGTTATCCTCAGAATATGTGTCATTAACTCACAATCTTGATACATTAAATGAAACATGATCAATTACCGCTTATGTTGAACTCAAAGGTGGATATTTAGAATTGAGACATTTTAAAGAATGTTTTAAGAGGTTCTGTATTTGTGTAAAGTTTCCCAGAGTATTTATGGTCTAACACCTGAGCAATATTTATTTGACTTATTGTGGGGCAATGTGGTGACCTTTTCAACGGTTTGTTACGTGTTTTAATAAGTTTGAAAGTTTAAAAAAAATATCTATCTACAAAGTTATTTTATACATGCCTGAGATCTATTTTTTAATAATATCCATATGTAGACAAGAGTTAGTTTATTCATGGGTTTAAACAGCATTATGCTGTTTGATGTCTTGGTAGATTTGACCCTCATCATATTAAAAAAGAATCACATTTTTATAAATTCAGGTGAAACTTCACATGTAGCATGTTCGTGATCTTGATTAGGTTTGATTAATCTTTGGTGGAGCCATTGTTTTCTCTTTTGTTTCAGCTTCATGTTTATTGCATTCATGATTACTAAACACGCATTTGTTTGTACACAACACTTGATTTTTGCTGTCTAAAAATATGTATAAGAAAAGAATTTAAAAAATCTGTCAAGTTCTTTCTGCTTTCATCAATTCATCACAAAACATTGTTGATTTGCAAATCTGCATTTTTAATCACAATGTTTATTAATGTATCTCTTCAATGCAAATCTGATTTACATTTTTTTTAAAGAAGTATTTTTTATGTATTGATTCAATATAATTAATTCAAAATCTCTTTGCCATGAAAATAATATATTTAATGTGAGAAAGGCGTTGCAACACAGATGGTCACAAATAACTTTGCATTCATTGAGAAAAATATGCTTGTTGCCTCGACAGCACTCCTTTCATTCCTACCTTTCACAATAAAAGCCTTAGACATGCAGCATCACTGTTTACCAGGCGAACTAAAATGACAACAAATTAACTTAAAATATGTATAATACAACAACATATGAGCGAAAACGACTCAACTAGTGTCTGAAAGTGTTTTTTCATGTGACAGATGAACTTACTATACAGCCCTCTACATAGAACTCACTGGATGGTGGTTGATTTCAGACACAGCCACAATCTTTCATTAGTCTGTTGGCACATCAGAGCTTCCATATAGGTGTATTTACCTCATGAGATAGGATACATTTCATGTGGTAATTGGCCTTTTTTTTTAAAGATTTAAGCAGAATAAACCTGATTCCAGCTGCAGCTCATCTCATTTTAAACCTACAAATTATATCTAAACTATCTGCATGATGGCAACCCAGTGGAGGTAAGTTGCTTCTTTTTTCTGATGCTTTTTGTGTGAACTTCTTTTTTAGATTTTTTTTTTTATTTTTTTTATTTTTTATTTTTACTAATTTCTAATCATCTCTGAAGCTCCTGTCTGTGTTTCAGTTCTTATGCTGCCTGCTATTTTGTAAATAATGAAATAATAAAGTTCAGTGCTGAGATACCTGAGAATTTTGATTTGTTCATTTGTCCTTTTTCCCGCTTAATTTGTGTGACAACTGTTGTTACTTAAGGTGGATATATTAAACAGGAAAATTTGTAAATGAAACTGCCCAAAAGTATACAAGTACTTAATCAAAGTTAAAATATACATGTAACTTTAACTTGTAATTGAGTACACAGTTGTAGTATCCAAATCCTTATCTTCTGACTATCTAAAATCTGACTCTCAGATTCAAGTGATTAGTCAAAGGTTTTGTGAACCAGACCCTGGAACCCTGGATTTTCTTGGCCGCCAGCTCATCTGCTCCAAAAAAAAAAAAAAAAAAAGAAGACAATCAGCCTGTTTCCTTCCTCGCAACTTGGAGGCAGCCATGCAAACTAGGCCACCAAGCAGAGGATAATTGGGCATGTAATTGTAAAAAGTCAAAAATGCAAATGAAGGTGTGGATACGGGGCAGGTCAAGATGACGTCTGGGACACTTGACCTAGTTTCTGTCCTGAAAAGGCGCGTTTCTTGCAGAGTCTTAGCCCGGATTAACACATGGGAAATCAATTTGAATAACCGGTTCAGTGCAGGGATTAAAGCATGACTCCATAAAGGGAAAATATATAATCCACAATTCGGGACAGCACTTGGTTTTCACCAGAGCACGTATTTTCTCTAATGTTGTGTTTGTCATCAAAACCTCTCTCCTGTCAGGCGCACAAGACTTGCCGTTGTGACCTCTGACCTTCCTGTTGGCGTCTGTGAGGCCGACGATGGAGGAGCTCAGGCTCATTCTGCTGCCGTGAGTCACTCTGAATCAATATACCAGCTAAAGGAAATATGTGTAACCTGCTTTCTCTGCATTCAACGGCATTTTTATTTAAGGTGGAAATGACCGGTCGCTTCATTGTAAAAAGACGCAGCGACAGGTGTCGGGCGTCAGTTGAACATTGCATTTGAGAAAGAGAGACGGACAGATTCTGTTGCTGGTGTAGCTGCTGTGTAGTTCAGCTAGTGGCCTTATTGTCGACCACATTAGCCTCGGTGATGTGTGCGCAAAGATTGTGTAACCTCGTTAGTTGCTTTGGCCTGCATCCATGAAACATGGTAAGTTACATATAGATAGGCTAAGTTGCACCCCTTCCTGTGTCCCAACCTTATTTTGGAAAAAATATGTACGGTAGTCAATAATTAGAGACAAAATAATTGTTTGATTCCATTTGTCAATTTAAAAGATAATTTTTCACATCACGAAAGTTTTCAGTTTGTCGTAGTAAGTTTTGTGTGCACACAGAGACCTGTTGTTAGTGTGAGTAATGTAACATCCTGGTACCGAACACACAGAGAGACCTGTTGTTAGTGTGAGTAATGTTACATCCTGGTACCGAACACACACAGAGACCTGTTGTTAGTGTGAGTAACGTTACATCCTGGTACCCAACACACACAGAGACCTGTTGTTAGTGTGAGTAACGTTACATCGTTACATCACTCTCCTTTTCTTTGGACACTCTCTGTCCCCCAATCTCACGACCTGCGCGATCATCTCCCTCCCCTCCCTGGCTGTCTGAACCTCTGCGAACCAACAGATCATTGTTGCGAGCGTCAGAGAGAAAATGGAAGAAATCGGGCCAGCACGAGGACTTGCTCACTACCACCACCTCCTCTCTGACTTCACCTCAACTGTTTCGGCAGCTAAATCTGCCTTCTACCTGGCAAAGATCAACTCTTCTGCCTCCAACCCCAGGAAACTCTTCTCCGTGTTCTCCTCCCTCCTCACCCCTCCTACCCCTCCCCCCCTTCCTTCCTTCCTTACTGCCGATGACTTTGCTACTTACTTTACCAAGAAAGTAAATGACATCAGCTCCTCATTCACACCTATTCCCTCCCAGAAGACATCTCCCCCAACTCTCAACTCGGATGGTCTTACCAGCTTTACCCCCTCACCTCTGAAGACGTTCACGCACTTGTTACATCTAACCGTGCCACCACCTGCTCCCTCGACCCTATTCCCTCCTCTCTTCTCCAAGACATCTCACACGACATCTTGCCATTCCTCACCACCCTGATCAACTCCTCCCTCACCTCAGGTGTCATTCCAGCGGATTTTAAGACAGCTACCGTGAAGTCTCTCCTTAAAAAACCCACCCTAGACGCTACTGACATCCAAAGCTACAGACCTGTATCTCTTCTTTCATTCCTCTCTAAAACCTTGGAACGTGCCGCCTACAACCAACTGTCATCCTATCTCTCGCTGAACAACCTCCTAGACCCTAATCAATCAGGATTCAGGACTGCTCACTCCACTGAGACGGCCCTCCTCACAGTGACCGAGTCCCTGCGAGACGCCAGAGCCTCGTCCCACTCCTCCGTTCTCGTTCTCCTCGACCTATCTGCTGCGTTCGACACAGTCAACCACCAAATCCTCCTCTCCACTCTGGCTGAACTTGGCATAACTGACTCTGCTCTCACCTGGTTTACATTATACCTGACAAATCGCACCTTTCAGGTCACATGGAATGGCTCTATGTCCAAACCCTGTTCTCTGGACACGGGTGTCCCTCAAGGCTCAGTATTAGGACCGCTTCTGTTCTCACTATACACCAGATCACTAGGTTCTGTTATCACATCGCATGGATTCTCCTACCATTGCTACGCAGATGACACCCAGCTGTTCCTCTCTTTTCCCCCGTCCTCTGACACTCACATTGCAACTCGCATCTCGGACTGTCTGGCTGACATCTCTGTCTGGACAACTGCACATCACCTCAAGCTTAACCTGAATAAAACCGAACTCCTCTTCATCCCAGGGAAAGACTGCCCTCGCATGGACCTGTCGGTCACTGTCGAGGGCATCACAGTATTGCCGTCGTCAACTGCGAGGAACCTGGGTGTAATCCTCGATGACCAACTGTCCTGCACCCCCAACATCACTGCTGTGGCCCGATCCTGCAGATTTGCCCTCTACAACATCCGCAGGATTCGGACCTTCCTCACAAAGGATGCAACGCAACTCTTGGTCCAAGCACTGGTCATCTCCCGCCTTGACTACTGCAACTCTCTCCTGGTCGGACTCCCGGCCTCTGCGATTAAACCATTGCAGCATATCCAGAACGCTGCAACACGCCTTATCTTCAATCTACCCAAATTCTCCCATGTGACCCCCCTCCTCCGTGACCTCCACTGGCTCCCTGTTGCAGCACGCATCCAATTCAAGACGATGACACTGGCCTTCAGGGCCATCAATGGAACAGCACCCATCTACCTTCAAACACTGGTCAAACCTCATGCCCCGAAGCGAGCACTTCGCTCCTCTACTTCAGCTGGCCGGCTGGTACCACCATCGCTGAAATCAAACAAATGTCGCTCAGCAAAGTCCAGACTCTTCTCTGTTCTGGCGCCTCAGTGGTGGAACGAACTCCCGACTAATGTCAGGTTCCGAAAAAGGCTCAAGACTCACCTGTTCAGACTTCACCTCGACTAGCATGACCCACTAACAAAAAAAAACCTTACCTATAGCACTCTGATCGTAGCACTGTTGCTCTTGAAGTACTAGTTTACTCAGATGAGGACCTAACACTTGTTCTATTTTTAGCTCTTACTTTATCGGCAATGATACGTTGTGGTTTCCTTGTTTCCTTCTTTTGACAAATGTACTTATTGTAAGTCGCTTTGGACAAAAGCGTCTGCTAAATGACCTAAATGTAAATGTACAGAAGACCTGTTGTTATAGTAACGTTACATCCTGGTACCCAACACACAGAGAGACCTATTGTGATAGTAACATTACATCCTGGTACCGAACACACAGAGAGACCTGTTGTTAGTGTGAGTAACGTTACATTCTGGTACTGAACACAGAGAGAGACCTGTTGTTAGTGTGAGTAACGTTACATCCTGGTACCTAACACACAGAGAGACCTAAGTATTTGTCATTTAGTAACATGAATCTTTTTGTTGGTAATGTTAACACACAGTAACAAAACACTCCAACAGGCCTTTTCTTTGGTATTCACTTATTTAATCCCCTAGCTAATAATCCAGCAGTGTTTTGTGTCCAGCTAAAAAACAAACATGTCAGTACCCCATGCATCACATTTAGTCTGTTACAAAATCCAGAATATAAAAGCATTAATGTTCTCCAACTAAGCAATTAGAAATAACCCATACAATTTGAATGCACTAAAAATGGTAAAATATAAAAATCTAAAAGTATAAATAGAAATTTGGTCCATCAAGTTATATTATATACATTAGATTATTATTATTTATTATTCCAGGCCCTTATTTTGTAATTGAATTCAATAGCACAACGCTGCTACCATTGAGATGGTATTTACAGAAAAGAGTTCAGTGCAGGAGCTCTAAAAAAGACAAGCTAACAAAATATCTCATTTGATGTAAAAAGATGCCTTTTCCCCTTTTTTCCCCATTTGGCTCGGTGCCAATAAATACAAAGGTTTAGGAAAGTTTTGTAAGTTGAGTGAAACATCTCAGGGCAGTACAGCGTTAAAACATCAGACAATTAGTCTACACCTTGTATCAACGTTAAAAGTACAGGATGAAAAATACAAAAAGGCACACATTACAAAACCGCAGGCAGTCCAGATCCAGTGAAGAAGAAACTTGTTCAGTGTGTACGGGGCACAAACGCCGAAGTTTTTTATTTAGTAGATGAGTCTGGAATCAGGAGAAGTTCTGTTCTTATTGAAGTCGGAGGACAAAATGCTGTTGCTTTTTTTGTTGTTGTAAAAGTTAAAAAAGAGTTCTTTGTGTTGTTTGGGGGGGGGGGGGGGGCAGTTACACCAGGGATTCAAGGCTCTCGGCAGTGCTGGCAGTTCCCACCACAATGGAACCATTGTTGTCAGAAGACTGGAAGGTTTTCTCATCTTCTTGTGTCCCGATGAGACTCAGCATGGCTTTGTACAGGAACTGGTACTGCTCCTGTGAAGCAACGCGAGTAACTGATTGATTGATATTGCATGGTGTAAAGTAAATATGTTTGTCTGACATGGAACTTGGTGAATACAAAATAACACCCATGTTGTAACAGAGGGAAATTATTAATAGTATAAGTGACAAGCTGTGTGACAGACAGTATGTTATCATCAGCATATTGTGAGACAGAAAACAGCCTTACGATGTCACTGAAGGTTCCTGGTCTCATGAGGTTTGTCAGCTTGGCCACTTGGAAGACATCGACTGATCCTTCGGCCTCCAGCTGACGAGTCAGAGATGATAGAGCACAGAATGTTCCGGCCGTGGCTCCACCCACACTAGTGAAAGAAAATTCAAACCCTTGCTGATTTTCACTGTAAAATATTCAGAACAAATTTTTATATTCTAATGGTTCATGTTCACTACTCGGTGAAGGTCTTACTCATCGTGGACCACAATGGGGCTGTCGTTGGGGGTACTCTCCTCCTTCACCAAGTTGAGGAGCTCAAAGGTGTTGCTGATGGGACTGTCAGGATTTGGCCAGCGGGGGGCGCGATAGTGTTTCACCTCCAGAACATAGTCGTCCTGTTGAGATAAGGATGGAAGAGATTCGACATCCGTCACAAAAAATCAGTGAGTTTTTTTTTTTTTTTACCTCTTACCCTAGGCTGGGTGAACCCTGCCTGAACTTCCGGGAAATTTGGATTTCGCTCGGCAGTTTAGGCTGGACACCCTCAGGCTTACTTTCGCTGTTACATTGCCAGAATCTTTGGCTCCAATCAGAAACGGCCATTCTCTCCTGGCACGCTCTGATTGGTTGTAGGACTATCCAATTGCGTACGGAGTCATTTGAACGATGCCCATTGATCCCGCCTCTTGAGCAGTAGAAACAAAGCGCAGCTTCCCCAGACTAATGTTCAATCTTAAAAGATTGACCTTAGTATGGTGAAAACCAGACTACTCTTACCCCTTAACACAATACAGACACTGTTTCGTACACTTTGTTGTGTTGTAGATGATTTTAAAATGTTGGCTAGGATGTCATGAAATAAGTGTAGTATGTTGAAAAAAGTTGCAGGATGTAAAAAAAAATGTATGAAAACGTAATTTAAAAGTCCTCGTAAAGTATGTTAAAAATCCATATTATAGTTTGATGAAAAAAGTAATTGTGTATATATATAATATATATATATATAACGCTGTACTGCCCTGAGATGTTTCACTCAACTAACAAAACTTTCCTAAACCTTTGTATTTATTGGCACCGAGCCAAATGGGGAAAAAAGGGGAAAAGGCATCTTTTTACATCAAATGAGATATTTTGTTTGTTGTGTTGTGCATGTCGAAAATAGTCAAACGTAATATATATATATATATATATATATATATATATATATATATATATGTTTGTTGTGTTGTGCATGTCGAAAATAGTCAAATGTAATGAAATCTTAAAAAAAAGCTACAGTATGTTTTGTTAAATATTATAAAAAGGGGTTAAAAAATGTCATAGCATAGTACGTCGAAAAAAAGTCACAAAAAAGAATGAAAGTATAGTATTTACAATAATAGAAATTGTGAATTGCTTTGAAAAATGTCATAATGACATTAAAACGTCATGAAAACGCCGATACCATAAAAAAATCATCACACACGTTGAGAAATATGTGAAGCTGTCATGTTCCCGGCTGCACTCACCTGTGTGGCCTCCAGTACGTAGTCCTGGACCACCAGCATGTCCTCATTGGCCAGACAGATGTGGTTCTCACTCCTCTGGGTCACTGTGAACATCTCATAGCTGATTGGCTGACCTTTACGGGGCCAGGCGAGACACAGCTCCTCCCCCTAGTGGAATATGGAATAAAAAAGTATTAAAAAGGCATAGTATAGTTTTGCCAGTAAAATCATGAAGATGTGGTAGTATAGTATATGATAATAGTATATTATGCCATGAAATGTCATCATTGAGTAAAACCAGGTAAAATTATAGTTCAGTATTTAATAAAAATGGCATAAAAATGGTCAGCCTCGTTAGTAGCCACATGGTCACCTGCAAAATTAGCTGCTCTCACTGTTTTATCTTTCCGGAGCATTTTGTCAACAAGTGAAACCAGATACAAAGTCAACCAACTGAATTTATTATTCAAGTGTTTTCAAGTGGATTTTATTTTGGCAACCAGCAATGGTGGATATTGTTGCTATTTTACCATCTGTTTACAATTCCTGTAGTTCTTTACATGTCGGTCAGAATTTTCCAAATTGTAATAAAACCCAGAGGCTGAACTAAACACAGCTGGAGTTAGGTTGGGGTTAGCCTAGCTTAGCACAAAGACTGGAAGCAGGGGGAAACAGCTAGCCTTCCAGTCTCCAGCTCTGTATTTACCACACAGACATGACATTGACCTCCACCGGAGCGTCTCACTCTCTGACACAAAAACAAGTCCATGTCCCAAAAAGTCTCGTTCATTCTTTTAAGGTCGGAGTCCAGATTTTACAGGTAAGAAACTAAAATTCCTCACCTCGCCTGAAGGTGTCCCCGGCAGCGAAACAATGACCTGGGCGTTGTGGTCCCATATCATCCTCCAGAAGTCCTTTACAGTGCCGGGCAAAGGACTCTGGGTAATGATGAACTCGCTGCTCTGTCTGTAACCCTGCAAGAACACAACGGGGTTCCATTTTTTGTTTCACTTCCACATGAGGCTGATTACAAATGCACATTAAGATGATACATTTCCCTTTTGTTCACAATCAAATTACAGCTGTAGAGTTAGCTAGTCGCTAACAGGATGCTAACGGTGCAGGAAGCCATTGTCTCGGCTGGCCCTGCACCTGGACCGTCTCCTCATGTAAACCTGGACAGGATGATCTTACTGTGATGTACGACGCGTTGATATAGTCCGACGTTTCCCCTGCCATTTCGGACAGGCGAACTCGCGACCTCTCGACTGCAAACACAGATGGAAGAAAAAGTGTCAACATCGTCTTTCATCATCTAACGTTTGCAAACTGTAGCTGAAGAGACAAATTAAACATTAACGTCTTCATTATGAGCGGTGCAGCTCCAACATGGCCGCCTCACCGGGAACCATGGAGCAGCTCCGGTTCTTGCTGCGGTTGTCGTCCTGCAGAGCTGCAGAGAAGTCGCACTGCTTCACTCCAGGGTGAGCAACCAGCTGTGGGGAAACACCAAAACATCTGTCAGAGCTGCCAAACCCTCCACTGAATGTTAACTTAATTTCTTGGTTCTTTATTTGGGTGTTTTTAAAAGTACTTTCGTCCGGGTAACGATAAAAACAGAAAACATCAAATCCTTTCTTTCCAGAACCTTTTAAATCGTCCCAGTTCTTTCCACTTAAACAACCAGAACTTGTTTTACTTTTTTATTCACACAAACAATTTTATCGAGTGTTTATTCTATAATTGTTTCCTTAGTCTTAAATTATTTTGGTGATGTTGAGTATGTTTTGGGGAGGGAACTATTTCCTGTTGAACAGCGGTTAGCTGGTGAAAATATACCATAGCCAATGTTGCAAATAAGCCAAATTGGTTTTGAAAAATGTCATAAAACAATTAAAAATGTATATTCTATAACAGATTATTTGTGGTTTTATTCAGTAAAAATGAATACAGCCACGTTTCTGAGACGTTGGTCTAAATGAGCCGTTAGACGAACACAGTGGGAAACGTAGGATGAGCTGCTCACCTTGAACTGCTTGTCGAGGCGCGTCCTCCCAGCCGGACCCGGGATCAGCAGCTCGTCCACGTAGCGGTGCAGCTGAGCCGCCATCACCTCCGTGTCTCCGGACAAGATGGCTTCCACCAAGGCGTCGTGGATGAAGACGTACTGTTCCTGCATATAACCAGTAATTTAACATTAATGTAAAAATAAAAATAATACTGGTGTCACTTATGTGTGATACCGGTATGTTATTTTTAACCATTTGCTCTTAATTTTTTTCAACTCCTACAAACATTTCAAACCTCGAGGGTTTTAAGTAAAATCCAGCTTGACAAAGTTTTTTCCCTCACTGTTGTGTTGAGGTTTCAGTTTGTAACTTTCTTTTTTTCAAGGTTGGATGAGGCTTTAAATGAAAGTAAGGAAACGCTGGCCGTTAAACTTGAGGATTAAAAGAACAAAATGGTGCAAAGTGGCAACCATTAAAAACGGGCAGATTTCTCCCTTGGACACATTCACACATCAAGAAGCAGCAGGAGAAAAAAAACACTTGTTATTTACTTTGTAATAATAAGCTTTTGTGTCTCCTGCTGCCTCATGGCCCCTTGGCGCTCACAATCACGTGTTCAGCTTGGTAGCATGCAAACAGATCACCAACACTACTACAATGTATCGTGCTGCAGGAAAAGTCAGGGAATCATCGAAGTCGGGGTTGGAGTAATGATTTCATCTCTGTGGGGGTATATGCATACAAACTGATCTTTTTATTTTTTGTTGAAAAGCTCTCAAATTGATAGTACGGGTAGTGCCGTGGTGGTGTAGTGCAGTCATGCTGCATTCACGATGCTTTACTACAAGTTTAGGCTACTCTTATTACTCGTCATGTCAAGCTTATTATGCTGCTGTATTTTCAGGGCTGCCACACATATTTGAGCTGTGTTCATGGGAGCCAGTCCTCACTCTCTGGGAGCTCAGCTCCCACTGGCTCCCACCTAACTCCAACACTGATCAAAGTCATGAGGAAACGTCCTCTGGGAACCACAAATGCCTGTACAAAATGTTCTGGTGACCAAAATGGTAGATGGACCATCAATAGAACTACACTTCTAGTGTGGCTGAAAAGAACTGAAAATAAATAATTATATTTCAACATGTAGTTAAACTTCACTGTTCAACTCTAAGGATCCAAGTTTTGAACAAGCCATGTTTCGCCTGCTGGGTTCAGCTGAAATGAGTGAAGTGAAGAAGTGTATGTAGGTGTGACACAAGTTGACCTCTGACCTCTGTCTGAACCAGGTAGTTTCTCTGCGTGCGGATGTGTTTGAGGAAACCAGTGATGTTGACGGTGCCTTCCTCTCCCATCTGCTTCAGCATGCTGTCCAGGACCACGTAGGTGCCGGTGCGACCCACGCCGGCGCTGTGAGAAAGGTTGATGAGGAAGAATGACAGGAAAGAATGAAGTGAAGAGTTTACTGAAACGAACCCTCGCTGTAGAGTCTGATCAGATCTTACCTGCAGTGCACCACCATCGGTCCCATGACGTCCGTCTGGGCTTTGGATGACTTGCGGACGAAGCTGAGCAGCGGCAGCGCGAACTCTGGGACGCCCATGTCGGGCCACTGGGTATAATGGAACTGGGTCACCGTCCGCTCGCTGCTCCGCCCCTTCTGGGAGCCCTGCAGGGGGACGAGCACACAGGAAGTGATGCAAATAAACTGTCCTAAGTTATAATATGTTTAATACTTTATAAAATGTTGTATGTGTCTTTATAATATGTCATGTGTCTTTATAATATGTCATATGTGTCTTTATAATAAGAACTTACAATTGTTTGTTGAATAAAACGTTTTAATTAATTGAAATTAATTGATTTGTTGTTTGGTCTATTAATGTCAGAAAATGGTGAAAAATGTTGACCAGTGTTTCCCGATGATCAAGATGACGTTCTGAAATATAAATTAAATATTCACATTTAAGAAGCTGGAAGAAGCTTTGGCTAATTTTAATAGTTGACGACTAATCAATCAATCATTTTGGTGAAGCAAACCATGTTCCCATTGAAGTAATCTGCATTAGTGGTTCTATCTGAGGGGCAGAATGACCTCACAGATGATAATATTACTGCAGTGACTCTGTGAGCTGATTGGCTGTTGGCTGACCTTCTTGGTGTGGGTGTTCCTGACGGTGAAGGTCCTCTGGGTGTAGTAAGCCAGCACCCTGCTGCTCTTCACCGTCACCAGGAAGCCTCCGTACTCCTCCTGCAGCTCCGCCGGCCAGTACTGATCACACTTCCTCTGAGGACACAAGGCACATACCACCAATTATAAACCATTACAAGATTCCTGTCTTTATTCCCTGTAAATAAAAAATAGTTTCTGTTTTTTCAGGTTAAACAAACTGTCTGCCAGCATGCAATGGTTGCACCCGTTTTATTTATTACATACACTATATTGCCAAAAGTATTCACTCACCCATCCAAATAATTGAAATCAGGTGTTCCAATCACTTCCATGGCCACAGGTGTATAAAAGCAAGCACCTAGACATGCAGACTGTTTCTACAAACATGTGTGAAAGAATGGGTCGCTCTCAGGAGCTCAGTGAATTCCAGGATGCGACCTGTGCAACAAGTTGTGAAACTTCCTCACTCCTAAATAATCCACAGTCAACTGTCAGTGGGGTTATAACAAAGTGGAAGTGATTGAGAACGACAGTTACTCAGCCAAAGTGGTAGGCCACGTAAAATGACAGAGTGAGGTCAGCAGATGCTGAGGCACATAGTGCACAGAGTTCACCGACTTTCTGCAGACCTCCATACTTCATGTGGCCATCAGATTAGCTCAAGAACAGTGTAGAGAGCTTCATGGAATGGGTTTCCATGGCGATCAGCTGCATCCAAGCCATACATCAGCAAATGCAATGCAAAGCATCGGATGTAGTGGTGTAAATATAAATATATATATATATATATATATATATATATATATATATATATATATATATAGTTTAGTACACACACTCACACACACACACGGTAATTAGTACATTAAAACATCTGGTGATTCAGTGTGAACAAGAGTTTGGATGAAGCATTAAGTTGCTTAATTTTACTAATTTAGCAGCTGGCTAGTACGCTAACTAATGTTGGGTGAACATGTTTTCATGCTCCTCTGAGCAAAGTAGTCTCCTAGCGTGAGGAGTCAGGCGGAGGTCAGTGGGGTTTAATTTGTGGTCAGATGAACAGTAAATCCATCCGATTCAGAGCCCCATATCGCTAGTCTCTGAGCTCTTGTAGCCGCCATGTCGGTGCTACGTCAGGGCTTAATGTCGTAAACAGTCTCGGAGCTTTTATGAAGTAAAATAAAAGTCCGGGAACAAGTGAAGTCCGTGTGGTTGAGATCGGGTCACTCACTCGTCCTTTCTCCATCAGGTTGGTGATCATCACGATGACGCAGACGTTTTGCTCCCAGATCATCCTCCAGAAGTCCTCGGTGCTGGTCCTCAGGGGACCCTGAGCAGCAATGTACAACCGGGGCTTCCTAAAACCCTGAGGAAACAAAACATAATGTTTTCGTAGCAGCAACTCAACATTAACAATAGTTTACGGCTGCGAGACTCTACTTAAGTGCTATGAGCTAAAGGCCAAAGTTAGCATGCTAACATGCTGGTGTTTAGGAGGTTTACGTTTTTAAATGTTCTTAAATGTTAAATGTCTTAGTGTAGTGTGTCAGACCGTCAGCCCAGAACCCGGGTCACTTTAACCCAGAACCTGGGTCACTTTAACCCAGAACCTGGGTCAATTTCACCCAGACCCTGGGTCACTTTAACTCAGAACCTGGGTCACTTTCACCCAGAACCCGGGTCACTTTAACCCAGAACCTGGGTCACTTTAATGCAGAACCTGGGTCACTTTCACCCAGAACCCGGGTCACTTTAACCCAGAACCTGGGTCACTTTAATGCAGAACCTGGGTCACTTTAACCCAGAACATGGGTCACTTTCACCCAGAACCTGGGTCACTTTAATGCAGAATCTCCGTCGGCCGTTTGCCCCATAACAACCAAGTGACAGGGTTACCAGGGTTACAGTTTACATGCATGTCTGTCCATTGTCATAATGAGCATATCTTGACCAAACACAGTGACCGTTGACCCCCAAAAGCTAATTGTTTCAACCTTGAATAGGTGTGGACATTGTGCCAAATTTGAAGACATTTGCAAAATAAGAATAAAAATAGCAGCAGCTGTTGGTGGTACAGAAACTTAATAAATAAATGAATGAAATGAGTTGAACAAACCCACAAATGGTAAAACCTCAACCTGGTTTCCCCCAGGATCCCAGCAGTGGTCTCCTGGGTGAAAGTCCTGTGTTTGTCTGAGTTTCATACTCTTTATACTACACCGGTTACTCTGCATGTCTAGTTAAGAAACGGATTTACAATTAAAAGCCCGGTGGGTCGGTATCAGACACTAAAGGGGCACTGACCAAGATCACGAGTCCCACCAGTGAAGAGACATGACCACATTTCCGTCTATAGGGACATAAACAACGCTGGATTTGGAACACACAGAAAACCAGCACTTTTCAAACATTCTCCAAAGAAGAAAATATATTCAACTAATTTGTCGGAGCTCAAGGATCCACACGAACGTAAATATAACGTTTCTTTGTTTGAAAGAAAACGGCACGAGGCCCCTTTAAGGCCAGCGCAGGAAAGAAACCCGCCTCTTGTTCTCGGCAAAGGTCGGCGTTCAATCGCATCACCAACAGTTTCACGACCTTCACATGAAGTGTGAAGTTGCCTTTGCGCCGCGAGATGCAGAACAAAAGTGTGAGCTGGAGAGATCCTCGACACTCTGCAAGCCGACGCCGGCACTCCGGAGGCCGTCTGCTTTCAAAAACACGGCGAACGTTCAACATGAGATTTCAATGTGTTGTACATAATGGAGCCTCGCAGGTCGCCACAAACAACGCAGCGGAGCTTCAATGGGTTTACAATTATACAAGAGGGAAGAGAATACAGTCCAAACAGGACGTTTTTGACAGGAACGAGACTCGGGGGGAAGATGAAGGACTCGGTCGGAGCTCAGAAGGAAACAGAGAGCGCCTCACATCCACGTAGTTGGCGTTGATGTAATCCCTCGTCTTGCCATCTTTGTCGGCCTGCGGAGCGAGTCGCACTCGACTGTGGTCGTCTGAGGATCAACGACAGGAAGAGAAAAGAGCAAATTGTTAGCACATCGATATAGAAAAAGATGTTATTGTAAGATCTGCAGTTATTTCATCCTTTTGTTATTGTCAACAAAAAACATCTTTCTAAACAGTTCAGAGGCTTGATGTATGACAGGGGACATATCTAGACTTGGTAGGGGTCTAGGGGACAGATAGATAGACTTAGTAGGGGACAGACAGATATCCTTGGTAGGGGACTAGGGACAGATATAGACTTGGTAGGGGACTAGGGGACAGATATAGACTTGGTAGAGGGCTAGTTGACAGATTTAGACTTGGTAGGGGGCTAGTTGACAAATATAGACTTGGTAGGGGTTTAGGGGACAGATATAGAATTGAAAGGGACTAGTGGACAGATATAGACTTAGTAAGGGAGTAGGGGACAGATATAGACTTGGTAGGGGTCTAGGGGACATATAGATGGACTTGGTTGGGGACTAGGGGACAGATAAATAGACTTTGTAGGGGACAGATTGGTAGACTTCAAAGGGTCCTACAGGACAGATATAAAAACTTAGTAGGGGACTAGGGGACAGACGGGTAGACTTAATAAGGGACAGATATAGACTTGGTAGAGGACAGATAGGTAGACTTAGTAGGGGACTGGGGAGAAGTACACTTGGTAGGGGACAGATAGACCTTGTAGGGGACAGATAGACTTAGTAGGGGACATATATAGACTTGGTGGGGTCTAGGGAACAGATATAGACTTTGTAGGGCGCTAGTGGACAGATATAGACTTTGTAGGGGGCTTGTGGATAGATATAGACTTAGTAGGGGAGTAGGACACAGATATAGACTTTGTAGGGGTCTAGGGGACAGATATAGATTGGTAAGTGACTTGGGGATGGATATAGACTTGGTAGAGGACAGATAGATGGACTTAGTAGAAGTAGGGGACATATTTAGACTTGGTGGGGACTAGGGGACATATAGAATTGGTAGATGACTAGGGGACAGATAAACGGACTGAGTAGGGGACATATATAGCCTTGGTGGGGACTAGAGAACATATAGAATTGGTAGGGGACTGGGGGACATGTAATTAGTAGGTGACTAGGGGACCAATATATAGACTTAATAGGGGAGTAGGGGACATATATAGCCTTGGTGGGGACAAGGGGCATATAGACTTGGTAGGGGACTAGGGGACAGATAGACTTAGTAGGGGACATGTATAGACTTGGTGGGGACGAGGGGACATAGAATTGGTAGGGAACTAGGGGACAGATAGACAGACTTAGTAGGGGACTCGCGACAGATATAAATTTGGTCTGGGACATGGGGATATAGATAGACTTAGTAGGGGACTAGGGGACAGATAGATGGACTTAGTAGGGGACTTGGGGACAGACTTCACCCTCTGTAAGTACGCTGATGACTCGTAATGGCGATAAGATACGATAAAATAAGATAAGATAATCTTCTATTAGTCCCATGGCTGTGAAATTTACAATATTATGCAAAACAAATTGAACAAATAAGTTAAGTAGCAGTAAAGATATAATAAGTTAACAATGAGAGACTAAATATCAAAAATAATAGTAGACAGACGAACAAACTGGTTGAGTTTAAATGACTGCACACGTTATTATATATAAAATGTTGATATGTTGAATTTTAGTATTATACAGAATATTGGTATTGTGCATTGGTGTACATTGATATTGTGATTGCACACATTATCAGGGACCATCTATCATGTCTATGTGATGATGACATAGTTCATCAAACTGTCCAACAGGCTGGAACTCAACTCTCATATGATGTGGAGATGGTTCTCTTAAGGTAGAAATGTAAACAATTGAACCATGATGTCTTTAACTGAGCACAAAATTACACAAGAGGTTCCTCTTTTTAGAAACACAGGAACAAACTATTTTTTTAATCACTCTCACCTCTGTGTTAGTGTCCTTGTATTCATTATTAATTAATTGTGTTATTTTAATATTTTGATATGTGTCTGTAATAAATCTGAATATAAACCACATGAAAGGACAGTGTTTGGTCTGTCTCTCAATACTTGCTAGTAGATACTGTATTTTAATTTTGCAGAATAAGATCCACTAACGTATCATTTAAATACACAGAACATTGTTCAGAACATGATATCTAGTTTTAATCTGTTTAGGAAGCTTAGAGTGCTCGCTTTATTATTATTTGGTACAAAGTTTGGCTGAGTGGCTCAAGGATCTGCTATCCATCATCACTGAGCCAAGAAGCGTTATGTTCGTGATGTCTGAAAGACCAGCAGACCTTCGAGTCCTCGACGTCCCACATCGAGTCAGAAAGACAGAGATACTGAAGTGAACTCACAGGCCAGGATGTTGCTGTATCGGTTCTTAGTCTTGTTGTCGGGATGGTTGGAGCTGTCGGTCGTCATCGCCATGTCAACTGTGCATGTCTGAATCTCCTGTACACACGTACACACACACGTACACACACACACACACACACACACGTACACACACACACACACACACACACACACACACACACACACACACACACACACACACACACACACACACACACGTGTTCAATACAACTTTGAGAAATGTAAACATGTTTTTCTACTAAATCATTTGACGTTGACGAAAAATTTAATAAAAGAAACTTAAAGGCAGAATGAGCAGGGTTTTTTTTTTTGGTGTTCAAATTTCAGAGAAGTTCGTGGACATGAAGTAATTTTGTGAATTAAATTGTTTTCTTTCTGTGAGTCAGGATGAAGCTACAGAAAGAAAGCTGGGTTTACGCAACAAAAGCTCTGAGTTTGGTTGAGGAGAAACTTAAAATAACTACGTCCAGGTAGGTTGAGGCAGCAGCAGGTGAAAGGCAACCCCAGATTCGTTATCTGCATGCTTACAATCTGACATTTTTATAGAAATCCAGTCAGTCACTGCAGAACTAGACACCACCACATACCTCTGGAGGGTCATGTGATTATTTTTGTATCGGCCCATATATTTTTTTCCGAAAAATACAACTTTTTGCTTTTTAATTTCTCAATCATTTACACGTCTGAACAGGAACTTTAGCTAAATAAACAACACAGTTTGTGAAACAGCGACAAAATTCAAATCTACTGATTCTTGTACGACAAGTACAAATATTTTTGTCGCTTAGCACCACTTTAGAAATAATGTATCTGACATTAGGCTACAAAATTCTATTTAGATTACTTAAACTTGGTGAGGTTGAGGGGAAATGTCATGATTTGTCTTGAAATAACTAATTACAGTTAGATTTAGGCAACAAAACCACCAAGAACGGATCACAATACAGCCTTAAAAATTAGTATTTAAATTTGGAACCATCTGATTGAAGAATAAATAAACCAGATTATGAAACAGGTTTCAGGTTTGACACTGAACTTTGCTCAAGTCTTTCAATGACTTTCTGAGACAATCTGAAATATGTTAGAGAATTTATTCCACGAATCTCCTCAATATCACCAGTTGAACTGTGGTCAGTTCTCAATATTTTTTAAAACTACTTTTTCAACAAAATTAATATTGTGATGACAGAAAAATGTTAAAGGTTTAATACTTGGACTAAATAAGATAACAACTATCTGTGTGGATATTTTTGATTGTGATATTTCTCAAGTAAATAACTTCTACCACTGATGTATTACCAGTTGGAAAACATTTCTCCATAAAACTGTAAAAACGTATATTTTGATTGAAAGTGTAATATTTGTATTTTCCCCTCTAATCTGTTATCTACATGTCATCTCAGTGTTTACAGGACAAAGATATTTTATTTTGCTTATTTTTGTAATGTTATCATCCATGACTTCCTCTGCTGGTGCATTTGTTTCACATTAATCATTAAACACACTTTGTGATACGAGACGAAAATAACATGGCTACGAGTGCAGCGCCGCCGCCAGGAGAGCGTCTTACCTCGTAACTCTCCTTCAGTATCTAAAGTGGAGGAAGCAGCAGCAGGGAGGCGGGCGTTTCCGTGACAACACAGTAACCAAAGAGGTGCAAAAACACAAATTACAAGACGACACAGAAAATACACACAATGCAGCTTCACAACGGCAGGAATCAACCCAAATAACAACGAGGTTCATGCAGGATTCAGATACATGAATGAAGGGATGGAAAAGGCAGAACACGCTGCATTCTGGGAATTTCAGGAGCTCATTCTGTATTTCAGTACAATGTTGGTGTTCTGCTCCGACATTTTAGGGATTTTCTTCCATTTCAAATGGAAATTTAACACAAACACAATTTTGTGGCTGACACAATTATTTGATTCATTAGTTAATTGATAGAACATTTATTTTGGCAATTCATTAATTGTCTTTATTTTTACACAAGTATGTTAATGTTCTCTGGGATCGACACAAGTGAAAAGTAAACAGAACCATTGAAGTGCGATGGCTGTGGTTAAAACTAATGTCTGCATTCACTCTGCATGCTCATATCAATAAGTTTTGTTGTTGTTTTTGTTTCTTTGTTTGATATATCGTTATCACTTTATCACAGTATTTTTTAACTGTCAATTACACACCATCTGTTTTTCAATAAAACAAATGTTTACAAAAGTAAACCACGTTATTTTCAGGACACCGTCATCATTGTCAATACCAGGATATTTAATATATGCATATATATATATATACAGTGGTGTGAAAAAGTATTTGCCCCCTTCCTGCTTTCTTCTTTTTTTGCATGTTTGTCACACTTAAATGTTTCAGATCATCAAACACATTTTAATATAAGGCAAGGACAACACAATTAAACACAAAATGCAGTTTTTAAATGAAGTTTTCTTTTATTAAGGGGGGAAAAAAATCCAAATGTACATTGCCCTATGTGAAAAAGTATTTGCCCCCTAAACCTAATAACTGGTTTGGCCACCCTTAGCAGCAGCAACAGCCATCAAGCATTTGCGATAACTTGCAATGAGTCTTTGACAGCGCTGTGGAGGAATTTTGGCCCACTCCTCTTTGCACAGTCGTTGTAATTCAACCTTATTGGAGGGTTTTCGAGCATGAACCGCCTTTTTGAGGTCATGCCACAGCATCTTAATAGGATTCAGGTCAGGACTTTGACTAGGCCACTCCAAAGTCTTAATTTTGTTCTTCTTTAGCCATTCAGAGGTGGACTTGCTGGTGTGTTTTGGATCAGTATCCTGCTGCAGAACCCAAGTTCGCTTCAGCTTGAGGTCGCGAACAGATGGACAGACATTCTCCTTCAGGATTTGTTGGTAGACAGCAGAAATCATGGCTCCATTTATCACAGCAAGTCTTCCAGGCCCTGAAGCAGCAAAACAGCCCCATACCATCACACTACCACCACCATATTTTACTGTTGGTATGATGTTCTTTTTCTGAAAAGCTGCGTTACTTTTACGCCAGATGTATTGGGACACACACCTTCCATAAAGTTCAACTTTTGTCTCGTCAGTCCACAAAGTATTCTCCCAAAAGTGTTGGGGATCATCAAGATGTTTCCTGGCAAACATTAGACGAGCTTTAATATTTTTTTGGCTCAGCAGTGGTTTTCGTCTTGGAACTCTGCCATGTAGGCCATTTTTGCCCAGTGTCTTTCTTATGGTAGAGTCATGAACATTGACCTTAATTGATGCAAGCGAGGCCTGCAGTTCTTTTGATGTTGTTCTGGGGTCTTTTGTGACCTCTTGGATGAGTCGTCGCTGCACTCTTGGCGTCATTTTGGTTAGCCGGCCACTCCAGGGAAGGCTCATTACGTTGTCATGTATTCGCCATTTATGGATTATGGCTCTCACTGTGGTTCTCTTGAGTCTCAAAGCTTTAGAAATGGCTTTAGAACCTTTTCCAGACTGATAGATCTCAATTGCTTTCTTTCTCATTTGTTTCTGAATTTCTTTGGTTTTCACCATGATGTCTTGCTTTTGAGGAGCTTCACTTTGTCAGGCAGGTCCAATTTAAGTGAATTCTTGATTGGGAACTGGTGTGGCAGTAATCAGGCCTGGGGATGGCTAGAGAAATTGAACCTTGAAGTGATAAATCTTAGTTAAGTTATGTTTTAACTGGAGGGGCAAATACTTTTTCACACAGGGCCATGTAGGTTTGGATTTTTTTCTCCCTTTATAATACAAACCTTCATTTAAAAACTGCATTGTGTTTACTTGAGTTATCCTTGACTTATATTAAAATTTGTTTGATGATCTGAAACATTTAAGTGTGACAAACATGCAAAAAAAGAAGAAAGCAGGAAGGGGGCAAATACTTTTTCACACCACTGTATATATATATATATATATATTTATATATATATATTTATATAATTCCTCCTCAGCTCCCTCCGTTCCTGTAGCCTCGTTGTCTTTGTGCTGATTTCTTCTTTAGTTGCAGTTTAACAACCAAACAAGCTGGAGCTCTGACTCATGATGTCACTGACGACACGTCGTCAACAGGTAACAGATGACCGACATGCAGCTCACATGAGCCAGTGAACCAGGACTGCAACATCAGCTGAGAATACACTGGGAATTATTATTATTAATCATAATAAATAAATTCCTGATCAATTATAATCAGGGACTCTAAAAGAGTTGTGTAATGTTACAGCCCTAAACATCATGCAGCATGCAGACAATCAGTCACACACACACACACACACACACACACACACACACACACACACACACACACACACACACACGCACACACACACCACTGTCTGAGACATTCTGATAAACAATATTAAACGCTTCATATCAGCTGGTCTCAGGTCAGCCGGTAAGAAGACCAGCTCCATGGTTCTGTACCTCAAACTCTCGCTGGAAGCCGAGTGAGTCGTGAAGCCCAGTCACGTATTTCACAAAGTCCTTCACTGGAAACACTGTTTGATCATCTGAAAGAGGAAACGGGGAAACAACGGTGAATATTTATATCATCCTGCAGGAAGTGGACGTCACACAAGCTCACACTGAACAACACAACGTTGCATGTGATGCTTTTACTGTAATAGTGTAATTATCTATTTTAAAAGACCATAATGCTTTAAAGTACATGTAAAATAATTATTTAAAAAATGTATTATTGTAAGTGAGTTTGTTGTTGAAATGAAAGACGATTTGGAAATGGGGGATTTTCAATGAAAGCTAGGATCATTTAAAAAAATGAATGTTCCCGAAAGTGTTTCCGGAGTTTTTGCCCTGTTTCAGGGTTTAGATGCGTTTTTAGGGTGAAGGCTGCAGGTTTATTTACCAAAAGAGGAAAAACACAAGGCCTTTGTGATTTTAGGCTGGATAAACATCTGTAAACAGCCTTTGTGTGTGTGTGTGTGTGTGTGTGTTACCAGATGTTAATGCAGCGGTGGAAGACGGAGCGGCGATGACTCGGGGCGACGAACTGTCATCAATGTAGAAGTGAGCCGTCTGAAAACAAGTCCTACACAAAAGTAAACATCAAAATCTATTTTTTATTTGAAAATCGCACATAATAATAATAATAATAATAATAATAATAAAATCTATGAAAGAAATTCAAATAAAGACAAACAAAATGTGCCAGAAATGAGGATGAAAATAAAACTGTGAGGTAACACATTTTCTATATATTTCTATATATCTTATGCTTCCTGCCTGAGAACTGCAGAATGGCCTGAAAAGTGGACTATGCTTTTGTTCCCTGCGACTCTGCTTTAGCCCAGATTCTGGAGAACACATGTAATCTTCCCAAAAACACAGGAGCGATAGATGTTGTGTTTAATCCCTGACAAGTTTTTAAACGGATGAGATTCCCTCCGATGAACCTGCGTTGTCTCGGCCAGAAATGGACATCAAGGATTATCACTGAGCGTACGAGGATTGAGCTCCCAGATTAACAACAAGCTCTGGAGGAAATACATATTCTCCCCGAGAGCCTGAAGACTCGACTCATCCACCAGGAGCTGGATTCACATGGAGACACATGTTTCTTTCTGTTGTATTCTATTGTAGGACGAAGCTGAAACTGGTTCAGGAGACAACGTCACTAGTGCACTTCACATGGTTATCTGATTATAATGATGAAGCTCAGCGACGACTTCAACAGCTTCTGCTCATTAACAGTCTGAACTGTTGTTTTGGGACCAGAAGTGAGGCCAGAGTTGGAGGAGCCACGTACATCCTAACATGGAAGAAGACAATTCAGGGAACTAAAAACTTGAATCCTTTCACGGTGTGTTTTCATGTCATCAAAGCTGAAAGACATGGACAACTACCATACTGCTCAATGCAACCTGTCAATCAGCAGGTAGCCCTGTCCCTAAAGCATATCCTGCTTTCTGGTCTTTTGGACTCTAAATGGACCATAATGGACTAAATGAACATCATGCTGGATTGAAGAAGACCCGAAACTAGAGATTGAGACCATAAACATGTTAACAATGTTTACTGAGATAATAAATTAAGAGAGAAGTAGGGTCATTTTATCATAGACTTCTATACAACCAGAGAGGAGTTGCCCCCTGGTGGCCAGCAGAGAGAATCTAGCCTGAAGGCACTTCAGCTTTGCCTTCAGCATCGGCTTCAAGTTTGTCTTCAATTTAAATGAATCTGCAATCACATTTGCCCACATTTCTCCCCTTCTTGGGGTCTGGGGGCTCTGTGTTTTTTTAAGGGATCAAGCCCACAATGGGCCCACCCCCTCATGTAAGGGTGTCGGGATGAAAAAAACAAGGGAAAAAAGGAGAAAAAAAAATACACAAAAATCACACAAATCGCCTTAAATAATGTAAGAAACACAAAAATGACAAATGAAATAACCTAGTATGATGTGCAGGGTGGTGGTGGAGTTGGGTGAGAGTGAGGGTCCGTTGGACTGACCCTCATAGCCCTGTTGGTCTGACCCTGGTGCGCCCCATTTTTGAATGATTGTACTTTTTGATAGTTTTGTGCAAATAATAATATGAATAAGAATTAAAGTTATAACTCTGCTAACTATGCTCTCAGCCAGAGACACTGTGTGTGTATGTGTGTGTGTGTGTGTGAACAGATAGACCTTGTAAACTTGTAAAAGTCCACTGAAATCCCCTCAAACAGCTTGACCTCAAATGCACAGCAGCGGAGTCCAAGTGAGCACCGTGTTGTCAGGACGGAGGAAAAGGGCCACAACAACAGCAGGATTAGTGGCATTTGGCCTCCTGCCGCTCAGCTACAAGACGGCAACACGTTTCCTCCTGTCTCACATAATCAGACGGATGTCCTTTTCTACCCGCCGGCTCCCTTGCCGCTGAGTGGATGCTCGAGGCGCCGCAGCCAAGGTACACCCTCCGCCGAGGATTAATCCCCAGATTATTACCGGCTTAGCACTGCTCAATCTTGAAGATGCAACAACAAGCGGGACAATATGTTGAGTCTCCGGTGTGGCAGATGAGAAATGTACAAAATATTACAAAAAGTGTTTACACTGCGTTTGACAGCGCGTCCTTGATCAGATTTCTGAAGTTGGTTATTCGACGGCCCGAGTGGGCAGCAGGTTTTATTTCTTCCCCTCATGCCAAAGATGTTTTCAGCTCCAGAAGAAAAGAAATTTGGGGTTTATGTCCTGAATAGACAAAAATCTCCCTTTTAAACCATTCTCAAAGGAAGCTTTGTTTGCTCCGAAATCGAGTATTTCATATTGTCATTAAAAAATAAATAAATAAATAAAATAAAAAATACACAGCGTCTCTCAAGGTTAACAGAGAGGAGTCCAAAAGAAAACGCTCTGCTGTCAAAAGTGAGCGGCGGCTGAAAGGCTTCATTCAATCTGCAGGCAGCGCATCAACAGCAGAGGCACACAGAGGCATTGTTAGTGAAGGGGCTGCTGGTGCACACACACACACACACACACACACACACACACACACACACACACACACACACACACACACACACACACACACACACACACACACACACTCACTCTCTCTCTTTCTAACACACACACACACACACACACACACACACACACACACACACAAACAAACACACATTTTCACACTTTTCAGCTTGCAGGACAAATATGAGAGGCTGTGGGCTGAAGTCCCCACTTCACTCCCCATAGTCTGGTGAGATATGATGGGGTTGAAGGGCAGGGGGAGAGTGTGTGTGTGTGTGAGTGTGAGTGTACACTCTACAGGCAGAAATACATGATGAAAATAGGATGTTGGACTTTAACAGGCTTTGATTTTGAGGATGTGATGGGGACTTGACCAGTCCCAAGTCTGCTCAGAGTCTCATGGTGGGTCGTGGAATATTATCACAGAGTGTAAATCTGTTGGTTCCGTGTCCTCGGCACAAACACCATGTCAATGGACGTGAACCAAACACATCCACGGTCAGAGCCGGCGACGTGGTGTCTGTCTGTGTGTTCGGTACCAGGATGTAATGTTACTCACACTAACAGGTCTTCTGTGTGTTAGGTACCAGGATGTAACGTTACTCACACTAACAACAGGTCTCTCTCTGTGTTGAGTACCAGGATGTAACGTTACTCACACTAACAACAGGTCTCTCTGTGTTCAGTACCAGGATGTAACGTTACTCACACTAACAGGTCTTCTGTGTGTTAGGTACCAGGATGTAACGTTACTCACACTAACAGGTCTTCTGTGTGTTAGGTACCAGGATGTAACGTTACTCACACTAACAACAGGTCTCTCTGTGTGTTGAGTACCAGGATGTAACGTTACTCACACTAACAACAGGTCTCTCTGTGTGTTGAGTACCAGGATGTAACGTTACTCACACTAACAACAGGTCTCTCTGTGTGTTCGGTACCAGGATGTAATGTTACTCACACTAACAGGTCTTCTGTGTGTTAGGTACCAGGATGTAACGTTACTCACACTAACAACAGGTCTCTCTGTGTGTTGAGTACCAGGATGTAATGTTACTCACACTAACAACAGGTCTCTCTGTGTGTTGAGTACCAGGATGTAACGTTACTCACACTAACAACAGGTCTCTCTGTGTGTTGAGTACCAGGATGTAATGTTACTCACACTAACAACAGGTCTCTCTGTGTTCAGTACCAGGATGTAACGTTACTCACACTAACAGGTCTTCTGTGTGTTAGGTACCAGGATGTAACGTTACTCACACTAACAACAGGTCTCTCTGTGTGTTGAGTACCAGGATGTAACGTTACTCACACTAACAACAGGTCTCTCTCTGTGTTCAGTACCAGGATGTAACGTTACTCACATTAACAGGTCTTCTGTGTGTTAGGTACCAGGATGTAACGTTACTCACACTAACAACAGGTCTCTCTGTGTGCTGAGTACCAGGATGTAACGTTACTCACACTAACAACAGGCCTTTCTGTGTGTTCCGTACCAGGATGTAACATTACTCACACTAACAACAGGTCTCTTTCTTTCTCTTCCTGCAGATAAAAAGAGTTTCTGGATAAAAACACTAAGCTATGATAATGTTACATTAGTGGTGGAATGTAGTTAAATTAGCTAGCTAGCTAGAAAAATGAGCTAACGTTACATTATTGATGGAAAAGAGCTGTTAGCTAGCTAGCTAGCAAGACAAGCTAACAGCCTAAATGATATCACGATTAAAAAACATCACATTTGTAATTCATGGTACAATTAAAGACGACAAATGCCGACAAGGGCGGGGCATTGCACTCTAATGCCTGGATGCCATAACCAACACCGTCACTCTTAACTGATTTGGTTCAAGGTAACGCTCATCCTCATTGTTGGAATAACTAAGATTTAACGATCATGTATGTGTGTTTTAAGGGAGGATTAGAGCAAAATCCTCATCTCCACTTCATTCAGAGCATTTTACCACCAAATATACCTGTTTATCTGCTATAAATAGTCAATTTTTAATTCAATTAATTTATTACATTATTATTATTATTACATTTCTCTGACTTAAGTGATGGAGCTACAACATCTGCTTGATGTGTAAATAATAAATTGCCATCATATTCACTCATAACAGTTTTATGAGAGATTAATTTGTCAGGTCTTTGTTTCTGTTGTGGCCTTCTTCTGCCCCCTCATGGCCAGAGCAGCCAGGTGAACCCGGCTTTTACTACAGCAGCGGTACTGACCTCCAGTAGACAAGGATCCCGATGAGGACGACGAGGCCCAGGGTGGTGAGGGTCGAGATGACGGCCAGAGGAACCACGGCCTTCCTCTCCCGGTCCCGGATCGACCCGACTCTGGACTCGTGGCTGCTGTTGCTGGCATCTGGAGACAACGAACGGGAGAGGGGTTAACGTCCGCCTGCTGGAGGTTTGCTGCTACTGCGTTTTAGAGACGGAATCCTTTGGATATAGCGAACCAGGGGACTGTTCGTTATTTATTTTAAGACCCACCGGAGGGATTTTCGGTCCTCTGATCACTTTATGCATAACCATCCCGCCGATATAATTTATTTTAACATGACCCTGCAATCGACATGGCAGGATCAATATGACCCCCCCCCCCATTTACCGAGGCTCCCTGCAGCAGTCACAGGTTCGTATCCGCTCTGCAGTCCTCTTTTAAAGCTATGGTCTACGATTTGAAAGGTTTGAAAAAAGCATCCCCCCCCCCACTCCTCGAGCTCGTATCGTTCTCCCCTCGCAGCCTCCCACCTCCCTCTTATTTTACGCAGTTGCTGAATCTGTCTTTATTTTAGATCGACGGTCAGTTTAAAAGAGATTCAAGAGCTTGCGGGCGGCGGCGCTGTCTCTTGAAATTCGCCGCTAGGCAAATCCATTGTAACGGCAGACTATCAATGTACATATGTGTTGATAGAATGTTAAATAAAACCAACCTTGCATTTTTAAGTTTTTATGTCTCAGCAGCAGCAGCAGCAGCAGCGTGTCACACATACACTTATAAGTTACCAGTTCTATAATAGTTTGTTTACCTGCTGTCATTGCTACAGACGCAGAGTAGCCTGCAGTGCTAGTTTCTTTAGTCTCACAGAAATGGACACTTTTGGAGAATATAGTAAAACTTTTGAAGACAATGATGAGGAGTTTTTTTCCACCCAAACCCAACCGTACCTGTACGAGCCTGAATATAGGCTACAGAGGAAGAATTGCGCGAGAGGGATGCTCAAAGGGCAGAATGTGAACGAGCGTCTGTGGAGACCGAGATAGCCCCCGCTGGAGCTGAGAACCGGGACCGAACAAACGGAGACTGGTGGTGCCAGGAGGGGTTCCCTGCAACGCGTCCGAGGGTTTACGGTTCTCCGGACGGAGCAGAGGTTCGGGTTCGCGGTGCGTAAGAAATGCCATGCTAACTAGAACCATTGACTTGCGCTAGCCATAGTAGGCTACAAGCGAACTCGGCAACTAGAAGAACTGAATGAAATGTCTTGAAAACGTCTCCAGACGTCCTGAACACACCGGCTGACTTGGAAAATTATACTTTACTTTTTTTTTACATTTTCAGTCCCTATCACATTAAATTCTTTAGATGCTTGTTTTCCTTCCCCAGCTCGACACTTATTGTTTAGGTGTTACAGATGATTATATCATCAGTTCCTATCTCGTTAAATTAATTGAGCTGCTACACAATCTCTACAATTATCTCCCAACAACATGCGGTAGTACTCAGCGGTTTGAAATTATTGTAGAGACGCCGCTTCAACCGACATATAAATATAAAACATATAACCAAATATAAAAATATAAACGTTAATGACTGTTTTTTCTGTCCATCGCTGACCTTGGCGTTAATGATGTTTGCAGCATTTCAGCAGCAGAGAGCTCAGCATCATTATACCAATTTATTTTACTCTTTTTCATCAGCGTTCACAACTACAAAATACTCACTCTGATGTTTATACAAGGTTTTTATCATTTATTAAGACATTTCATCTGACCGATTACATGCTCTCATCTCTCGGCTAATAGATCGACGCCAACGCGTTCCTATTTTTTTTTTAATTCCTATTAAATTTGTGGAACGTTTACCTTTATTCACTTTGTTATGCTTGTTTTAGTTGTATGTCTAGTTCTGTGCATGTATATTGAGAGTCAAATATAGTCAAAAAATAGGAACGCGTTTTGAAGGAAATCTACAGAAGAATTAGACTGATTTTCAATTAAAGGCTGAATAGTTTTGTTTTCTCATGCCCACGGCAGACCTACAGATTAACATAAGTCCTAGCAGGCAATGGTATACAAGATTTGCTCTACGCCCATAGTTCCATGGAGACAAATACACATAGTAGTTTGATCAGACCGACGAGCAGATCTCGGCCTCCAGAGCTTCTTGACCTCCTCGAACTGTTTGCAGGACTAAAAACATTCTCTACAATAAAATATCTTCATAAAAGGAATGATATTAACATCCCGGTTCACATTCAGCCACCTGCTAAACTCATCACACTCAAACCTGACGAACCTCTCGGAGAAACACAGCGAGCCACAAAGGCTCCTCATCAAAAGTCCATCATAGATCAAAGTGAGAACATATTCATCCATCCAAGTCAGCATCATTGTTACTCTGAATAAGATGAAAAAGAAAAGCTGACACATGAACCCGACCTCGCCGAGCCGCCGCCACTGAATGCTCCACTCATTAACCTTGACTGGGAGGTTGTTTGTCAGAACTTACCGGTTCACAAAAAAAATCACACATAACACAGATTCCTGTCTGATACCTCCCTGAAACACACTGGTGGTGGTGGTGATGGAGAGAGAGAGAAAGGCCCGGAGAGAAGATGGAGAGAGGTTACTGGAGAAACAAACTCAAAGACGATCTCAGGAGAAAGAAGGAAACAAAACTTCTGACTGAATGATGGAGATGAAGTTCAGTCAGGATCTCTGGTTTCAGTTAACTCAGATACAGAATCAACTTATAGAGACTATGACTCACTCTCTTTATGCTGCATGTGTTACACAACACAACACAACAACAACAACAAAAGTTTCTCAAAACTTTCCCAAAAGCACAGCATTCAGGAGGCGTATAAAAGTAAGAGTATAAAATAAATATAAAACATAACGATGAAACCTCACCTATTGTTTACTTACTTTAAGGCAATTATTCATATGTTTTCTGAAGTGTTAATGAGCCATTATCTTATTATATATGTGTTGATGTGCATATTTCTGCAACAGAAACCTGAACAATGGATAAAGCCAGGTTCACTATGCTGTGAATGATGTAAAAACCTTCATAATATAAATATGAATAGGAAAAAAACCTCATTCAGAGGTAAAGATTGTAAAATTACATACATTATGTGAGTATGGCAAAAAGTTGGTTCCGCAAGTTCTTATAATCCCTCATCATCAGGACTTTTGGGGTTTTACTCAGATCATTGGATGCTTCGTAGGATTTGTGATGAAACGTGTTTGTTTAAAGCTGAATGGATGAACCGTTCTGTTTCCTGAGGACTAGAAGTGCTTTTTGAAAGTGTGCAGGCAGAGAAAGACGGAGCTGGAACTACTTCACAGAGCTCTGCTGCCACCTGGTGGCCTTGACGGGCAACATTTGGGAAGAGACGATCTCTGTGATGTATTTAAACACACCAGAGAGTCAATGCTGACTTAATTATCCTAATTAAATACCTATAAAACAATACTCCCTGAACAGAGCGTGTGAATATGGCTGTTATTATAATTTAATTTCACATTAACCATGTGTCATTTGATCATCGAATTTCAAAATAACGTTTTCAAATAATAAATTCTAAATTGCTCTAATAATCAATGAATCTTTTACATTCTTAAACACTCAGTTATACAGTTAATAAATAAAGGTACTGAAGCAGCTTTTCAAAGAAACTAAGCACGTAAAGAGTTCGTCATCGTTTCTTGTGATGTTATTTTCAACTAATCGATAAATGTGCTTTCATCAGTGAATATATGATGGCAAATTAAACCTGAATGCCTCATAGCTGATCTTTAAATCCAACAACCCCCCAAAAAACACCTAAAAATATTTTACAAAGATAATAAACAAATCATAAAATTCAGAAAAATAAATTCAATTTAAATTTCGAGTATGAAAAAAGTAATACAAGCTTATGTAAAATACTAATAACTAATGTAAAAAAATAAGAAAGCATATTCGTTGTAAAATAAAATCACTCAAAACAATGAAGAAGTGTGGTGACTCTTTGCCTTTTCGATGTCTGAAAGACTGGCATCCTGACCTCGCCACAGTGCATGCATGGAAATGCTCCAACCCCAAACAGAATAAGTGGTTTAGAAACTGGATGGATGATGGTGATGAACGTGATGAAACAGCTGAGATACTGCATCCTGTTTGGTGATGTTTTACTTTTCAAATTTTGCACGTTCAGAGAGAAAAAGGAAAATAATGAAATGTGGTTTTGTTGCTGATAGATGGAGGATTAGTTGTCTTTCTGAGATCCAGAACTCTTCTTGATTTCGTGGGATTTTGACGGCGGCGTTTTTACCTGCGACTGGCGCCTCCTCCTCCTCCTCCTCCTCCGACTCTCTCTCTGTGCGCTCTGAGATACTGAAGTCGGAGGACGTCTCGTTGTCGTACAGGGTTTCCCCCTGCCCCGAGCCGCTCTCCTCCTCCCCACCCAGCAACCAGGGGGACGCCGGCGTTACCGTGGGAACAGTCGGCGCCGCCGTGCCCCATGCCTCCGAGGGGACTGCGCTGCCGCTCTCGCTCTCAAAATAAAACGCTGAGGAGTGTTCTTCTAAATCGTCGGGGGTCTGGCCAGACTCGGAGGTGGTGGGCTGGGGGGTGGTGTAAGTGACCTGGGCGGTATGAGGGGATGCGGTCTCCCCAGAGGCCGAGGTCTGTACCCGGTCCCACTCCTGGTCTACACCCTCTTGGGAGTCGGGGGACAGGGCCGAGCCAGAGGCACTGCTGCTCGCATCTAATGCCTGTCCTTCAGGGGTGGGGGTGAAGGGGGAGGCTGTGGGTGAGGAGGGGGAAGCAGAGGTTTGTGGGCCGGCGTTCCCATCTGATGCCGACAACCAGGGACTATCGACGCCAGACCCTATGGCTGCAACAGAAACGGGCAGGTCACTATGGAGGGAGTGTGAAGAGGACAGCGAGGGAGAGATAGCGCTATGGGACTGCAGAGGCTGGTCTAAGGAGAGACCATCAGAACCCGCCACAGACAGAGACCGGAGAGCGTCATCTAAACCAGCACCAGAGGCTGAATGGAAGCCCACGCTGGAGTAAAGCTCTAAGCTAGCAGAGTCCCAGGCCGAGGATGGCAAGGGGATGTGAGGAGAGGCATGCAACCAGGTCGAGGATGGCGTCGGCTCCAGAGAACAGCCGCACATGGGGTCCACGTCGCTGGCTAACAGAAACCCATCACCACTGACCTCGGGGAGGAAGGACTCTATCGTGCTTCCCATGGCGTACCTTGCGTCCTCATACCCAGCCGAGGAAGAACGGAATAAGCCTGGAGTTTTGCCAGAAAAGGGAAAGTCACTAGAGAGGAGAACTGAAGGCTGGAGGGTGGGGCTGAGAGACAGCGACGCAGCTGAGAGTGAGCTGGCCCAGGAAGACCTGGACAGCTCGCTGGCCACCGTGGTGGCAGACGGATCCAGCACCGTTTGGAGATGAGGGGTATCGCTAAACACTGAGGGGTCACCCGAGGAGACCGACGAGGACCCAGACAATAAATCACCATTGCTATCATCATTAAACCCAACACCGGGGGAGACTGAGGCGGTCTCCCAACTAGACAGGGGGTGCAAGGGGTGAGGGAGGTGAGGCAGGGTGGAGGCAGGGAGTGTGGGGGTTGTAGGAGAAGCTGGGTCTTTGCTAGCGGCATGCTGGGAGTCCGGTGCAGAGGCAGACAATACAGGCCGGGACGAGGAGGGAGGGTCATGCAGACAGGCTGAGGGGTCCGCAGTGTCACATAGAGGGGGGGAGGAAGAGGAGGGGAGGGCAGAGGGACGCTCACCATTGGACCGGGGCCGTGTGGTCTGCAAGAGAACGCCACTCAACAGCACAGAGGTCGTGGTCGACCTAATATGTGGCATGTTGGGACTTGCGGGCCTACGTGAAACGGCTTCCCTCGAGGAGGAAGGTTGGGAAGACGAAGTCTGGATATCTGGAAGATGTCCGGGTCCAGCAGGCGCATCGTCATTGGTGGTGGAGTCTCTGTCCGTGGGGGGGGCCGGGCCTTGGTTGGTCTCGGCCTGGACGAAGGACGATGATGTTGTTGTGCTGCTTGTGTTGCCAGTACGAGACCGCAGTGTGGTCGTGGTGCTACTATATGAAGAAATACCTTTACCACCTTTAGTCTTTGCACTGGTGATCGTCGGGGTAGTGGCGCTAACACCGATACTTCCGTGAACATCGGTCTTTCCTCCGTGAACATCAGGCTTTGCATTGGTGATCGTCTGCGTCGTGGTGCCAACAACAACGATACCTCTGTGAACACCATCAGTCTTTGCATTGGTGATCGTCTGCGGAGGGGTGCCAACAACAACGATACCTCTGTGAACACCATCAGTCTTTGCATTGGTGATCGTCTGCGTTGTGGTGCCAACACCACCGATACCTCTGTGAACACCATCAGTCTTTGCATTGGTGATCATCTGCGTCGTGGTGCCAACAACACCGATACCTCTGTGAACACCATCAGTCTTTGCATTGGAGTGTAATGCAGGAGAGGAAGTGGACATGAAGGCTGCCTTGTTCGTTGTTGTTGTGGAGTAAATGGGAACCTTGCCACTGAATTCAGCATCTCCTTGGTTTTTTGTTGACTGGGGGCCCTCTGGTGGACGTGTGGAGGTACTGCGGTGTGTTGTCTCTTCAGAATGACTTGAGACTGGACCGTACTCTGTGGATCGGACTGGGGGAACCGGGTCAGTGGTGGTTTCCCTCCAACCAGATTCTGCAGTCGTGGTTATGATGCCAGGTAGCAGTAAAAGAGGCGATCCAGAAGTCGTGGTCCTCGGTGAGGTTGTGGGGATCCAAGCCAGACTGTAATCCTCAGTTTGGACCGGTTCGTTCCAAGAAAGATCTGGTTCATAGTTGCCCTGTTGGAGAGCAAATAAACAGTGATGAACAACAGCGATAGTTGTTACTAAACAATGACATGCAGTGTTTGAAAAAAAAAAGATTTCCGTACCGCATCGTCAAATTCATCTGAATCTGGATCCAGTGCATTTCCTAGAAAAAAAGCCATAAGTTGCATCATTAATTACACAACTCAAACTGATGGAATACACACTTTAACTCGTCACTAAATTGATCTTTAAATGTATCTGGGTTGTATTTATGTTGATATTTCCTGAGGTTGAAGATGCAGAAACAGCAGAGACGTGTGACAAAAGGGTCAAACAGGGTGATGAGAACATCACGGAGAAGAGAAGGTCAACCCACAGACGCTTGGTTTCCGGATGTTTCAGAAAAACTAAAAGAGAAAGCTTCTATTCAGTTTTGTTTTAGTCTAAACCTAAAATAATAATATCACTCATGAAACCTTAATGTGAACGTGTTGCTGTTGGTGGATGTAAATGTGTGAAATGCCTTTAGGGGAAATGGAAAAGAGGGGAAAGTTGCACAGTACAAGCAGTATGTTGGTTTGATGTTGGTTTGAACACGGTGACATATATGGACGGTGACAAACACGCTGCATGCAACAGACTTCCATGCCTGAATTCCCCCAAAACACAGATACAAACACAGAAAACCTCCAACAAAAGGCATTTGCAATTAATCAATTTTCTGTTCAGACAAGCCAAGAAAAAGGGATTTGAAACCACGACTCTCGGCTACTTTACGCTAATTAGCTCAACTTTTTTTGGTATATCAAACTGCTCCCATCTGTCTCCGAAGTATAGTATGGAGTATAAAACAAATTCACAAAAAAAAAGTTACTTGCAAATGCGACGACGCTGAGTCACAGCAGACAGCAGGCATGTCGGGGGGGAAGGGGAAAGGGGGTCTGGCTCTTACCTGTCCGGGTCTAAGTCACACATCATGGAGACCAGAATGAACCAGTTTGTGAAGCGTGCGGTGAGGTTTTACAAGTTAAGTGAACCAGGTTTGAGGGAGATGTGAGAAGTGCAATTGTTATTGTTAAGGTATATGTGAAGGACGAAATGAAAATGACAAAAACACGTTCACGTTGATAATTCTTTGATCGACGGAATGTAACACAAGAATCGCAATTCAAGAGATATGATGATTATTGATGAGGCGAGAGCTGATTTCATATGTTGTAGGCTATTGATAAATCTATTATTCAGTTGCAATAAGCGAGTGAATTATTTAGTTACCAGAACTCAATGTGATGTCTTTAAATTGATTACTTAGTCGAACCAACAGTAAAAGAAAAAAATATGTATCAATAATGCCATAGATTTATTTTTCTGTTGATCAACGAACGGTTTAATAGGCTAATAATTACAGTTGGAAACTTAGCTAGCACTGATAGCTAGCATAGTGTCTCCATTGATGTCAAGCTAGCCGAGCTGTTGAAGAACTAAGCTAATGTATCTTTACGACCACTGTAATAGCAAAAGCTTTTGTTAGCATCTCTCACTGTCAAAATTACGTTCTCAAACAACTAAACTGCACTCTCAGTTATGTTTTTCTGGAAACCTGATGATTTTATGGTCGCAGTTTGAGACATGAACAGTAGTCTCCTGGTCGTAGACCTGTCTTTTTGGACCTGTTCACCACCCCGGCCTCCTCCTCTCCAACTGATTTGTGATAAGTCAAGTGTGTTTCCCTCCAAACGTGATTCACAATTCAGTTTCGTTGTGTGGGAATGTAACTTTTGTAACTTTCTGGCCAACATGGTACAGACGATTGTGTCACCAAACAATATGGTCACGTAACCTACATATGTTGCAGGATGTAATCCATTCATGCAAGCTGACACTGAAGTAGAATGCAGGGTGTTTATGTTTCTGTGTCACAAGACATATTAGTTTATTGAAATACAACGTTACTACGAGTATTATTCCAATCCATGTTACATAAAAGTGCTGCTGCAAACATGCAAACATTTCTCTGTGACAGAAGGAATGGACGTCAACACAATGAAAACAGAACAAAGATGGCAACTTTGGAAATAAGCCCTCGACCCCAAAGCATCGTGTTTTAGAGAAACGTGAAGAGAAGCAGAGTCGAAGAGGAAGAGCTTAACACTGAGAAATAGACGGGTCATACAACAGCGCTGCATGTGTGTGATTAAATCATCACAAAACACTAAATATGTCCCCAGAGTGACGAGTGGGAGGGTGAAGAGTGAGATAAAGAGGAGAAAAGAAAATATCAGTCATCTCATTCAGGGTTCAGAGGGAGAACGAGTGGGAGGACGCTCTAATGTTCCTAAAAGGAAATAAATATGGCTGGTGATAACCCCCCCCCCCCAAAAAAAACATGAGCAGTAAAGAACAAGTAAAAGTTAAATTTACCATCTCTCTGTTTTGGTATATTCCTCATTTTTATATTACCTAGCATATTAACAGTCATTCCTGGCTTTGTGCTAAAGTTTTCTGGCATTAGTTGTTTTTTTATATGGAAGCCCATCGCTGACAAGAAAATAATAAAAAAGTCAAGAAAGGCTTGGAGTGACTGCTAAACCAAAAATGAGATACGAAGTAAACAATTTGCCATTTAAAATCAGAATAATGCAAATATACTGTAAATCTAATGTGCTACTTATTTTTGTCGAAATTATAGCATAGAAAATCTCAGTAAATAAATAGTTAACCTATCATAATTTTTATTATTGCAATTTAATTACATTAGCTTAGACAGATTTAGTCTTCCACTTTTAAACATCTTACTGCTCCACTGTCAGAAGCCAGATAGTTATTTTTACCTATTTAAAAAAAAAAGAAAAAAGATTGCAACGTAAAGAGAAACATCTGTACAGTTCGTCTGCGGATGTCTACACTCAGCCTCGGGCACGATCGCTCTTACCGGGATCGTCGGCGGGCATGGCGACCGTCAGCAGGTCGCTCACACGTCCGTACAGACCATTAGTGCAGACCGCCACCACCTGAACCACGTAGCTGGTGTTGGCTAACAGATCGTCAAGGATCGCCCCCTGGTGGAGGGAGAAGGAATAGATAAAATGGAATGACATTAGCAGTGAATAACAATTATTTCCCAATAATACCATCAGCTTTAGGCTGATTTCCTTCAAGACAGTTTGTTATATAACTTTGGGTTGCTCCGTATTCCTTAATAAAATGTTACATCATTTGCGTAGCTAGCGAGCTAAAGCTCAGTTAGTCAGCCTAACGTTGCTATTGATGGCTCGACTGAGAAACTCTAATTTCTCCTCTTTATAGAAGAACTTGTTGACTGAATTAATGGAGCAATTTGGCTAAATAGTAGAAGAAAAGGTAAGGCAGTCAGGAAAAAACCCTTTTCACGGTCAGGAGAAAAAGCAACTTCCTGTTGGTTCAATTTTCCCGTTCAGCTAACGGATCATAAAACATATTAGTCTGAACATTCACTTTCTTCAAGGAACTTGATTATTTTGCTCAACCAATCTCAAGAAGGCAGACAATGTTAAAGTGTAAATTAAAAGTCAGTACTGGATGGGCGTTGGATGCTGCCAAGTGTCCATGCTTTTATTATATAAACTATTAATATTTCAAATGCAAATTACAGTTTTTCTCAGTCGCTTTGGTGCTTTTCTCACATCACCATTAACATTTTCACAGCAGTTGGTGCATTTCTCAAAACAATTAGTGCAAAACTGCAAAACCTAGTGGATAACCTGCAAAAGCACGTCACCTGCTCAAAATGGGTAGTCCATTCCTCAAAAGCAAGTATTCATGTCAATGAAACTGCCAGTGTCATCAAAATGAGAAGTCTTGACACCATCGGTTAGAACAAGATAGTCAAATCAAGATAGTCAAATGGCTTTGTCATGTTTTCATTATGACAGTTAATTCTCTCAGTGTTTTTCAATGTTTTTTGCATTTGCATCGAGGTCAGAACTCGATGGGCGGGGCGGGAGCACATTACACCAGTTTTAGCGTCACTGCATTGGCTCCCCGTACGCTTCAGGATCGATTTTAAGGTTCTTTTACTAGTTTTTAAATGTCTTAACGGCCTTGCGCCCTCTTATTTAGCTGACCTGCTTTTACCATATCAACCCTCGCGCACCCTGAGGTCCTCTGGCACCGGCCTTTTATCCATACCAAAACCCAGAACTAAAACCCATGGTGAGGCGGCATTTAGCTACTATGGCCCCCACCTGTGGAACAGCCTGCCAGAGAGCCTCAGGACCGCAGAGACAGTTAATATTTTTAAAGGAAGGTTAAAGACACACCTTTTTAATCAGGCTTTTAACTAGTATTTTAAATTCTTCTTACGTTCTTATGTGATTCTATCTTATTTTATATTTTTGCTTCTATCTTGTTTTTAAGATGATATTGATCTTAAATAATTTAAGCTGTTTTACTTAACATTGGTATTGTTTTATTTTATTATCTTATATATTTTTATCTTTTTAAGCTGTTCACTCTATTTACTTATTTTTATTTTTCTATTTTACTTATCTATTTTTTCATGTTTTTTTTAATCCTATCTTATGCTTTTAGTTTTTAGCATTAACTCCAGTGTTTCCTTAGGGGGGTCTTCCACACTGGGAGCTGTGTCTGGGCTGCTGCTGGGGGCGCTGTCCCTGGGTCCCTTCGGCTCGGCTGACTGTTGTCTGTCGGGGTCGGGGGGCCTGGGTACTGGTGCCCCCTGTGGCACAGCGTACGCCTCCTCCCAGTGTGGATGGCCCCAAAGATAGCGTTTCCTCAATCATCAGTGTCATGCCATGTCTCCCTATTGTCAGTAGTGAGAGTGTGCAGGTGTGTGTATGTTTGTGTGTGTGTGTGTGTGTGTGTGTGTGTGTGTGTGTGTGCGTGCGCGTGTGTAGTATGGAGGGTGGGAGGGAGGGGCTTTATTTGAAATTGTTTTTTCTATTTTTCTTTTTGATATGTGTAAAGCACTTTGTGTTACATGTTTATGTATGAAAAGTGCTCTATAAATAAAGTAAAGTAAAAGTAAAGTAAAGAACTCAGTGACACTATCTGAAAATGCTCAAGACAGCACTATACACTACTAGTACAGCCAGTTGAAAACTACAGTAGAATTACACATTGCTGTAGTTAGGGGAGTAAGTGAGTACAAGACACTGAATACGTACATTTACAGTAACATTTTTGTATATGCTCTTTGCAATTCTACAGCATTGTGCAAAAGAAAAATACACTACAGTCACTTATTTAGAACAAACATAAGAAACACCCTTTTGGTAGATCTACAATTCACAGTGGTTCTTCCAACATTTGGTTTACCCTCCGACCAGCCTCAGCCATCCTGAGGCCGTGATTGACAACATGGTCCACAACTGTAGCCCTAATGTCATTAGGAATCTGCCGATGTATTTGGCCTCTTCTCCCTCTTCCCCTGTTTTGTAGAATATACACACTATGTTCTGCTCAGTTCATATACGCTTGCAAAGTGAGGGTTCATGGGATTCATCCCTGAGTGATTGTGAACAAGTGGCTTGTCATTGGTTACAACTAACACTTCACACACCTCCTCGTGAGTGAAAGCTGAAGTTCACCTGAGAGCAACTGTTCAATTTAGGAGACATTTCCAGGAAGAAATGATAAATTAAGGTATGAAATTTCCTTGACAGAATTTGATAACTAGTTCAACAATTTTGTATGTAATGACTCAAGCAACGAAATGAAGACTGTTAGTTTTATTGGGAACGACTTTTCAGCATCCATAAGTATAGTTAATTTTGACTGACATGACATAAGCAAATGATAATGTTATAAAATTGAAGAGAATTGTATGAAAGCAACTGATACATGTCCAAAAGCATTTGCAATTTGTTCAGAGGAAGGAGAAATCGCTACTATGATGTGCACAAATGACTAAATGTTGTGGAGGTTGAACTAATAGTTATGAGAATTTTCATTCTGATCTGAGAAAAGCACCAAAGCGACTGAGAAAAACTGTAAACCTTTTGGTAACAATCGCTTTTTCAGTCCACTACATGGCACTAGAGGGGTAAAGTCAGCAAGATTGGCAGGAAGTTGGTCAAATGTTGGTCAGTCTGTCTGTTTGACTGAGACACAAACACATTTGCTGCAATAAAATCGATTGAAGTGAGATGAACCCACCGAAAACTTTATTTTATCAAATAAAACAATATAGCGTAATATAGGTTATTGCAATTCCCAGTTTATCTGAAAACGTTAATAATACAACCAGATGACATTTTAAAATTGAGTTTAAAGTTTTGGTGCAACAGAATTAATTCAAATCTAAATTGACCTTTAAAGATGGGTTTAAATGTGATCTCTCTTAAATTTAAGATAGTTTAAACGTTTGGTGCAACATTTAACATTTAATGTTAAACCATAATAAAACTCATGGACTCTCTCTCACCACATCCTGGTCTCCATCAGTCAGGTACGTTGAGGGCGCGGCGTTCTCCACGTTGGCCAGTCGGTAGGTGACAGAGTATTTCTCAATGCCGGCATCGTACACCGCCCGCGGCCGCTCCCACGTCACGAGCAGGCTGCTGAGGTTGTAGGGCGTAGCCTGGATGTTCTCCGGCTCTGAGCTACACACTGACGGGAGACAGGAGACAGGTGGGAACATTTAGCACAGAGGGTCACGAAATACTCTTCTGAAGTCTGGTTTTGTGCCAATTGTGCTGTAAAATAACTCAGAAATAACAAACACATTTACAGTAGTTTTCTGTTAGTTTTAAAATTAAATTATTTTATACAGTTCAAATACTTTATTTATACTGTATTGTTTGTGCTTTCATAAAGTACATGCAAATGTATGTAAAATACCAATAATTACCTGTAATAAAATATGCAGCACATACATACATACATACATACACTGTAAATCATTTCTGTATATTTACGGCACTTTATTATACAGCACTTTACCGTTAAAGTGTATTAGATAACAGTATCATGCATTATTTTTGGCATTCTGGGAAGAGCATTGCCTGAGCTGCACATGTGAAGCTAGTTATCTGCCATTCCTGATCCATCTCCATCTTACTAATTATTTGGTGATTAGCAACTTTATTTGATTGTTTTATATTACATATTATATTATTGTTTGATTTGATTAGTTTTGATTAGTTTTGTTAGCATTGATGATTACAGCATATGCACATGCTAGAATGAGTTTGGTTAGCAGCTAGCTAAATTTTCAAAGCTGATAGTCAAACAACACAAGGAGCACATTTTAATTTCTACAAAGTTAACGTTTATTGACCGCTGCATTTTGTCAGTGAATTAATGAAACATTATGATAGTTTGTGTAAACATTTTACCGTCTATGTAATTTACTCTATTCGCACGAGATAAGTATTACCTGGGGACCTCTGGTAATTTGTAATGAGGAAGTTCTCTCTCTCTGTGAAGATGTTGAGCTGTCATATTGTGTCCTCCAGCTTCTGATGGCTCACTTTTCCGAGAACATTACAGATCTGATCCTACTTGCAGATGTACGTTTTCTTTTAATATATACATATACTATGTCATACAATGACTCATCTTATAACAACACAATTTGTAATTCACTTTCTATGTCCTAGGGATCTGCCACTACAGCTGACATTGAGAGGACCATCAACATACCTGAAACTCCTCGTCTGATACTACTTGGTATGTTTACACCACTGCATATGCAAGCAACAAAGTTTTCTATTAAAGGTACCAGGAGGATGTTTAAGGTTGGAATGTTATGGTTTGCTGAGGTGTTAGTTCATGGCTTGGGACATTTTTTTTTTATCAGGATGGGGGGAATGAGGGGCAGAAATGTTAATTTTGTATGCAATATAAGTTGTTGCGAATATAAGTTATTTTAGAGCTGATCTCTCTCTCTCTCTCTCTCTCTCTCTCTCTCTCTCTCTCTCTCTCTCTCTCTCTCTCTCTCTCTCACACACACACACACACACACACACACACACACACACACACACACACACACACACACACACACACACACACACACACACACACACACACACACACGCACACACACGGCTACTTGCAGGCTGGATTGAGAAACCTGGGGCCCGTTTCACAAAGCAGGTTCAACAAACTCTGAACCTAACCCTGAACTCTGAGTTGATCAACTCTGAGATGGGCAACTCTGAGTTTTCGGTTTCAGAACAGCGGTTTTGAATTAGTTCAGTCAACTCTGAGTACCGGTATGTAAACTCTGAGTTACGCGCGTGCCTGCCGACTCTACAAAGCCATCATCAATGGAGCTCCGATACTACGATTCACCATGGCAACGGGGAGAGCGTCATTAGATATTACTGAGTGTTTATGTAGAAAACGAGCTCATCCTGAGAAAGCGGAGCAACGTAACTGCAGCAAAGTAGTGATAGTTGGCGTGGCAGACAATTACTGCCCGATCTAATGTGTATAACTGAATGAAACAGTCTATTGATCTAAAGGTAATAATTGTTCATTTTCAGCTTTACAGAGCGACAATCTGTGGTGTAATGGTTAGCAACGGTGCCTATGATGCAGGCGACAGCGGTTCAATTCCCGTAGTTCACAAAGTAGCGCACTGAATGAGTTATCATTTTCATTGGGTGTAATCCCCCCAGGCACAGAAAGAAAGTGGTGTCAGTTGAAAATTAAGCATAAGAAAGAATATTGCGCAAATACGTTGACTAAGGCATATGATTTTAATCATATTTCACATATTAAACAGTAAATATAAGCAGATATTTCAACACAGGAATGTACTGAAACATTTCATAAATCTCCCGTTCGCAAAAACACTACCTCCGCAAAGAATCTGGTTGCGGATTATGTCCGCGATATGAAATGTTGAAAATGTCGGAGAATATTGTTTAGATAATATCTAATGTGATTGGAAGGAAAGGTAATCAAAATCTTCTCCCGACGCAAAGCTGCTAGAATCACTTTTATTTCCGTATCGATTAGGTTGACGATGAAAGGACGGCACAATTTTTCAGAGTTGGTTCAGATTCCGTAAAAAGGCGGAGACATGTAGGGAGAAACTCAGGGTTTGTTGAAGCAAACCTGCTAGCGAGCAGGTTAGGTTCACGGAGTATGTTACCCGGGTAACTGACTCAGATTTATGCTGAACTGGCTTTGTGAAACCGAAAAACCAGAGTTTCTCTCATCTCAGGGTTAACTAACTCAAGGTTTTCACTAAACCTGCTTTCTGAAACGGACCCCTGGTGTCTTCGAGTGAGCCGTAACTCTCCTGCCGATGTTATTGGACTTCCACACTAACAGTACTGCCTTTAACTGTGTGCAATCATATTTTTTTAATAGATTATTCAAACTTATAAATAATACAAACTAAATAGTCATTTAATTGTAAAATACAGTGAAAGTAATTTTAAATATCAGTTTACACTGTATTTTTCATTACTTTTTACTATTTTTCAAAAAAACTGTAAATTGAGTAACAGTAAAAATATGTAGATTTTACAGAAACATAATGGCAACCCAGCTGCAAGTTCATTACTGTTTTTTTTTTTTACAGTTCACACTGTTTTTTTTGTTTACAGTTTAAAGCTGTAACTTTCAGTGACAGCAAAAAGATGTTCATTTTACAGTAACATAATGGCAACCCAGCTGCCAGTTCTTTACTGTTTTTTTTACAGGAACATTTCTAACAGTGTACATACATACATACAATTAGCAGTGGAATTAGTGTGACGGTGGGTTATTGGTGTGTTTTCGAGTCTCTGCACACAATGATTCTGGGTCAGAGTTGAGATTAGAGAAGCAGAGATAATGCAGATAACAGACACTCTGAGGTCTGGATTAACTCAGATTAAAAGGGTCTGAGGATGGCAGGAGGGTCGAGGCTCCATCTACACAAACAATGACACATTTGCTAACAGCTCCGACCTGAACCTGAACCTCTGCTCTCACTGACCTCTGACCCCTAAGCGCTTGAATGTGTGTTTATGCATGTAAAATTGCCAAGTTTCCTCAAAAACAATTGCTCCCCACTGAGTGCAAGTGATAAAGATGTGAGTCTAGTTCCAACCACTAGAGGGCAGAGTGAGCCAAAAGAACCCCACAGGAGCATTTATTCATCAGATCAAGGCTATGGGAGTAATACTCTGAATACTTCATCACAAACGACATCTTACTCCATAATAATTCAATTCATATGTAAGAACTAAATTCATAACCTGCACAGATCACAAGCAGTCAAATGGCCATTCAAGAGCCATGGAATTTAAAACTGTAATCGCTTCTTTCAGAGTCAAATGGTTCAAAGGATGCATGATCTCTATCTCTAGAGATCTACATGAAACCATATTCCCAACAGAATATCCAGGGACACGGATTCATTTCTTGCTTGAATGTAATTTTGTAAAGCTGTCCTACTTCCACAAACAGGCATATTCACCCAGGATTTCTCATCACACAATTCTGTATTGTGGATGACCAGAATTATTAGAGAATCTCTAGTCTCTAGTTCGCAGCTATAAAAATAAATAAAAATAAAATAAATAAATAAATAAATAGCAAAAATAAAAATGTAAGAATATAAACATAAAAACGAAAACACAGCAGTTATTGCACAATTGTCTCTATTGCAGTAAGTCCGTTTTTTTGGAGACAGTTTTATCTGTGTGTATGGGTGCAGTTGACTTCTGCAGCTTGTTAAATGTGTAGCCGGTCTGGTTTTCAAACATGAAATTTCGATTAAAGCTCCTTTATATTACAGAGGCCTTTTCTCTTTATGTATCCAATCCTCTTAAAGTCAAAGAAGTGTTCTGACACCAACTTGTTCTGACACCAACTTGTGTTCTGACACCAACTTGTTGGCTGATACCCAGAACTGGTTTATTTATTTACAATATTCCATCATTACCTTTACTTATGTTTTTTTGGATGTTGTTAATTTTTTTATTCTTTTGGACAAATATAATATTCATGCTCATCAGTGGAAGAGCACGACTCCCACCGCCATTTTTTAATCACTCAAATTCTTGTTAAAAATGTTTTTTGAAAACATCTCTTACTTGCTCTTATGTTTTTCTCTTTGTCATTTTTTATATCTTTTCCCCTTATTTTTCCATATAATTTCCAAAAGATATTCTTCTGCAACTTCTGCAAGGACGCGAGTAAATGGGCCTAGATACAATACACCAGCGTTATAAATAAATAAGAGCATAACACTTTCAGGGAACAAATTTAAGTAAATAATCAATCTGAGAGTGTATATAAAGCCCAAACAAATCAACTTTACAAACATTTCTGTCGAGGCAGTAAACAGAGAAAGGAGATTGTGAGTGCCAAATAATCTCCTGGTTTCTGGTGCCAGAACAAGCGCTCCCAAAAACCATGGATCAATTCAGCCTCATTAGTAATCATCGATTTCAACCAGCGGGGAAATCGAAATCGTCATCCTCTCGCTGTCGCTGAGATTTCATTTGGGTCACTGGAGTTCTATTCTCGTCCCTCTGTCCTTTTCTGTCCCATCATTCCTGATCCACTTCTCTGCATTTAGACTTATTTAATTAGCATTGAGTGGGATTCTTCACAGTTCGGGTCACACGGAGGTACAGAGGCCAGATGACACTTTAGTTGTATCCTGATTCAGCAGCTTTCGGAGGCTTCATTTCAAGAAACCTTCAAAATGTAGGTGGTAAATTTAACTGAGGCTATAAACCTGCATTCTCTGCTGGCCACCAGGGGGCGACTCCTCTCTGATTGTATAGAAGTCTCTGAGAAAATTACTCTTATTCTCTCTTGATTTACTTTCTCAGTAAACATTGTAAAGAGTTCATGGTCCCAATCTATAGTTTCAAGTCTTCTTCAATCCAGCATGATGTTCATTTAGAGTCAAACAGAACAGAAACACGGGATGCTTTTTTATTAACCTTTATTTATACAGGTAACATCTCATTAAGACCCAGGGTCTCATTTACAAGAGAGACCTTTAGGGGTGATTGACGGGTCTTTTGGACAACAAACAGATTTAAGACTGGATGACCTTATTTGGGTGTTGATGGAGCCGCTACAATGTTAGCATAGCCTAGCACCCGTCAATCCAGACTTGTCGTCTTGCAGACAGACCTAAATTACAACTAAATTACTTTTTGGGAGTTCATTCCGCTGTAGTAAACCAGCAGATGCGTATCTCGCTATTCACAGTGGATACAGCTTGATAAAAATTCAACCGAGTGCCTCTGGATGATGATATGAACCCAGACAAGACAGCGTTTGATTGCTTAGATATTATCTGTGACTTCACAACACGTGTCTACATGGAGGTAAGTCCGGGTGATGTGAATAAACACAAATGACAATGACAAAAACTTGCGCGAGTAATGTGAGGTGAGAATTTCCCTCGGTGTTGGTGTGAGCGCGCCTTTAGGCAACAGGTAGAATTATCCCAACCGTGGAGCTGCACCACTACAGCAGGACATGAAGGACAGGAGTAGGACATGCCAGACGCATACCTGGCGTGAGGACCTCCTCGGTTCCGGTGTAGGAGGAGAACACCTGACCCATGAACTGCTGTTGCTGCTCCCTGTAGTTGTTCTGCAGGTAGTCCATCAGCATCACGTATCCGGCCTGCTGCATCGTCATCACCTCGCAGAACATTTCCAGCTGCAACACAAAACCAGAGCAGCTTCATCATGGTGATCCTGCGGTCAACCCACCTAGGTGAGCCAGACTGAGGGCCCTGGGGCCATCAGTGGTACACGGTGAAATGAGACTCTCAGGACCTCAGTTCTAACAAACACAACATAGTAAAGTAAGTACAATTAACAACCCTGTTAACGCAATTCATAAAAGGTGGATGTCTGTGAATGCATGAATATACAGGTATACTGTATATGCATTTATAGATATTTTAATTTATATGTGTACATGTATGTGTATATACAGATGACTTTGAAATAAAGTTGTTTTCACACACACACACACACACACACACACACACACACACACACACACACACACACACACACACACACACACACACACACACACACACACACAAATATATTCATATGTTGTCATGTAACAAAATCCAAATCCAAATTGACTACACAGCAATCACAGCATTTGAGTCCCAGTCAGTCAGGCAAGTCAGTGTTTGACAAGCTTAAACATGTTCAAAACAAACATACAGTATATGGTGATTATGATTAATAGTTCTCCTGCAATCACAAACATAGAAGACGTAAAAGAGTCTTCTGACTCCAGAATAAAGCCTAAGCATCTACAGCACACAGCTGCAGCTCTCTGAACAGTTTGTATGTGAACGGGCGTAAAGTAGCTGTGAATTATGTTGGAATGCTCCTTTCAGCCACACCTCCGTACCTGCTCAGGTGAGTCACTTACACGCTGTTGTGTAACCGGAGGGTCCAACTCCCAACCTGCCGAGCCCAGAGCCCATTAAGGCTATTAGCGCTGGCTAACGCTGGAATGTAGACCAGCTGAGACTCGTTACAGAAGTTTTGAGACACCTGGGATTACCCCGAAAGACCTGGAAGACCTGCACCAGGCAGCGTACAGGGTCCAACGGGATTCACCTCAAATCTGATCACTCCTTTTTCTTTGTAGAATCAATTATTAGTGGTTTGGTCATTGATCAGCTGAAACCCAGTTTCATGGCAGAGCGTAAAATGCAATCGTGTTTCATGTAAGGGACTTTCAACATCGAGACGTGTGTTCGAGTCTAGTGGTTGAAACCAGTGAAAGTAACTTTTCCTTTTGTTGCTAAACCCAAGTATTCATACTAATTTAAAGCCAAACTAAGATGTTTTTCCTACACCCAAGTATACGTACTAATTTAAAGCCCACCCACAATGTTTTCTCCTAAACCTAAGTGCACATACACATTTTTTTAAGTTGTACATTTTCATCTATTTAATTGTCTTTTAAGTTACTATCTATCAAAGAGTGAGTTTAAACAATGGTGATTGATCATGTGACCCACTAATGAAAGTGCTTGTATTTACTGCTTTGCCCAGAAATAGTATCTCTGTCTTTGGCGACATTCCCGCGCAAAATTCAAAATGAGTTTTAGCTTTTTCTGTCAGTCAGCAGCAGTTGGTCTGCCCAGGAGGAGCTACTCACGGAAGCTAAGCTGTGTTTCACTGTAATTGGAAATTGGTAACTTCAACTTCCAGTCCCAAGAAAAAGAAACACAAAACTAATGAAGTGAAGAAGGAAAGTTATCAAGAACAAAGTGACCGGCAAGGAGGGAAAACCAGCATCACAATCAACCTCATACAGTCGACACTGTTGGGTTTCCAAAGGAACTCTGGGAGATGAGGTCCCAGAGGCTCGCCTGCAATTACATCTAACGCCAAAGAGAAGCAACGGATCTCAAATCTTACGGAGAACAACTTTAAAGAAAATGAAAAATTTGTGGCCACGTTCACAAATGTGTAGATTCTTAATTGTGCGATTGTTTCATAAACTGACGTGAGACTCTTTTGTATCGTCCGTTGGAATCAATGTTGTTGTTGAACAAAATCAATCAGTGCTTGAGCCTTGTTATGACAGTTTGTTTGTGTGCGTGTGTGTTTGTAAGAGAAAGAGTGACTGAGTCTGGTGGAAGATGACGTCTGAACCTCAGCAATCATCATACTGGAACCTTTCTGAGAAAAACCTGTTGTGTTTGCTTTCACATGCACATGTTTGTGCATGGGCGTGTGTTTGTGTGTGTGTGTCAGAGAGAGTCTGTGTGTGTGTGTGTGTGTGTGTGTGTGTGTGTGTGTGTGTGTGTGTGTGCGTGTCCCTGGCTGAGTGATTGACAGCCATACAGAAGCAGTCATTACATCAAACAAATATTGGCTCACAAAAGATCTTTACGGTATTTAAGCTCACACAGACACATACACACACACACACACACACACACACACACACACACACACACACACACACACACACACACACACACACACACACACACACACACACACACACACACACACACACACACACACACACCACTTGTTTGTTGTCTGAGCTCTGGTATGATAATTCCTCCTTTCAGCTCCTTGAACACGTTTTCTAAAAAGACTGTTTACGGACATTTTCTGTAATTGTGTCACTTTGTCTTTTCATCTTGAACAAAAGAGCAGAAGGTGACGTCTGGTTCTTAAAGGGCCACACCGACGCTTAAAGAGTAAGTCGCTACACTGGAGATAAAAAATAAATAAATAATAAAAAAAATTAGGGCTGTCAAAATTCACGTCAGTTAACATCAGTTAATTTCTTTATGTTAATGCACTAATTTTGTTTAACTTTAAGGTAGACCAGCACTATTCTCCTTTCAGTGACAAGCTGCTCCTCTGAGTCTGTGAACTTTTTGAGCTTTCATATTTATTTTAACTGTGTAACTGACAGCAGATTAAACAGTTAGGTATTAATATTTCTACTGCAAACTCTACTATTTGTATCAGGAAAACAGTTGAATGTTTTCAAAGTTATTGTTAGATCTGTAATGGTATTATTAAGTAGCAGTACTCTGTATCGGCAAGTATTGACATTTAAATATTTGTACTCTGATAAAAAGTGCTATCAGTGCATCTCTATTTGTAGAGGCTTCACATTCTGGTGCATATACACCTTCTGTCATTTATCTTCCGTTCTCACAATAATAAACAGAGCAAATGGGAATTTTTCATATTTACAAATAACGATTATCATCATCATCATCGTCAACCGCTTATCTGGTGTTGGGTCGCAGGGGCAGCAGCTTTAACAGGTGACCCCAAACTTCCCTTTCCCAGGCCATGATTAATAATGATTAACCCACAGCTACCTGGTGATTAATCTGAATGCATCTGCAGTGCAGCATTAAGTTGTTTAATTTAATCCGAGTTTGTTGCACACAAGACAAGAAAAAAAGACAAATGTGATAGGAAGTGTCAAGAAGCCGCAGGCTTATAGAAAAACAAATATAGAACAAAAAATAGAAAAACAAGCTTAAGTAGCAAATTTGGAAATTAATTTTGAAGAAGTTGCTAAATGATGATTATCAAGAAAAAGGCAAGGACATATGTTTGTATGAGAAAAAACATTTCTGATAAATATTTATGTCTGTGTACTGAGTATGGAATATCAGTTGGGGAACAGTTAGTTAACATTAGTTAAATTGGAAAAGTGAATTCTTGCATTAAAAAACAAAAATCAATTCACCTGCTCATCGGAGATGGCCACTGTGTTCTTGAAGACGATCCACTCGACAGTCTCGCTGCAGGGCGGCGTGGTCAGGGAGCCGTTGTAGACAAAGTATTTCTCGGTAGAGTTCGGCAGGAGACCTCGCATGGCGAAGGGTGAAACCTCTGCGCTCTTTCCTGGATGGCAGACGGGGGGGGGGGTTAATTAATGCAGCAGAAGAAGAGAAGGCGAGAGCCAGAAGAGGAAACCAACTTACCGTATCTGCTCACGCTGTTGATGCCGTTGATGATGGCTGCATAGTTCACGTTGTCCTCAACGCTCGTCTGTGAAGAGAAACACAAGGATGTCATAACGATCGGCAGAGTCCAACACAGACCAGGTTTAACAAATCTTGAAATAGACCAAAACATCGAAGTAAAAAATCAAAGCAGAGGAAAATTATGGTAATTTTAAAAGCTGAGTCAACCTAACTTGAGTCAAATCCATAAGAGCAGCAGCTCCCAACCCTTATTAACCCCCTTCACTTACACCAACTGTTTTAAACTGGATAATATTCAACGCTATCAATTATGTAAAACAATAATGTTTTTATATCCTCAAACTGTAAATGTTGAGTTGGTTTTGGTTAATTTCGCATTTGTGCTACAACCAGTTGGAGTGACAGAAGCTGAACATTTGTAACTTTACTTTATCTCAAATTAATTTAACCGTCAGATGTAAAAGAAGATCTTTTACTTGGAAAAGAAATTAAAAAGTCATCCAGTAATACTACAATGTAGAAATACTCTGGTTCTCTATACGATATTCAGAGCATAAAAAGCAGCAGAAAAAAAATATTATCTTTCTTTTTTTTCTTAGGATACTAAGCTCTTGATATTGTGGGAAAAAAATGAAAAAATGTAAGAGGTTAATAAATGATGATGGTGGAGAGAAAGGCAAGTACATCTATTTGCACACATATTTGATGACGATACATCTGAGAGAATGTTGTTGCCTGAATAGAGGAACGGAGGCCTTGTTAGAGTTTGCCAAGTTGCCAATCTTAAAAATTGTTTTTCAGCCAATAAAGTTTATGAAACGGAAGCAGGTGTGTATTTAGCCCAAAATATATTACCATAAATAAAATAGAAATAATAGTTTATCTTAAGTTTTATCTTAGCCTATAATAATACATCATCATGTATTTGTTGACTATATTTTTTATTATTAATGTGCAAAGTAACTGAAGTAAAATTGATAAACAGATAAACATGGAGTAAAATGTGAACTATTTGCCTCTGAACTGCGGTGGAGTGGGAAATAGAAATACTTCATAAGTAGTACAGTAGTAAGTACAGCATTGAGTGAGTGCACTTAGTTGCTTTTCACCACTATTAATTTTGTCTTACTATTTGAATTGTTTAGCCCTCTGCTCACTTGCTAACTCGTTTGTATCAATCACAACAACTTGAAGTCTTACAGCTGATTATGATCTTTCCACCTGTTGACTGCAGCCACACAGGTTACCCCTGGTTACAACAGCAACAAACACGATGGGTTTGTGTGCAGGATTCCTTGGTGGCCATAAGGGCACAATGAAGTAATGCTTCATGGGAACAGTAATACACTTTGATGTCATCGTGGGTGTTCATCAGCTAAAACCAGTCTGACAGGAAATCAGCAGAACAATCCATCAACGTTCTTCAATCTACAATAAGAATGATTTCATTTTGAATGACTGTAATATCAGGATGTCCTCAGTCAGTGTTCAGCAAAACAAAAGTGGAAAAATTCAGCAACTTTTTCAAATACTTTGTATTATTATTAAAATGATTGTTATTATTTCTATTTCATTCAAAAGAGAGAAAGTGCAGAATAAAATCAAAATGATAAGGCCATGTTGTGGATAAACTGCATTGAATCCGAAACAATCAATGATTTTTCCCATTGTCATGGTTTGGTATTTTGAGGGGCGTCATGACCCCCCTACTTGAAGCTACTATGTTACTAACACTAACACCAGGTCTCGCTACTTCTTCCTCCTCCCTGCTGATAAAAAGAGTCACTGGACAGAACACGTCAGCTAAGATCATGTGAAATTAGTGACGGAAAATATCTAAGTTAGCTAGGTAGCAAGCAAGCAAGCCAAGCTAACGACCATGTTGGTGACATACCTAGCCAAGTTAGCTAGTTAGCTAGCAAGACGAGCTAATGGCTGTGTTGCTGACGTACGTTGTATGAGAAGAGAGTCCACTGAGCGGTTTCACACTTAAATAAATGACACTGCAACAAACTGAGACACTTGACATGCAAAAATTATATTTTAAAAGATGACAATCATTATATGTGTAATTAATGGTAATATCAGGGACCAAAAAAAAAATACTTGTCATTTGCTGTTGACTACCATGTATATTTTTCAGAAATAACTTTCCATGGAGGACATCGGAAGGAGGCAGGACATAGCGTCTCTATAGAGTCAGAATTATTTTTGCCACCAGAAGAGTCGCCAGCTGCTGGCCATTACAAATAATACAAGTTTAAGGCTCTCAATTTCACCTTTCAGAGGTTGCTGCTGTGGACCATTCATTGTGTAAACTTCCATATTGATCGGGTTGTTCCCGGACATTCAGCTCGTATAACATTCACCTTCACCAAAGCCACCAGACTCTCCTCAACATGAACTTTGGAGAGTTAAATCAGTTGTAAAGCTAGATGTTGGTTGGCAAAGCACAAAAAAAAAAAAGAAAAAAGTTTATGAGCTTTGTTGTGTTTGGTTGTTTTCCCAGCATGCTCTCCACCCAGAACACACACACAGCCTGCAGCTTCCCATCAGAAGTGTTTCTGAGCTGCGTTCCAACGTGGCCTCTGTCGGTTCAACCTCAGCCGGGGGGGCAACTCGACTGCTCAAAGCCAAACAGGGAAAGTCTGCATGACGATCGCTGCGTACTCTGGCATCAAAAAACACAGACAAGCGCTCGGCAGTGATCCTAAGCCAAGTTATGAATCAAACTCTCCCCAACGCGGCACTCTCACTGAGGTTTTTCTTGTGATACCCACTGAAGCACTCGACTTGAAGACTGATTCATTCCCTCAGTCTCAGACTCTTTTCACCCAACTTGAACAAAAAGTCACCCAGAAAGTCATTCTGTGTTTTAAATCTGCCAACTTTTTAGAATTTCAGAAAAAGCTGCTGAAATCAGAGATTTTGTGAAAGGAAGGTGGATCACCCGAAACCATTAGCCCAGAGCTAACTGCTGTAAACCCACGCACAACGTTTACTCTCCGACCTTTTAGGGCAAAATCAAAAGTGTTCAGAGAAACAAAGCCGAGCTTTTCACTGTCTAGTCAAATCTTGTCCCACTCAGAGGACAGTGATCCTGGACTTCATCTATTTAAAGTACCATTAATAATTCAGTTCCTCATCCAATGCAAGTACTGTACTTGAGGTACTTGTACTTTACAAGGATTTGTGTTTTATGTTACTTTATGATTCTACTTCACTACATTTTAGAAGCCAAAATTACACTTTTTACCCCACTATGTGTTTGACACTATTCACTCTGATTTACCCAAAGTGGTTCTTCTCTAGATCTGGTTCTGCTAGTGTCCTACTTGGAGCTTGAGGCGGAGCTCCTTCAAGATCCACATCCATACGTGAGGTCACAAAAAGGTTTGCTGTATCTCCTAGCATAGTCTCAAGAGCCAGGAGGAGGACCAGGAGACCGACTGTTACACCAGGAGAGCTGGACATCAAACCAGCATAAGGACCAGATTCTGAGTCATGTCCTTGGAAGGTCACACAGACCTCCATGTCATAGCCAATGGTACTACCGATTGGTAAACTAGCGGGATGAAATCCTCAGAGCAATTATCAGGCCTTATGCTGGTGGCCCCTGGGTTCCTCCTGGTTCATTGGGTCCTGGGTTAATCCTGGTGTAGTGGGTGCTGGGTTCCTCCTGGTGCAGAGGGTCCTGGATTCTTCCAGTTGAACTGGATCTCGGGTTCCTCCTGGTGCAGTGGGTCCTGGGTTCCTCCAGGCACAGTGGGTCCTGGGTTCCTCCAGGTCCAGGACTAGCCCGGTCTCATGTGTCCAGAGTGTGTAGGCTCCTGGATGATAAAGGCATTGATACCACTTACTGGTCCTCACGGTCCTCTGACCCATTATTTGATACAATGTTATGTATAGGTGCATCCGACCCACCAAGAACCAGACTGTCCAGGAGGTCACTGATGCCATGATCCAGGTCTGGGAGGAGAACCCCTAGGACTCCATCCAGACCATGTTGGGGGTTCATCCAGGCAGGCAGGGGCCAAACTTACTACTGAGTCATATGATGAGCTGTTGTGATGAAACTCAATCTAGGATCAGTCTGAGATTTATGTTTCACTTTGGTTTTCGGTGTGATTCTGAATTCAGACCTCAATGGGTTGATGATTTTGGTTTCCATTGACCATTGTTGCGTCATTTTGTTCTCAACAAATTAAACAATGTACATCAGTATGGATTCAAAATATAAATAATTTGTTCATCAAGATCTGATGTGTGATGTTCCCTATGTTTCAACGTTTCCCGAAAGTCACTGTAGTTCTCTGACATGCTTGTGTAACCGTGGTAACGTGTCAACTTTACTTTCCACCAAAACTACCTTCCTTTGCTAGTTCAAATGTCATGATTTTAATGGGTTATTTGCATTTGAAGCCTACTTTACTGTTCTGGGAAACAACAGACAACTGGCCTGCTGATCTCAGCGTTACGCCATCATCCACCCAGTAAAGTAGGACTCACCTCGAACAGCACGGCGAGCGCCGTGATTCTGCCTCCGGCCTTAATGGTTTCATCCAAAGAGCCAAAGTGATGCGCCTCATAACAGTAGATCTGCATCTGTGGGAGAAAACACAAATATTCCTTTTTTATTATTATTGGCAATACTTTTATTTCTATATTGATCTCACTTTGTTGCAGCACTACACATCTGTGTTAGTACTTCTTCCTTTAATGCTGTAAATACACTGAACATGGCATGAGTTGAAATTCACGTTATCAGCTTTCTCCTCCTGTTTTCTCCTCCTGTCGTCCTGAATCAGAAATGGAGGAACCAAATGTTGTCTAGTGTATCTGTGGTCCCCCAGAGGTCTACAATAGGAGCTCACATTAGTCCAGAGACCAGACAAGACTATGTGGAGAAACCAGAGACTGTCTACAGTCCAAACAACAAGGTCTCTGTTGTATTTATGTCTAGTTTACCTTATTTGGAGTGTTGATGGAGCAGATACAATGTTAGCATAGCTTAGCACCCATCAACCAGACTCCATTCAGAAAACCAGCATTTATACCAGTACTAAAAGTAGTCTTGTATACAGACCTAACAAAGCATGACTTCACACGTTTTACTGATCACCATCATCATGGAGTTATGACAGCATCTTTTTCATCTGGTTATTGATATTAAATCACAGTTAGTTTATTCTATTATTCTTTAGTTCTTCCAGCAGTGGTAAACCAGTCCAGGTGGGTCTTGCTAGATCCAGAGTATCCAGCTTGGTGAAGTCCACCGAGCACCTCCTGTATCTGGGACTGCTACATGTACAAAGCAGCAATAGTGATTTCAGCCGTGATGGAGGAAACCTGGTTGGGGTCTACGTGGAGGGAAGCCCCGCCTCCTATCTGGTAGGTCTAGTGAGATGACGCAAGGTGAATATGCACTTTGTGTTTGGTGTGAACACATCATTTATGCTTGAAAAATGGAGGCGTATGCATAGACGCAGTAAAAAAAAACATATCTGTAGTACTTAAGTGCTGAATGATAATATCTGTATGAAACTCGGCCATGTCTCACCTCAAGGGGGTATTTGACTCCATCCAGGCTGTGTTCAGAGCCCTCTGAGGAGGCGTTGCAGCGCCCCCAGTGGAAAGTGATGCGCCCGACCTTGAACCTTGACCCAAGACCACCTCCGCTGACGTAGAACTCTCCTTTCACATTGAGCGCCACTGAAAACAGTAAAGACATGAATACATGAATGTGCAATATTTTAATTTAAGTGTGTGTGTGTGTGTGTGTGTATGTGTGTGTGTCTGTGTGTGAACAAATTATCACCTAGATCAAAATCAATCTTTCACAGCTTTAAAGAAAAACACTGACTGAAATAATGGATTATAAATGTACAGAAGATGAAAGGATGAGAGCTCATTGACAACACAAAACTCCACAAACACCTTTATTAGACCGTTCAGTCAACAAGGGGATCTTCTTCATGTCGGTCTTTGTTTGACCTGACAAAAGGTCCCTCGAGGGTCCAAACGTTCTTTGATGGTCTAATAAAGGTGGAGCATCCCTAAGTCCTTTCATCTTCTGTACTTTAATTCCGTTTGTTGTGTTTGTTATATGTTATTATTACAATTTTACATCTTACATTTGCATCATAATCTTTTAAATGAGTGCTTAGCCAAGAAACAGAAACCAATATTTTTTACTTCATTTATTTATAGATTTATACATAACATTATCGTATTTTAACTGGGACCTTAGGCTATACACTGTATTAGAGGTTAAATTAGGGCATTTATTTAAATTAAAATGTAACATCACCACCAGCTCTGAGCCTAAGTCTACACACTGCATGACTTTGGAAAATCTTTTTAAAAAGCATGGGGCTTTAAATACGATGGATTGACTGTTCATCAAAAGAAACAAAGATTACACCTCACGTTTCCTGCGCTTCACTAGAGTAAATCCGAATCAGTGCACTGACTCACGGATCTCTGGGTCAATCACCAAACTCATCCGGGTGACTTTTATTTTATTTGTAACACACTTTTCATAGTTAAAAACAACCTCAAAGTGCTAACATGAAAACAGAAATTCTCACGGCTCCTTTCATATGCTTAATCACAAAATGCAGATTTTTATAAATTTGGTAAGAACATTAACACCAGAATTGATGTGCCTACAATGTAACCAATAAATCTAATGTCAAACTGATAGAAAATACATTTTCTATGGCATTTGGGGTTTTGTAGTTTAGTGGTTGAATACCATTGTTTTGCCCACGACTCCTGATATTTTTCTGTACATGTACACAACAAAAAAGTTGCTTTAAGGCCTCTGTTTGCTTTTGGTAGTTTTTTATTCGTCCCACCACTTTGATCTGTACTTTGACCTGGCCTCGTCCACATCCTCTGTGTTGTCTGTGTGCGTCTCACTTATTATGTCTTCTGTTTAATCCTGTCTCAAGGTTGGGCAAATATTGACTCAACTTGTTGCTGATTCATTGCTGTTGAAAAGTGTGTTTGCCCCGTTATCAAAAGGCATGGAGCGATCCATAAACGCTCCACCCATCACCTCTTTTTATGAAAGTGAAATCCTCCATTAGCGGCCGAGTGAACTCCTCACGCCCCACAGCTTTTTAAAGTGTGTGCACGGATGGCAGTCTGTGTCTCCAACCCCAGTGCCCATTTGTGGGCTGAAAAAACAGGTATAAGTACCATCGGCCTGAATCGCGCTCAGATTGTCCACCAAACATCTCCATTAATAAAAGCCTTTCGTGCAGCTGGCGGCCGAGCAACAACCACAACAGAGTGCTTCTTATTTTGCTGAGAGTCCTGTTGCTAAGAAGCGCTGGACTCGTCTGTGTGGAGCTTTTGGAAAGGCGAGGCGGGATCCCTCTTGTCTACAATTTCACTTAACAATTACCTTGAATGCACACTGTAGGCTATTGTGTGTCACACCACTTAGAGAGAGGAAATATATGAAAGGCTCTCAATGCTGTCAAACGAGGAACTGGAAACTGTATCCTTGACAATGTGACACCACTGTATAAGAAAAGGCCCGATCGCTCAGTTTCTATCTGGGAGAAAGACAGATGGACGATCCTTTAGGAAGGGACAGAGGTATACTAAAATAATAATTAAAAAAATGCTTGAGAAATGGCTGCCATCAATTTGAAAAATTTAAATTAAATTAAATTAAATAATTTTTGTCTCTGTGGCAATAGCATGACGTTTGAGTGAATCTTTCAAATGTTACCTTCACTTATTTTTTATTAGTAGCATTAAATCTTGCTCAGATAACTATTTGTTTTATATCAATGTGCAAGATTTATCCAAATGGAAATTTCTAAAATCTTGTAAAATTCCACGGTGATATAAGAGCTAAATACCAGAGGATGTTGTTCTAAAAGTTCATTCATTTATTTATCCACTTGTGGGAGCAACAGAGAAAAGCTGAAAAAAGCTGAAAACATATTAATGCCTTATAGAGAGGCCTTCTGGAGAACCACCATTGAACCCTATTTTGGAAGAATAATAGGTAGGCTACAGTAAGTCAATTATGTCATAAATTACATATATATATATTATATTTGTCAATTTAAAAAAGTATTTTTGTAGTATAACTGTTGAAGTATAAGACACAATACATAATTGGAAAGAGTACACGTTGAAAAGTTGCATTAATGACGTATCTCACTTGTGTGTTTAGTACTTGCACTAAAATCATTTCTAGCTCATTCTTTCACTTCCTGGATGCTAAAAAGAGTCACTAGATAAAACAGACTATAGTGGGCATCGCCATGGTGAGAGTACATTGGTTTGTGTACTACGGTTATTGAAGCCTCAAGTTCGGCATTTTGGCCATCGTCCTCTTTGATTCTTGCAACCAGAGAAGGAAGTGACCATATTTGGACTGTGGACGAGTGGATCTGTTGAGCACTGCACCAAGAGCAGCAATCTTCTGGATCCATCTGGATTCTGGTGTGAAGCAGCTAAAAATTAATAATTCAAGGTCAACTTAAGTGCTTAATTACTTTAAGTGTTAAAGTCATCTTAGTAGCTAACTGCATTGGTAGTGTGGTAGCGACCTGTCAATCACCAGGTAGCCCCGCCCCTAAAGCATCCCCCGCTTTCTGGTCTGTTTTACTCTAAATGGACCATAACTGACGAAGTGAATGCTGGATTGAAGAAGACTTGGAAATATAGACAATTAACTAATGTTTACAATGTTTACTGAGATAATAAATCAAGAGAGAAGTAGGGTCATAGACTTCTATACAATCAGAGAGGAGTCACCACCTGGTGGCCAGTAGGGACACGTGAATTCATTGCGCAGAAAAAAATAACACCCACAGTTTGTTAACCTCTTAAAGCTCTATAAAGACCCCTTTCAGATTTGATCATGTATTATTGTATATAAAACAATTTTGATAATAGCTTTCAGAATAGTCTACAGGCCCTTTATCTCTTGGAAACAGTGACCACATCTTCACGCCAGCGGCTGGCGGGTTCTTACCCGTCTTGCCATCATTCTTGATGGTGGTCCTGTCGGCCGTCAGGCTCTCCCAGCCATCCAACCTCAGCCTCTGGTACTGCAGCTTCACCTGAGCCAGGTCCTCCTCGATGTTGATGGGAGACTGCTTGGCGTTGCTACAGGATGGAAACTTCTTGGCCCAATTGTTCTGATTCAAGGTTCCTGGAGGGCGGACAGAAACAAGTGTTCACATAAAGTGGTTATCGCCCCGCCGCCCCAGGGGCTGATGGGAAGCTCCCACATCAGGAGCTTCTGAAAAACAACCCAGAAAACCGTCATCGGCCCATAATTTCCCGGGATGCATTACGAGACGTAACGCACATTTTTGCTTTGCTACTACTTATGCAATAACTATATTACACCCTGTTAATAATACTATTAGCATAACAACAACAAACATCTCACCGCTTAATTCCAATACTACAAGTGCAATTGTTGCAACTTGATCTTACCACGTATTCTGTGATATTTAAGCCCATTTTCACAGTTGCAGCACATTCATTTCACATATAAGAAGGGGACACAGTCATTGCCTTTTCCTTGGTTTTGGTGGACTGTTGTCATGATAGATTTTTATGAGCAAATCAATCTCAAAACAATGAATGAAATATTATATTTGCACACAAGTATTTAACAGAACTGGTGTTGATATTCTCCTTTTTGAAAAACTGATGAAGTGCAGATTTCTCTCTTACCACTAACAGGTGTGCTGCTCTGAGAGCTAGTTATGAGCTAATCACCTCCAGCTGCTCTGCTGCACCCGGCTTTATTATCAACTCACATTATTCTCTCTTAAAGCTCTCGTAAGGTCACCGTTTTTCAATGGAGCCGTTTCTCAGATGCAGCCTGCAGCCTTCTGCTAACAGCCTCATCAGAAAGAGTTCAGCATCAGGTTTCCCCTCACTCTCAAAACACAAAGACGCATGACTTAAATACAGTATGGAAAGTGTTAGTCAGGAAGACAAGTAATCCCTCACAGAATTCATTCATTCATGTGTGTGTGTGTGTGTGTGCCTGTGTGTGTGTTTAATCCAGCAGCTCATATTCATGTCGACCTGATCTATAGCCACAAGCTTTTATTTTAACTGTTATTGCAAAGTCAATGTGAGCAGCATGTGAGGTTCCTCCTCGGCTTCACCGTAGTTCATCAAAGTCACTAAAAGCAATCTACTGGTTTCACATACAGTGAAACAAACTGTACTTTTTTTTGTTCAGTATTGGGAGGATACCGATTGCAGCGTCGGATTGTAAAACACGACTACATGTCATTCTCGATGGCAGTTAAAAATCATCTATTTAGCAATTTCATTTGGAGGATTTGCTATATTTTTTAGAAGTCAACCGAAACATTTAAATCGAAGTTCAACATTTCTTTTTTTTTTTTACTGGAATCGATCACTAGCTTTCATGTGACCCACAGGTATGATGGGTAAAACATACCTGTAGACTGTATAGAAGAACCTGTTCGTTTGTGGACTACGGTTTCTAAGTCTTGAGTTCAGCATTTTGCCCGTCGCCATCTTAGATTTTTGTAACCAGTTAAGGAAGTGATCATATTTGGACTGTGGAAGAGCGATGGGTGGATCCATCTGGATTCTGGTGTGAAGCTGCGAACAAAGTTAGTTTCAAGGTCAACTTTACAGCTAAGTGTTAAAGTCATCTTAGTAGCTAACTAGCATTGGTAGCGACCTGTCAATTAGCAGGTAGCCCTGCCCCTAAAGCATCCCCTGCTGGTCTGTTTGACTCTAAATGGACCATATTTGACTAAATGAACATGATGCTGGATTGAAGAAGACTTGAAACTAGAGATTGAGACCATTAACTCATGTTTACAATGTTTACTGAGATAATAAATCAAGAATGAAGTAGGCTCATTTTCTCATACTTCAATACAATCATAGGAGTCGCCCCTGGTGGCCAGCAGAGAGAATGACAGTTTAAGGCACTTCAGGGTTGGCTTCAGCCTTCACATCCGGAGGTTGCTGACTGCTTAAGAAGCACAAAAACCTGAACACGCAACCTGACGTGCAGCTACCAATCACAGAAAGCTGAGTGAAGGTGTAGCTCTCTGACTTGTCAACATGATTATTATCATTTGCTTATTAAAACCAGTTCCCAGACAGATGTCGACGAATTTTAGTTTCCCACGTCATTACAACAAAAAAATATGGATGTCTAAATTATAATAACAGTCATTGAATGTCCACATAATTAAACTGGCGTCAACTTTATTCAAGACCAATCATCCTGGAACCTCTAACTGATTATTATATATGTATTATTCTGCTTTATTTTTCCTCACTGTGACTTTAAACTTCATGTTGCTGTATCAAGCATCTCTGTGACAATATAACCTATAATAATTTAAAATCAGATTTTTACGTCCTTTTATATTAAATTCCTTCAATAGAAACCAACTCACTAATCATGCAGATGTTTGCAGCTCTTTCACTCTCCTGTGCTAATTTAGTGTTTGTATTGTAGTTTCAGCCAGCTGGTCTGGTGTCTGTTCGCAGGTATGCCAGCGTATCACGTGACCGCCTGGTCCTCGCTCTGATTGGCTGCTCAGAGCTTCTTCCACCGGAGGACAAAGAGCCCGAACCAGGTCAGACAGGCTTCTGGGTCAGGATGGATATTAGCATGTCAATGGAGCATGCACACACACACACACACACACACACACACACACGCACACACACACACACACACACACACACACACACACACACACACACACACACACACACACACACACACACACACACACACACGCACCCACGCACAAACACACACACACACACACACACACACACGTATGTTAAACTACAGGAAGTGGAGCTTTATTTCCAAATGTATACCTCCACTGAATAATGCAGCGGCAAACTTTAAAGCAAAGAAAACAATTAAACAATAAAAAGTTGTGGCTTTTCTCAAATATTTTATTGAGTTGGAAAATGTCATAAAATCCTGGAGGGTGATCGACACAACTCGTTTTTTTTTAAGCATTTCTACATCACATGATGGTTTAACTAGACTTTTATGTTTGCTGCTGCCTTTTATTAGATCACTTCTTACACTGCAATATCCATTTTATTCTTGTATTTTATAGTTGTCTTATTCTATTGTCACTCGTTTTTATTTTCTATTATCTTGGCTCTTTAATGACCGTTTTCATCTTTTAATTATTTAATTAAATGTTCTTTTTATATGTTTCATTTGCACGATTTCCTTTGGCTTTTGATGTTTGAATGCAGATTAACCTATCTTGCCTTAATAAGGATGACAGGAACCTCCTCCAGGTGTCACCATCTTTACTGTTAAATGGTTAAATTAGTAAACAACCCAAACACACACAGCAGAATGCATGCTGGGATATCAGCAATAATAACTGCTTATGTTTGTTTTCTCTGAAGAACCAAACTATGCTCAGAGCATCAAGTCGAATAACACCATGACGCTCTACCTTCCCGTTTAATGTCAGTTTCACACGCATAAATGATGCCGTGGCGTCAATCAACCCTTGTTACACGCATAATGTCTTCTTAAAATAAACTTCTGTCTTCCCTTCTTTAGTCTTGGGTTTAGAGAAAGATGAGGTTGATGTTGACGAGTCACGTGACCAGCGAGTTACACGCATGACATGAACCGAGGTCTTCTGGACAAAAGTCCTGTGCTTGTTTGACCCACCCAGCTCTTTAAATTACGCAGTTGTTCGTCCCATAATGCAGCAGGTGTATGCAGTGTACCAGAATGATCAGAAGACACTCTTCAATGTCAAATGATTCTTCTGATCCCGAAAGATCAAATTAACTGTTTATTTATTATACGATATGGCCTTGGTACTCATGGAGAAACCGGGGAACTATACAGTCTACTGGTTTCTTTCATAACAATATAAACAATGTGTCACTCAGGACAGAAAGCCTCTGAAATCCATCAACACCAAAGCGTCCAACCTGCAGACTGACTGGTGTTATTCCCATCCAGTTCACATGCAGATTAACACCATGCAGGGAAAGTAAAGTAGTGATTCTGCACAGCTTTTATAATAATCTGCTCCAGGTCGACTCACCTGCGTACGACCAGTCGATGTCTTCTGAGAACTTGCGTTGATTCCTGTACCCGTATCCTCCAGCTGCAAGACACAAGAGAGATTTAAATGAATGATTTTAAATTAATTTCACTGCTGAATCCTGGAAACAAGTTTTGTAACTGGTTCACTGCTGAAATACAACGTATGTCAGTTCAGGCCAGAAAGTGTCGCAATTCACAAGGAAAAAAGCGGAGCCGGCTCCGGAGATGGCTAGCTACTAGCTTGTTAGTGACCAGTGTTGGGCAAGTTACTTCAAAAGCGTAATGCATTATTTATTACTTGTTACTGTCATTTCAAAGTAATTGGAATTGTAAGGCATTACACTACTTTGACATTACTTTTGCATTACTTTTCGCCAAAATAAAAGGAAATATGGATTTTTTGTTCTCAATAGATCTTCTTGTGTTCAATGCAGCTCATTACACAGCAGGATGCGATGTTTTTCGCTTCAAAATAAAAGAACGAAAAACGGAAAATAACTCGTATCCCGTTATTCGTTTAAAAAACGGAAAACGAGAAACGGAAAACGACTCGTTAACTGATATTAGATATTGTGTTCATGAATGGGATTCGGGGATGAAATAACAGGGCCATTTTTCATTCCAGATTTGCTGTTCGTCTTTTTTAATGACCCGGAAGGCGCTGTGTTAAGGGCTGATTATGCTTCCGCGTAGTGATAACGCAACGGCAACGCAACGGCCACGCAGTTGCTTGGAGACCGTGATGGTTCTGCATTGGGTTTACGTGTCGAAATGCAATTCAATGCCACACCGGTAAAAGGCGCTATGTTTTTTGTAAAGACTGACCGACCGACCGAGACTCTTGGCGTATATCGTCGTAGCCTCGTTATAGCCTATTTGTTTACTTTCCGGCTTTAAACGTCCACATTTTTTCAGAACTTGGTGTTTTATTTCTTTGTGCAAAAGCGAGAAGGTGCAAACAATAAAACGAGGTGCAAACAATAAAAGTAGCCTTTTAAAAGTTTAAATGGCGGTGTTTATGAGTGGAAACCGGATAGCGGTCTCAAGCGGATATAGTTAGCGGACCAATCACAGCCAATGCCGCTGCGTTGGTTTTGCGTTGGTGTTGCGTCGCCTCGACGCGCGTCTAGGATTTTTGGGAGGCACACGTCAGGCCCTTGCGTTGGACGTAAGGGGGGTCCGCAAGGACGTAAGGGGTCCGCAAGCCCCCTTGCGTTGTGTCGACGCGGAAGCATAACTCAGCCTTTATGCTGCGAAATTACCCGAAAGCCTACCTGAGACATTTAGGGGGAGCTCTAAATCACTGTTCATAAACGCTCTGACAGCGTCTGACAGCGCGTTTTGAGTAAACCTACTGTTTTAAACACGCACCTAAAGCGTTATGACGCGGACATAAAAGCGGTTCAAAACCAACGGGGAGAATCGGAGCCTCCGCCTTTTCGTCGCCGCCCCTCAGCTGTTGATCCTCGCGAGATATGCCCATCTCGCGATCGCGAATGTAGAGTCAATTGATTTCGGGTTTAAAATGCATTGTAACGCACGTTACTGAGATTTGTACCGAGTAAAATATTACCAGTTTTTTTTTTGTAATGCCTTACCGCGTTACAGCAAAACGTAATGCATTACAGTAATGCATTACTTTTGTAACGCGTTACTCCCAACACTGTTAGTGACACAGCTAGTTAGCTAGGTAGCCATTTCTGCTGACTATATACAATTTTAATTCTCCATGGTAGCTCCAACAGTGACTGTATTAAAGTGAATGGGGAAACTAAAAATACAAAATGATGGATCTATAAAAAAGAGGTTCAAAGGTCATTCCATGCCAGCTTCACCTAGAGGTCCAAGGTCACCCCGTCAGATTTTTGTCAAAATAATTTGATCAGTATGTATCTTATGAGACATACAGATCCTAAACCCCTAGCCACATGGTCAAATCATGAGACAAAAATGGCCCATTTAGAGCCCTCGGAGGAAAGGACTTATGTTAAATATGTTATAATTCATCAACTTACTAAATCCACATTTTCAGAACGGTTCACATAGTTTCACCTTATTTAAGCTTGTTTTGGCAAAAAATAGCTTCCTATGGAGTGATAAATAAGCATCCCAGATGCTAAAAAATTAAACATATGGATGCCATTTATAAGTAGTTCCTGAAGTTGGAAAAATAATATTTTTTCACACATGGCTTTTTTGGGGTTAAATTTCAAAGGTCTGTATTTCTGAAACTGTAAGGAATTGAAAGCTAATACTTTGCAAGTTGGGTACAAACATATAGATATATATGTAAGAATTTCCCCAAAATCTGAGGGGGTGACCTGGATAGTTTACGCCTTTATTAGGGAATCGCTAGAGAGATGAATGATGACATGATACTGTGGTTCACTGTAAAAATTACTATATGATGAAGGTATATGATAATGTTAGCATGACATGTCAAGTGTTATCATGTAAAATGTAGTTGCAGAGACACTTTACATGAGTTACAGCAATAACTACTACTACTCAGTAGTTTACAGAGATGATGTGAAGGAGGAAAGTTATTGTTTGGGACAGTGGTGGAAAAAAAACACAAAATGTAAAATGGCACTAAATTAATTAAATAATTAATTTAATGAAATGCACTGGGTTTAGTTTTGATAGAAAATATTGTTGCGTGCAATTTAATACAAATGCAGATTATTCTTAAAAGGAATCAATAAGTTGTTCCGTCTTATTTCCAATATTTTATATTTACGTAAAATGTATGTATTTTTTGCGTGATTTCTCATTGATTGCTGCAATAATCGTGAGAATCCATCCATCCATCCATCCATTCATCCATCCATCCATCCATCCATCCATCCATCGTCTACCACTTATCCTGTATTCAGGGTCGCGGGGGGCTGGAGCCGATCCCAGCTGACATTTGTGGAAGGCAGGGTTCACCCTGGACAGGTCGCGAGTCTATCACAGGGCTGACATGTAGAGACAGACAGGTAACCAGTCTATCACAGGGCTGACATGTAGAGACAGACAGGTAACCAGTCTATCACAGGGCTGACATGTAGAGACAGACAGGTAACCAGTCTATCACAGGGCTGACATGTAGAGACAGACAGGTAACCAGTCTATCACAGGGCTGACATGTAGAGACAGACAGGTCCCCATCCTGCATGTCTTTGGACTGTGGGAGGAAGCCGGAGAACCCAGAGAGAACCCATGCTTACACGGGGAGAACATGCAAACTCAAATAGGAGTGAGGCAGAGGGACTTGGGCTCTCTCTGGGAGAAGCAGGTGGCCCAGAAGGCAAGAAGAATAGTTGCCCAACCTGATCATCTGCTGGCGAATGCTTTTAGTTTAATGCCCTTGGGACAGAGGTTAGGTATGTAAGTCCTTCACTCCTTCAGCTATTAGCTCACTAAACACAGCAGTCACTAGAGCTGTGATGTAGGCTATTGCTGTGTTGAACACTTGTCCTGTTGCTACACCTTGCACGGGATGCTGATCTGATGTTTTTCTGACATACATCTTATTCTTATTCCTGCTGTTTATATGTATGACAGTGTTGTCTATGTGCTTATCTGTGGATGGTTTAAGCTATGAATGAATTGCCCTTTTGGGATCAATAAAGTTGTTTGAATTGAATTGAAACTCCATACAGAAGGAACCCGAGCCCAACCAGGGAATCGAACCCGGGGCCTCTCGCTGCCCACTACACCACCGTGCAGCCCCGGTAGAATACATGATTACCAGAATACATCTATAGCTGAAGTCCTACCCATAAACCACCAGGGTTCCACACAGAGGGGAGTATCTGATTGGCCGACAGGTGTCACAACACGCGGAATCCACCTTTTTGGCCATATGTGAATCTTTTGTTTTTTTCGTTTAAACCACCAAACAACCAAAACTGTGGTGGGCAATCAGCCCAAATTCACAAACTGCAGACATGTTTCTGCACAATAAACAAGATGCATGCCTTTATCTGCAGCATGCAGCTTGCTACCTCACAACCTTCGCCTCAACCTTTCCGACCAACCGGCTTCCCTCCGACTCTCACTCATGTAAATAACGAGATCCTTTACCGTGTGATGTCAGGAGGTGACTTATTAACCCAAGCAGCCGTCCAGGCATCTGTCACATTAATGAAGTGGAGTTGACGCCCCCTGAGGGGCCGCCGGAGAACAACAACTCATTAGCATAACAGAGCACCGACGGCCCGACTTTGAGAAACAAAGAGCAGAGGTCACATGACACAGAGAGGAAATGGAGGGACATGATGAGGTGTGTGTTCACAAGCAACCACAGGGCTGAGAAACATGTCGGCAATTCATTGATGGAAGTTCCTCCCAAAACATGCAATTATCTTTTATTACAATAGCGAACACCTCAGGTCACTTCTCATAAAGCCTTTTAGGATCCTGCCCTCTAATTTACTGCATTATGTTCTAACAAATAGCATTTAGTTCTCTTCAGGCGATTAAACTGGACGTCCTCACGTAATACCAGGGTCTACGACAGTTCATAAAAGACATTCTCCATCACAAAAATAACAAAACCACTTAGTTAGATTGGGCTTAGAATAAGTATGTAGTTAGGTTGAGGCAACAAAACCACTTATGTTTAGGAAAACCATCACAACAACATTTTGCAACAGGTGTCTCGCAGTATTGTTGGATCCATGCACCCTCCAAAGGCTCTACTCACATTGTTCTGGAAGATCCACATCACCATGGAAACGCACCCGAAGAAAACCATACAAATAATCATAGAGGTGAAGTTTATGCGGGAGCTTTCCTTTGTTTTCTATAAGCAAACAAATATAAACGCAAAAGGAGTTGAATCCGACATAATCACCTTTATAAGTAAACAACTCCCTTCAGTTGGGACATTTTCCCGAAGCCTTGAAAACTGCAGTGATCAAGCTCCTATTGAAGAAGCCTAATCTGGATGCCTCAGCCATGAGCAACTATAGGCCCATATCAAATTTAGCATTTCTGGCAAAGATCATTGAAAGGGTAGTTTATCTTTTTAATGTTTTCCAGTCGGGATTTCGGCCACATCACAGCACTGAGACTGCACTAACTAAAGTCCTAAACGACATACAGCTAAACAGTGATGCATCAAAAGCATCAGTTTTGGTACTGCTCGATCTCAGTGCTGCTTTTGATACGGTGGATCATAACATACTGCTTGACAGACTGGAGAAGTGGGTGGGACTCTCTGGTTCTGTGCTGGACTGGTTCAAATCCTACTCGAAAGATCGGGATTATTTTGTCTCCCTTGGTAACTATGAATCAGAACGTACAAAACTAACATGCGGGGTTCCTCAGGGCTCCATTCTTGGACCCATTCTGTTCAATATTTACATGCTCCCTCTAGCTCAGATCATGGAGTATTTTAACATATCCTACCATACCTATGCCGACGACACACAACTTTATATCTCAGTTTCACCACACGACCATAGTCCCCTACACTCACTCAGTCAGTGTGTCAAAGACATCAATGAGTGGATGAACCCGAACTTCCTCCAGCGCAATGCAAATAAGACAGAAATTGTCTTTGGTCCCAAAAATACAAGGCTAGAGATCAGTGCTCAACTAGACTCAATCGCACTAAAAACTACAGACAAAGCCAGAAACCTTGGTCTAGTTATATAAAGACCATTACCAAATCCATTACTACCATCTAAAAATATTGAAAGAATCAAGGGATTTCTGTCTAAACAAGACACAGAAAAACTTGTCCATGCATATATTTTCAGTAGGTTAGATTATTGTAATGGCATCTTTACAGGCAACTGCAGCTTATCCAGAATGCAGCTGCCAGAGTCTTGACCAACACCAAGAAAATGGACCACATTACACCTGTCCTTAAATCTCTGCACTGGCTCCCTGTATGTAAAAGGAGAGATTTTAAAATGTTGTTACTGACCTACAAGGCACTGAATGGTCTGGGTCCAAAATACATCTCTGAGCTGCTTGTTGGATCTGAAGCACCCAGACTCCTCAGGTCTTCAGGGACAGGTTTACTCTGTACACCCAGGGTCAGAACTAAAAAGGCTGAAGCAGCGTTCAGTTTTTATGCTCCACACCTGTGGAACAAGCTCCCTGAACACCTGAGGTGTGCACAGACGGTCAGCTCTTTTAAATCTTAAATCTAGGGGGGGGGGGGGTAGCTCAGGAGGTAGAGCGGGTTGGCTGGCGCCGGTTCGATCCCCAGCTCGTCCTAGCTGAGTGCCTGGTGTCCCTGAGCAAGACACCTCACCCTAATTGCTCCTGACGAGCTGGCTGTCGCCCTGCGTGGTTGACTCTGCCGTCAGTGTATGAATGTGTGTATGAATGGGTGAATGTCAGTCAATGAGGCCATTTACCATTTTAAATCTAGCCTAAAAACACTTTTGTTTACTGCAGCCTTCCCATAACCTGCATGCAGGTAATCTTGACTTTCTAATCTTTAACCTTCTTCTTAAATGTGCTTTTTAAAATTGTATTATTGTTTTAATGACTTTGTTTTACTATTCATGCATTTGTCTTATTGCTTATTTTATCATTTTTAATTATTGGCTATTTTCATTAATCACTAATTTCATTGTCCTGTATTGTATGATTATTCTGTTGTCTTTTTATGATGTTATTCTTTTATTTTATTTTTTCTGTAAAGCACTATGAATTGCTGCTTGTACGAATGGTGCTATATAAATAAATTTGCCTTGCCTTGCCTTTATTAATTAGTCCTCCAGCTAACTCATTGCAGCCCGATGGATCGTGGATCACGTTTGCTCTGAACAGATCACAAATTCACTGCTTCAAACAAGTCCACGGAAGTTGGCATAGCGAGGAGGGTGGGGCTTGTGTCCAGGAGACATGTCCTGTCCCATGTGAACCACATGTGATTTGAAAAAGGTAATCACATGTTTCAAACGGTTTCAAACTGCCACCGTTCGGTCTGGAAAAAAAGCTCTCCTCTCGTAGCAGACAAATACATTTGGAGAAACCCCAGGCAGTTTAATGAAATCAAGTTCTCAAGACCAAAAAGGATCTGCAAGAAACCTGAACACTGGATGTTGGTTTGAATACCGTACGGAGACTCTTTCATGACTCTTTCATCACAACTCAGACTTCATAAATCCTCCACATGAACCAAACTTCAAACCAATGAAATCCCTCTGAGTGTTTAGAGCCACCTTCACCAAATTAATTTCTAGTGTGTGGCCTGTTGGGTATTAGTCTGCAGAAAATTAGGAGATGAGGTCTCCTGCTGTGTGATGTGTATCCCCTCTGAGCTCTGGATGATAGCGGTCTAATCCTGGATTATATGTTTGAGATGTCTGCGGAAGGAAGAGGTCGCCTGCAGGGCAGCACCTTCGGTACGAAGACCTCCGTACAGGAAGTAGTGTTCTCACAGGAAGCCGTTTTTTTCCAGGCGAGTTGCCGGTAATCTGGCTGCTTTTAAACCACAGCTGCTGTATTAGATTAAGAATTGATGAAGATGGAGATCCCTTTGAAAGTTTGGATCAGATTGAGCTTTGAGGATTTTACAGCACAGAAGAAGGTCAGAGTTGCTTTCTACATCACAAATGTCCTTTTAAAAAACCGAGCAATAAGAGAATATGGCCTGAATGTTAAATAAATCTCCAAATAAACCAGTTGATATTCATGTTGAACTCCATGTTCAGTATGGCGGCAAACCACAACAGTGAGTATTCAAACTGAAGACCATGTGCCGTGATCCAAAGCTTGACTATCAAATGGACTGAATTATTGGTGCATACTTCTTATTTTAGTTTTTAAAATTAAATTTCCAATTATTAATTTGCAATTTCGAGTTGTGCATTTCAGCCGTCACCAATGTCAAAAGACATTCTTTAGGTGACCAAAATGTGAGAATGAACTTTCATGAACTACAAACCCACAGTGAAAGGGTTAAAGTTGATAGACAAAAACACGGAGCGACCTGTCAATCAGCAGGTAGCCCCGCCGGGCCACCCCCTAAAGCATCCCTTGCTTTCTGGTCTGTTGGACTCTAAATGGACCATAACGTACTAAATGAACATCATGCTGGATTGAAGAAGACTTGAAACTAGAGATTGAGACCATAAACTCATGTTTTTTCGAATGAGTGCATGTGAAATCTACTTTTCTTGTCTTCTGATCTCAGCAGTTCACGGAAACTGATCGGGTCGTCAAATTTCACAGGTTGCATGTGTTCGCACACGCACGTTAAAAGTGAGTTTTTATTGACTTGTCCCCTTTAAAGGCAGGACAGGTTTTTCTCATTTTGGAGATGAGCTATGTTTTTGCTCAGCACAATAATACTACTTGAGTGAGATTTTTACTTATATGTTATTCTTATATTGTGTTATATTGCAATATAAAACTGAATTCTCTGCAATTATGTTGTTGATTTAATAATATAATGCTGCTCTACCTGGACTTCTGTCTGGCTTCACCTTTAGTGAGTAAAGCATGAGAGAAACACACTGCAGAAAACAGAGCTTGTCTTGTCCTTCTGCTCCGGTGGAACTTCACAGGACGGTGCAGTCATCCGTTTCATTTTAGTTGAGTGCCGAGAGTTTAATCCCTCAACATAAAGAAGGGTTGAAATGTAGAAACACACTGAATGCCAGCAGAGAGAAGACACTGAATGTTCCTGGGTAATAAAAGAGTGAACTAAGTGGAACTAAAGCTCCTGATGAGGCAGAAACTCCCTCTTTGCCACTTTCCTGTGAATCATTGCATGACCATACATAGAGAACTGGGATTTATGGCAACACGTTCCAGCTGTGTTACAGCGCCGGCCGGCTGCAGCTCACCTCTTTCAAAGAGGCAGCAATAAAGAAACAATTAGGAAGAAGTGACTTCGTTTTTCTGATGTTTCTTCACGGCCGCCTCGCTCCGGTGGCATTATTCACTCCGCTGCTTTCACTCAGTCGCTGACCTCCGACACACAGACTGGCGGGTTCACAACCTCCAGTTTAAAGGTTCAGAGGTGAGAAGTTCAAGTAAGAAGTAGCAGCCTTTATGTGGTGAGGATGTGTCTATGTCATTATCGCCTCAGGAGGCCAGACACTTGGCCACTAAGATCTCAACTACTGCTGGAAAGATTGTCATCAAATATATATTCATCATCTGCAAAGAATCGTTGATGGTTTTCAGTGGCAATAGTTAGTTAGAAGCTCTGGAGACGGTTGCCTGACTAGTTAGCTAGCTTGTCCTAGTAGCTCCGGTTCATACTGGTCCAGTCTACTTCCTCCACATACTGCGAGAAAATCCGGCATCTACTACAAACAATATGAATAATTTACAGCTGCACGATTTGGACAAAGGCCACACTGATGTAGACCCTTTTTTTAAAGGTGGACAGGAACATCTTTAATTCAGAAGGTGTTTGTTGAAAGTTCTGGACAAACTGAAACACTAACCTGATGATGGCGCTAGAATGAAATTAAGGGATCATCTTAAATTTTATAATTCATCCAGAGGGGAACATGAATGTCTTGACACAATTTCATGCTGATCCATAAATAGTTTGTTGTTGAGGCGTTTCACCGCACAGACGGAGCAGCGCTGTGACCTCGGAGCAGGAAGCTGTGAGCTCCGTCTCTGCTGGGGCGGCTGTGGCTCAGAGGTCGTCCTCCAATCAGAAGATTGGCAGTTCGAATCCCGGCTCCTCCAGTCTGCATGCCGAAGTGTCCTTGGGCAAGATACTGAACCCCCAAATTGTGTGAATGTGTATGAATGAGTTAGATCCTGATGTGCAGGCGGCTCCTCTGCCATCAGTGTATGTGCGTGTGAATGGGTAAAAGTGACTGAATGTACTGTAAAGCGCCTTGAGTAGCTAGTTAGCTAGAAAAGCGCTATATAAATGCAGGTCCATTTACCATCTGCTAATGTGGAACTGGAAACCAGACAGAGTAAACAGCAGCTCTGACATGAAACACCTGCTCACTGAGCAGAACGTCAGTGAGGGTCTATTACAGTCTCTTTGAGTGAATGTGTGTGTGTATAAAAGTGTGTGTGCGTTCAATCAGCTGTAGTTTTAGTGCTTTAGTATCAACAAGATTATCGTCCGAGCTCATCGTTCTCGTCCACGCTCTGGCTGTCGTCCACCTCCAGTGGAATGGCTTCAAGTCAGCGAGGTGAAGCCATCTGAGCACATCAGGTGACTTTTAAACATAGGACAATCAAACCAGCGAAGCCCGGAGAACAAAAATATAACACTAAAAGCTGCAACTGCACTGCTTCTTAAATGTGAAGCCAAAGCCGAAGTGCCTTAAACTGTCATTCTCTCTGCTGGTCACCAGGGCGAAACTCCTCTCTGATTGGATAGAAGTCTAGAGAAAATTACCCTATTTCTCTCAATTTATATATCTCAGTAAACATTGTAAACATGAGTTTATGGTCTTAATCTCTTCAAGTCTTCTTCATTCCAGCATGATCCATTTAGAGTCCAACAGACCAGGAAGCAAGGGATGCTTTAGGGGCGGGGCTACCTACTGATTGACAGACAAATTCGGTAATTTCCTTCACTGGTTGCAAAGATTTCAAGATGGCGACCGCCAAATTGCCAAACTCCTATAGGTTATTAATCCCTCAAGAATTTATACTCGTAGTCCACAAACCAACAGATTGCGATGGCTCCCACTTCTTATAAACAGTCTACAGTTCGAACAAGAAATCTTTTGCGTTTGTTTTCAATTTCGTAGTAATTTAAAGTGAAAGCTTGGTGTTATTCACCAAACCTAACCAAGTACTTCTGTTGCACAACACTAACTATGTAGTTAGTTAAATATATTACACTGGAAATAGTAGTTTAATAGTAGTTGAGTAGCATGGGACCTAAGTTTAGTAGGAGACGGGGTTGTTTCCTTACCGTGGTTTTGATTCCCTCTCTGCCGACTCCAAGACAAACACAACATGTCCAACATGTAGACATGAATCGCGGCAGGTTTCGGTTACGGACCACACAGCATCCATGACAACACCCAGGAGACCTTTTGTGTCAGGAACTAGAAAGAAGACACCTGCTGTGTTGGCCACAAAGTACCGACTGTTTGACTATTGGATGGAGCCTCAGGACGTTTCTGTACAGGTATTCATGGTCCCCAGAGAATGAATCCCGCCGATCCCCCAACTCCTCCTCTAGCGCCACTGTGAGCTGCACATTTGTGGTCTTGATGGAAATATCTCAATAAATGTTGGATGGGTTGCAATGACATTTGGTTCACACATTTGTGGTCCCCAGAAGTTGAATAGTAGTAACTATGGTGAGGGGAGTGGCTTAAGGGAAGGGGCTTTACAGGAGGAAAATTGGGGGAGTGGCAATAGGGGAGTGGCTTTAGGGAAGGGTCGATTCCTCCCTGAATGTATGAAGTTTCTGACCTGCACATTTTTGAAGAAACGAGTAGTTGGGAGTAGGGCTGAATGATATGGACAAAATTTCATATCTTGATATTCATGCCAGATATCTCGATATCGATATGATACGAATATGACTACGGTTTGGTGAAAACCAAATATTTTTCAGAAAAATACAAAAGAATGTGGAAACGGCAGTTTTATTGATAACTCACTGCCAGTCATCAACATTAACATAAAGTCACCAATCAATAAATAAAAAATCAAACATATTAGACTGTGTACACGGGTACTATGTCTTTTGCAATGTGGTATGTTATAGCATCTGTAATGTCTTTATGTCTGGTGGACGCCGACTCATACGGTGTAACGCTACTGAACGCATTGCAATACACCTGGTGCAATTTTCGCCAAACACGACCTGCACAACACCTCGCTCTGGTTGACATCATCGTTATTAAATCCAAAATACCTCCAAATAATGGAGGATGATTTATGTTTTGGCACCAAATCAGACTCGGCACCGCTACTGGCCGCATTATCTTCCCCACTCGTCTCACTTTTCTTTCTTTCTTTTTGATTTCCCCGCTGCGTATGTCGTGTCTGCGTCTCGTCTCCCTCACTCCCGCGGCTTCAGCTGTCGATCCACAGCAAGCATGAAATAAGGTTTGTGGTTGGCTGGCCATAGCGGTGCATTCAAGGGCAATCGTAAAAATGAAGTTTATAGTGACTGCCAGAGCTGTACATGCAGGGCGAGCGCGGGGGAAATCTATATCGTTTATATCGTTGCTTTTTCGATATTAATATCTTGAATGTTCATATCTAGATATAGATACGATAACGATATATCGTTCAGCCCTAGTTGGGAGGTGGATGTCCAAGTCTACAGCTTAAGAATTTAACAGTCTATTCCTTATTGTAAATCAGCATATTGTTGATGGCAAAAATAACCTGTAACTATGTATTTATTATTCAGGAATCATACCATTTCCTCATCGCCTGGTAGCTATTTTTTCAAGGGCCGGTGCCAATCTGTGATCAAAATCAAAAAGAGCCGAAGAGAGAAAAGCTGATTCAAGACGAACGGAGAAAAGGAAGTGAAGATGGGAGGGTGGAGGCGGGAGGAGGAGGGGGCGTAATTCGGGGGTAACATGCTTATGTTCTACTGGAAAATAGTGAATGAGTATAATAGATTGTATAGAGAACTCTTGCTCAGCGTCCGTATGAGAGAAAAAGCCCACAACTGTGTCAGTGTGTATATTCAGCCGAGAGTGGCCGGCTCAGCGCTCCGGTCGGTGGGAGCCCCGCAGCCTCCAGCCGGACCCTGAATAAGAGGATTAGCCGAGCCCTGGGAGAGCCGCGACGTCCACAGGCTGTGGGGGTGAGAACCGGTGCCCACGCCAGAATGTGTGCCACCCCCCCCCACCCCTGGCCGCCACCACCACCCCCACCACCACAAATACACCACCGCCTGAGTCCCTGCCCTGATCACGATGCAAGAGAAACGGGAGTCTGAGGAGGGTGGGGTGGTTAGAGTAATAGTCAGACTGAGGGTACGGCAGGTTAATCTGTGGACAGTCTGGGGTGGTATTTCTTTAAGGGTGGTGTTGCTAGAGTGGTTTGGCTATTTATGTCCACATTTTACCAGCCTGGTCTCCTAAAAATTATGTTCCCACACAAAAACAACTGCATCGTACATTACTTTTGGAGGGAGACATATTGGGTTGTGGATTAAGTTTTCTCTCATGTATCCTTGTAGGGAGGAGGTCTGGTATTCCTGTTTGTAGTATTTCTACTTCCTGAACATAACATAAGAGTACTTTTTAAAACAAATTAAATCTTTGAGACAAAACGGGAACGTAACCTCATAAGAGACAGGATTGCATTTTCCAGATACAGTAAGTTTATCAGTTGAGTTCCTTGTTTGCAGAAGGAAAGAAGAATGGTGGAATTAGCAAGCTAGCTAACTAGCCAGCTGTCTGCTAGTTAGCCAATTCAGTTTACTTTATACAGAATTGTTGTGCTACGTCACAATAGCAAAAATCAATCTGTCAAGCTGTTAGTGACTGCAGGATAAAAGTTGGGGGATCAGAAACTCAGGATCAACATGATCCTCCAGTGATGTGATCCCTCATTGTTTTTCTTACATCCAATATCATGTTGTCCTAATCAGCTTGTGGTGTTTTCAAGTGGATCCACGAGTGAAATCCTTCAAGTTTTGTTGTTAGATTCAGGGTTCGGGTTTTAGTTCCGTCTAAGGGAAAGAGAGTGACAGAGCGAGCTCTGCCTGGCAGGCTGAGTCCAGGGCAGGAAAACCCCCTGTAAACCCCCTGAAAGCCTGCACAGCTGGGCTGTTTCACACTTCAGAGGTCTGAGCTCAGCCTGAGAGGGAAACTGCTGTCTGCTGTCATAACACGTCCACTGGAGCTACTGTACAACTCCAGCTTCGTGATTTCATCTTCTATTGAGGGTGTTTTCTGTTTTCTGCCCATCATGCAGTGATGATGTTCTCAGTTCTTGATGAAATTGAAAGGACGGACGGAGCGTGCCCTCGTTAAAGCTACTAAAACCAGTTGGATTATGGGATATATGATCAGGGCCCGGTTTCCCGATAACGTCCCCTCTTAGCGCGCTACGAAGACTCCTACGTTATGACTTACCAAAGTTGTTTACTTCTATAGTCGTGGTTCCTTACGGTCTCTTAGGAGTCTTCTTAAAGGAGTCATCACCAGGAAATCGCAATTTCTCTTGTTAAAACATGCATATCTGTGTTTGACCTCAGTTGAAACTTGCCTGAAAGGCTGGAGTTTGAAAGTGGCGCCGTTTTTTCGCTTCTGCTCTTTTTCCGAACAGGAATAGCACACAAGGGTGTGCATTCCTAAAGCACGAGATTTTGATTCTGCGCCTACGGTGACGTCACCGTGGAGGCTACTTGCATAAGCCCACCCCTCTTTCACCACCCAACCCCGCCCCGTCCGCTACCTGAAATCGCCGATGCGCCGCCATTATGTTTTGGAGTCTGCATGCAGGCAAGCCCCCCCGGCTCTGTCCTTCCTGCGGCGAATCAACGCGCGCCTCATTACATATTATACTATGCACATCCGGACCAGTCAAAACCTCGCGCGTAATCTCGCGTGATAAAATCACGGTACGAAAAAGGGTCAGAACAAGCTCAATGTTTGATTAAAATTTTTTTTTTTTTTTCTAATAAGTTTTACGAATTGATCCAAAGCGATCCAAGGGGGGCTGGATACGTATAAAACCAGGTTATGACTCCTTTAAGAAACACTCCTTACGTCGTTCGTACACGGCGCTGTCCAGAAAGAAAGTGCTGAAATCGATTTTTCCATTTCATGTGCATGTGCATGACAGCACTATATTATAAAATGTAGGCTATTGCAGTGTTTGCGAATAAAACATTGCTATAAATCCTTCTAGGCCTAAACATTTATTTAACCACGGTCGAACATACTACCATAGCCTATACTGATTTTAAAAAAAGATATAGAAAATATAGAAACAGCAGACGAGATTGAGCCAATTACATCCTTAATTACATACATATTTGTTGCCGTTGTAGTCGAAACTTATGCAATATAGCCGCGTCGGTCAATATATCCATGGGATTGAAGTTGATCCTTATGAAATGATGTATTCCAACTAAACGGCTCCGAGGACGGCGACGTCTTTGGTTCAGCACGAGGATACGTTGTATCGCTGCCATAGTTTTGCCACCGTTCACAACCGTCACCGGCGTCCATTTATGACATGCCTTGACATTGACTAGGCCTAATGGGCTAATTAAATGACACTGTAATATACCTAGGCTTCTTCTGAGGTTGAGGTAAAGCTTAGCGTTGTGATGAAATGCATACGCATTTTATTTTTATTTTCTTCATGAATGACTTAAAACCATTGGTGAAACACAACACAGTGGCGGCGACTAGCGTCAGGAGCTGAAACATCACTACGGTAGAGCTAAGAAGGCTCTAAGAGTGCTCCAGACCACCCTTACCAACGTATGACGTACGAAAGAGATTCGTAGCAAAGAACGTTTTGGGAAACACGCAAAATGTTAAGTAGGAACTCTAAGTAGGGGTAACAAATGACGTAGCATTAAGAAGGCTTTAAGAAGGCTTCGGGAAACCGGGCCCAGGCCTTTAGGCCTCCCTGTGTGCAAAAGTCTGAGGATTTCAGGGTTGATGGATGGTTCACACAGTGACACCACAGATTGCTGCGTAACCATTCCCCCCAAAGTAGTGTTATCAAATCAGAATATTTTTACTGCTGTATTATTGTTTATGATTAACAATTAACAATCAGGAGCCTCTGAAGGAGCGCGGTCGACATAGACCACCAAATCATTTATATGTTAACCCCCGTTTTCTGGGACGACAGACAAACCGCTGTGTCTATCGTCCGGCTGTACTGAGACACAACTAAACATGGGACGATATAACTCAAATGAGATTCACGATATTCTACAAGATAATCGGCAAAATGTGCTTAAAACTCTTAAAATGGCACCAAAACATCCTGGAATCACTTTAGTTAGTAAGCTAATTTTTTCATTGTGCCACATATACAATTGTTTTTTGTGAAAAACAATTAAATAATCTTAAATAATGTGATCATAAATCATAAGGTCTCCCTGCATATATAAAGGCCAAATACATTTAAAAAATGTATTTTATACCCTGTATATATTTTAAATCAGGCTCTATTCTTCAGGTCTCTACTACGATAGGGAGCTTCAAATCATTCGTGATGATATACATGATTATTCTGATCAGGGAAATTCACCAAGATCAACTTATTGTGAATGCTTTTCATGCTGATGCTAAAATCCAATATCTTCCCAAAACTACTAAACGACTAAAGCAGCTCATTAGCTCAACTCATCAGCCTTTTATATGGTCCAAAGAGAGTGAAGTACATGTTTTAGTTTATGTGATGAATTATGCTCTACATCTTAGGTTTCTGTAGTTATTTCTCTATTTCCATAGTTTTTTTCGCAGGAATGATTTGGATTGAAGTGCAGCAGAAGAACATTTCCGAACCGGCTTCGACTCCGTATGAAACAGAGTTTGACCTTCGTGAGGCTCAGACAGCTCAGTGATTCATCAAAGCCTTCCTACTTGGTTTCTACACAGCAGAACGTCCATAAAAACCCAGAAATCCACTATGAGACCACCAGCCAGGAACTCAAAGCCAGGAACTCAAAGCCCGTCGTCACAGCGCTGCAGGCATTCAGACAAATGAAAAGTCAGTTCTACCTAAAAACAAACGGCTGCCGGGAGCATTGACACAGGGGAGGAAGGTAAAGTCATCTTCTCCTCATCGATCAGCTGCTCTCATCTTTCCCTTTTAACTATACATGGCAAAGAACAAAAGCTGAGGATTATCTACGAGAGTCCATCAGCCTAAAAAGGAGGCAGAGACATGAAAGAAGCAACAACACACACTGCCAGAGCTCAACTCAAAGGAAAAATGCCGCAGGGAATAAAAAACATACATACATTGGTTTGAGGAAACAAAACCACTTAGTAGTTTTACAGGCAGGTTTAAACTTCCTTCATTTCCCTTGAAGGAAGGCTTCACTATACTGAAATGTCTGAAATGAAACACATGAATATTTAAGGAACTATATAAAAGTGTGGTCACATGGACCAAAGTGATCAGAACACAAAATATTTAAATGTATAAATTGGAGATGCACCGATCCAGTTTTTTCAGATCCAATCCGATACCGATACCTGGGCTGAGCATACCGGGCCGATACCTGATACCGATCCGATACTACTGTTGAATGAATGAACCGTATACCTTGCCATGTGAGTAGGGGTGTGACGAGATCTCGTACCACGAGATCTCGCGAGATTAAAGTCGACGATATTTCCCGTTGCGTTAAAAATCCGTCTCGCGAGATTTGTGAGCTATACATAGCTGAGGTTTTACAGACAGCTGTTACTGACTGGGAGCTTAACAAACCCAACCACGGCATCGCTTATTGTTACCGACAATGCACGTAATATGGACGTGGACGTGCGCGACGCGGGATTGAAGTCGCACATCTGTTTTGCGCACACTATAAATCTTGCAACCCAAGCTGGCCTCGGTGTTCCCCGCGTCGCTCGTTTACTCGGGCGGTCGAGACGTGTGAAAGTGCGTGTCCACAGGCAGCGGTGTTTCCCCGCGTCCCATTCATTGGCTGCGTTTCGGATCGCATTTGCGTCTATGCATGCACGAGACTTGAGAGGATCTGCCGGAACTCGTCATAAACACGCCAAGTTCCCACCACGTCAAGTCGGACACAGGTGCACTTCCCGGCCTTTTTTTAAAAAAAATTTTATTTAAACTTTATTAATAATTGTATACATAACAAAAACTATCGCGCCAGGGGAAACTTCATGGACTTTGCACAAAGAATATGGTCTACCCAGTGGCGCTGTCTTTCTTCGTCGCTGACGAACTCGAGCCGAGGCATTTGAAGTCCCGTTGTTGACGGAGGCTGAGGAATTTTCTCACGTGGGAAATACCACGTGATAATTCTAACCAACTAGGGCAACGTTGAGGGGAGTGTCTTATGTCCGCACTTATTTCAGACCATCTGCAGAGAAAAGCATGCGGAGGGAGGTACTCTGGCGATACCGCAAGTTTTTAAATTCATGTGACATGTCGCAAAGGGAAGTTATCACCAGCATTTGTGACGTTTTTTTCCCAGAATGCCTGGTTTTGCGAGGCAAATGCATGCGCATGCTTGATTCGAAACGCGCCTATGGTCTATGTGAAAAGCTGTGCAATGCATTCTGGTAGCGTCGCGGCGAATGTCGAGAGACGGCGCGCGAGTTGGCCGCTTCTCATTTGCATAAAGTTGAAGTCGAATCTACTTTATGCTAATCAGAGGCGCCGGGCTCGACTCGCCGCCTCGGGAACGCTCGCCAAAAATGTGTTGTTTAAAGGAGAGCGCCTGTCAATCATCCTCTAGTGGCAGCCCACCAAGCGTGCAATACTGGGAAGCGGCGCGTCCACACGCGTTTAAAATCACCCCTGTGGCGCCCCTTGACTGCTTTTTTTCATCGTAGTTCAGCGGCTACCGCGGTGAAAATGTCCAAGCAGAAACGGCTACAATTACCATCACACAAGTTAATCACGGGCACGTTGGATATGCTGGCTCGTTACCTTGAGCAGCAAGCTACCATAGCAGCAGCTCTCACCAGCCCAGAGATAAGACAAAACTCCCGAGGCATTGATACACTTGACAGCTGCGATGTCAGAGATGCTGAAGATGCTGTAGTTGCAGCATGTTGTTCATGACATACTTGATCAGGCTCCGTTTGCACTATTTGAACTCTGTATTGACAAAGTAGAACTTTGATTTGGTTTTGCACATATTTACACTTGGGAAAAATAAATATTTTATTTTATTTTAACTTTTATAAATTTTAGTTTCAGTTTAAATTTGTGAAAGAAGAAGTTTATTAAAAGATCATGCTTACATCATGCATGTAAAGAGTTATAATAAAATATTAAAAATGCATGTGCAACTCTGTTAAATTAAAGTCTGTTGGTCCAGTCATATATTTTGTCATTGTAGTTTTCTTAAAATCTCGTCTCGTTCTCGTGGACCCAATATCGTGTCTCGTCTCGTGAGCGGAGTGTATCGTCACACCCCTACATGTGAGTGAAGGCATCAGGCTTAACTTAAACATTTAGCCTTGTTTAAAAAAAGGTAACAAATTAACACGGCTATAAATGTACTTAATATTATTTATTAACAAATAACAAAGAGTACATTAGCAGCAAAAATGAATAAATAACACTTTTAAAATGTAATATAAAATATAGCAGCTGCCTGAAACCCAACAAACAATGGCATAATTAACCGGCGCTTGCTCCATGTTGCTCTGTGTTTGCTCATCACTAGCTGCTGTGCGTGATGACGTAACCAGCGTTGCAAACATAGAATTGAAGTGACTAGATCGCTGTAACTGTATTGCTGTGTATGATATTAATAAAAATCAAATGACTGGATCGGAATGTTGGATCGTCCTCATTCATCCGATATCCGATCCAGCTAATTGGTCAATATTGGAGCCGATATCCGATCCATGTAAAACTCTCAACTTGTTAGATTCAAAAACATGATCTAAGCTGAGACGTCAGCAGCTGAAATTTGGAACTGGCTCACCTTCGAAATTCTGTTCTCATACAACCGAACTGCACTTTTAATAACGTCTCCTGGGAAACTTTTTTAGACCAGTCGCAGATTGAAACCGTTTTAAACACAGGTTAAGAAAAAAAAAAAAACAGCTACGTGGCTCAAGCGGGACACAGCGGCCTCCTTGTGGACGCCCTGAGTTACTGCATCCTGTTCTCTAGCTAAAGCCTCGGTTATGCTTCCGCGTAGTGATCACGCAATGGCCACGCAGTTGCTGGGAGACCGTGATGGATCTGCGTGGGGTTTACGTGTCGAAATGCAATTCAATGCCACACCGGTAGAGGGCACTATGTTTTTTTGTAAAGACTGACCGACGGACCGAGACTCTTGTGTAAATAGACGTATATCGTCGTTAGCCTCGTTATAGCCTATTTGTTTACTTTCCGGCTTTAAACTTGCACAATTTTTCAGAACTTGGTGTTTTATTTCATTGTGCAAAAGCAACAAGGTGCAAACAATAAAACAAGGTGCAAACAATAAAAGTATTAAAAGTTTAAATGGCGGTGTTTATGAGTGGAAACCGGAAAAGCGGTCTCCAGCGGATGTAGTTAGCGGACCAATCACAGCCAATGCCGCTGCGTTGGCGTTGTGTCGCCTTGACGCACGTCTAGGATTTTTGAGAGGACGTAAGGGGGGTCCGCAAGGACGTAAGGGGTCCGTAAGCCCCCTTGCGTTGTGTCAACGCGGAAGCATAACTTGGGCTTTAGACCTCAAATGACGTCCAACATAAACGCTCATTTAGCTCGTTCATAACAGCCAGATAAAGTGACACAGAATAAAGAGGGAGAGAGTCAGCACAGGGTGGAAGGTGGACTGATCAAACAAACTTTCACCCAGAAGACTGCTGTTTGTGTCCTGTGTGAAACTAAAAGTAAACATTGACATTTTGTCACATTAGTCATTGGTAAGTGAATCGTAAATGTCACTATTTATTATTATATAGGAGTGATATATACTAGAGTCATGAGTCATTGACATTAACGTCAACCACTCTCTTTCCCTAAACCTTACTGCCTGTGAAGATGGAAGTTTATTTTGAAAAGACACTATGCATGTGAGGAGCGTTCGACCTCCTCCCGACTCAGACTCGACTTGTTACAGGTTGTCACAGATCAGCTTCGTTGTGTGGGAATGTAGCGGGAGGAAGCTGCCATCCGAGTCGCTTTTTCTGTGAATCTAACAGGTTGGACTTGGCCTCCGCCTGTCAGTCAACACGCTCACGTCTGTGTGTGTGTGTGTGTGTCTGTATGTGTGTGTGTGTGTGTGTGTGTATGTGTGTGGTCATGGCTTTAACTTTTAACTGCATCGTCTCTGGTCCACATCTGCCAACACCAGCTTCACTGCACTGAACTGTGATAAGAGCGAGCAGCTCTGACAGCTTTGTGTGTGTGTGTGCGTGTGTGTAAGTGCGCGTGTGTGTGTGTGTGCATTCATGCACTCATGTTTGACGTGTATCTGCAGTCAGAAACAAATGATGTGTCCCGGGAGAGAGCAGATGAATAATGGATCTGAACGTCTACAGTTTCCATCAGCAGCCTCTTTGGGCTGCAGCCAAACACTCAGCAGCAGCCATCTTGGTTCAGACTTGTTTCTGTCTGCGAGCAGCTTCTCGTCTGGTACTCCCACTGATCGGTCTGAAGAGTCTTATCTGTGTCTAATAAATTTGTCTGATAGATGTCTGATAAAGTGATGAGAAGATGACAAGTTTGAAAAATAAAAATAGTTAACTTAAAGCTAGCAACCAAACTTGTAATAGCTTGGTTAAAACATGGAAATGTAAGACAGCGATGCAGCTCACCTCTCCAATTATACTTGTTACATAAACAATATAAAGTCTCAGCCAAACTAGCAAGGACACTATCTGCGTTTACCATGTTTGTATGCTAATTAGCTAATTAGCACTAAATACTAAGTACAATTGAATCTAATGGGAACGTCGTTATTTTAGGTATTTGGTCATAAACCAAAACATTGACCTGATGATGCTCGTAGAATGTCAGAGGGTCACGTAGGATCCTGCGGGCAACATAAATAAATCAATCCATCCAATAGTTAATTTGGAAACTTATTAGACAAACGTTCGGACTCAGGACGACTGCAGATGTCGTCTCTACTCCCGCACTTTGTTTGCATTCATGCCAACGTCTCCCCGCTGATGCAGGCTCCCCCCCATCGACGCCCATTCAGCCTCTAAACGTCTGCTGGGTACCGGCCCACCGTTCACCGGGTGCCAACCTCTGCCGCTGCATCAATCTCAAACAAACCCTGCAACCCAAACCTCCAGCCGGCCTCCCTGTGTTCGCCTGCCCGGCCGCCACCTCCGCGGCCAGCGGCTCCAAACACTCAGAGAGCAGCGGGGATGTTTGAACAAAGAGCGCCCACTCGGCGCGACTTGTTTAGAGGAAGAGGAAGATTTAGAGGGGAAGCTGAGGAAGGTACGGCTCCAACACGACCGGCTCAGAGTCGCTGTGTTTATGTTGAAGCTTCGCCGTGAGCGGTGCCAGCTTCACCTTCACGTCTCCACTACACAGCAGAACAGAAACAGGGATTTAGTGCATCTTTGCTCGGCAACAAATCCCCCCCCCCCCCAAAAAAACATTTGGAAGCACTGAATGTATATAGCATGTGGCTCATGTTGGCATCAATCAGGGAACAAAGCAGGGGTGTGTGTTAGGGGGGCGAGTGGTTCGAGGTCCTCATAAATCACATCCCTGCTTTGGGAGCCATCAAGGTGTAATGTGTGAACAAAATGGCAGAAACTCAAACTGGCATGAATCTGATCCCACCTGCAACCTGATAAAGATAGGTCAATATACATGGGAAAGTTTTACAAATATAAAACCTCCAGGGAGTAAAAATTCATGACTCAAATACTATAACCATCAACCTTGTTTGCGGTTGGATGGATTTGTGGAAAGTTAAAAGTGCGATTCTTTTATTATGAGGGTCAATGAGGAATTTAAGGGCTGGGATTGTTTTTCTTGCAATACCTCACATGGCCACTGTGACACGTTGGCAGTAACTGTGTGTTCACGCCAATCAATAACATTAAAAGACGATGCAAAGATGCAAATAGACAAGAAATATTTCAACCAAATGCCGAAATCAAGGCTTCAAAACCGTTGTCCTCAAACCACCATCACCATGACAACGTCCACTTCTTATAAAGTTTAGAGTAGAGACATCAAATCCATTGTTCAATCTGACTACTCAAATGATCTTCCACCCAAATTATAGACTTTAATATGGTTTTAATTTGATTTTGTTGTATTTTCTGAGAGAAGTTACTGTGTTCACTTTGAGCCCTAAAGACTGAAGATAGACATCCCATCCAACAAGCCTCTCTGAATACAACATGTAACCAACAGCAAATTATCAAGAGTTGACAACAGCTAAGATACCAAGGAATTTGTGTGTTATAAAACAAAAATATATTTGTTTCTCTGCCACGGCGGAAAGTTCACAATCGACAACCAAATCTACGTTCCTGTTCATAAAACCTGCTGAATAATCCCAACATCCTCCATCAGAGCTTCTTAAATCTAGAATAACAACTAACAAAACTCTCTGACTTCCTGTCCGTGGCCCATATTTACAACAATACCCGGTCACTGCCTTTTAAAACGTACTTCTCTCCATTAGGGGAACATAGTGGGTTCATCGGGGACTATTTTCAGCAGCGGATTAATCCACATTTCATGCTCTAGAGTTTCCAAAACTTTTCCACCAAAGACCCGCTGTTTAAAAATGACAAATCATCGCAGCTCAAGAGAGAAAAGAAAAGTGAATTTGTGCATAAATGAACATTCCTGGTTTAATTTGTACATCATCTTATTTTATCTTTAATAGGTTAACGAGCATAATAGAAAACTTAAAACACACACACACACAATTAGTCAGTCAAGTTAACATCACACTCTTTTCTTCAACATAACTAAGTGGTTTTGATGCCTAAACCTAACTTCCTGTGAAGAGCGAAGTTTATTTTGAAAAGACACTGACATGTGCTGTCATAGTTTGAAGCTTTGTAGCGTGACCGAGCTGCATTATTCAGATGTGCAACAAAGATGAAAACGTCAAAGAGACACACAGGTGTTTCCTTCCACAGATGCAGATCAGCCGTTATGAGTTCAACACTTTGACTCTTCCTATGAAACATGAACATGAATCCATGTCCATGCCTTACAAGTCAGATAACCCTGCACCCTGGTCACACTGAGATATGCTTACAGACTACTCGTCTGTCTGTTGTCTCCCAAAACATGTCAAGGCTGCAAACCAGAGCCGAGAGTCTGGCTTCTATTAACCACATCCTGCAGGGCCTTTTTTTAAATTGATCCACTTTGCACCAACCTGTGAGCAATCAGACCGTACAGACGGACGGACGGCATGGAAAGTCCAGCTGAGAGAAGGTTGAACCAGGTGTGATGATAGCTGTGTCCAAGTTCAGAGGACGCAACCTTCGGAGCACTTCAAGACCATTAGGGCCGGACCGAGTGGTCTCGGGAATTAGACGGTCTGGTCCTTCTTTTGAAGGAGTCTGAAA